>NC_139991.1:78945305-79062805 GCF_964263955.1 Coregonus lavaretus
ATGTTGGTTGTCGGATGTCAGATGCAGATTCCTGGAATTCACGAAATCTCCAGGTTCCATCCCTTCTACACAGGCACAGGCTTCAGGAAGCTGACGATTGTGGGAAACCTTCTCCAAGACGAGTCTTTGGCATGACGAGTTAGCTGTATGCCATTATGCCACCACAAATGATGAAAGAGGATTTTAGGATCTTTACAAGTGTCTCAAAATTCACAGAATAATGAATGGAATCAGTCCGCTGTGCTGCTGAGGCGAAATCCTATCAGTCTGAGAACCACTAACAAGCCTGGAGCTCCATGGAGACACAGTCCTGTTTCTGTGTTGTCCAATCAATGATGTCTGCATCTGTGCAGCACTGTAGTTCTGCTGTTAGTGCCTGTTGTTGTTGGGAGTCGTTTTTTTCTTCTTCTATTGAATCATTTTTCTTTTTAACTTTGACTTTTAACTTTCTACTTACCGTTGTGTGAAACTTGAATTAAATGATCAATGCAGGATTTCCATTAACATATGCAAAATAGACATAGAAGACTCCTCAATTTCTTCCACAGGAATAAACAGTTACATCTGTGAGAGAGAGAGAGAGAGAGAGAGAGAGAGAGAGAGAGAGAGAGAGAGAGAGAGAGAGAGAGAGAGAGAGAGAGAGAGAGAGAGAGAGAGAGAGAGAGAGAGAGAGAGAGAGAGAGAGAGAGAGACAGACAGGGACAGAGAGAGAGAGAGAGAGAGAGAGAGAGAGAGAGAGAGAGAGAGAGAGGAGAGAGAGAGAGTTAGAAACAGAAGAACAGCAAACAGAGCAATATAACAACAGTATTTCTGTATTGTCTGGCTGTCTGGATTCAAACTAACACTGGTGTTCAGATTGGTCACTGACATGCACCAACCTGACCCCCCTCTATATGATCTACTACCACAGAGAAGAGGAGAAAGTACTGGACCCTCTACATGATGTACTACCACAGTTAGCTCTATTATAGCCTGTACTGTATTTAACAGTTAGCTGTATTATAGCCTGTACTGTGTTTATCAGTTAGCTGTATTATAGCCTGTACTGTGTTTAACAGTTAGCTCTATTATAGCCTGTACTGTATTTAACAGTTAGCTGTATTATAGCCTGTACTGTATTTAACAGTTAGCTCTATTATAGCCTGTACTGTGTTTAACAGTTAGCTGTATTATAGCCTGTACTGTATTTAACAGTTAGCTGTATTATAGCCTGTACTGTGTTTAACAGTTAGCTGTATTATAGCCTGTACTGTGTTTACACAGTTAGCTGTATTATAGCCTGTACTGTGTTTAACAGTTAGCTGTATTATAGCCTGTACTGTGTTTAACAGTTAGCTGTATTATAGCCTGTACTGTGTTGAACAGTTAGCTGTATTATAGCCTGTACTGTATTTAACAGTTAGCTGTATTATAGCCTGTACTGTGTTTAACAGTTAGCTGTATTATAGCATGTACTGTGTTTAACAGTTAGCTGTATTATAGCCTGTACTGTGTTTAACATTTAGCTGTATTATAGCCTGTACTGTGTTTAACAGTTAGCTGTATTATAGCCTGTACTGTGTTTAACAGTTAGCTGTATTATAGCCTGTACTGTGTTTAACAGTTAGCTGTATTACAGCCTGTACTGTGTTTAACAGTTAGCTGTATTATAGCCTGTACTGTGTTTAACAGTTAGCTGTATTATAGCCTGTACTGTATTTAACAGTTAGCTGTATTATAGCCTGTACTGTGTTTAACAGTTAGCTGTATTATAGCCTGTACTGTATTTAACAGTTAGCTGTATTATAGCCTGTACTGTGTTTAACAGTTAGCTGTATTATAGCCTGTACTGTGTTTACCAGTTAGCTGTATTATAGCCTGGACTGTGTTTAACAGTTAGCTGTATTATAGCCTGTACTGTATTTAACAGTTAGCTGTATTATAGCCTGTACTGTGTTTAACAGTTAGCTGTATTATAGCCTGTACTGTATTTATCAGTTAGCTGTATTATAGCCTGTACTGTGTTTAAAAGTTAGCTGTATTATAGCCTGTACTGTGTTTAACAGTTAGCTGTATTATAGCCTGTACTGTGTTTAGCAGTTAGCTGTATTATAGCCTGTACTGTATTTAACAGTTAGCTGTATTATAGCCTGTACTGTATTTAACAGTTAGCTGTATTATAGCCTGTACTGTATTTAACAGTTAGCTGTATTATAGCCTGTACTGTGTTTAACAGTTAGCTGTATTATAGCCTGTACTGTATTTAACATTTAGCTGTATTATAGCCTGTACTGTGTTTAACAGTTAGCTGTATTATAGCCTGTACTGTGTTTAACATTTAGCTGTATTATAGCCTGTACTGTGTTTAACAGTTAGCTGTATTATAGCCTGTACTGTGTTTAACAGTTAGCTGTATTATAGCCTGTACTGTGTTTAACAGTTAGCTGTATTATAGCCTGTACTGTATTTAACAGTTAGCTGTATTATAGCCTGTACTGTGTTTAACAGTTAGCTGTATTATAGCCTGTACTGAGTTTAACAGTTAGCTGTATTATAGCCTGTACTGTGTTTAACAGTTAGCTGTATTATAGCCTGTACTGTATTTAACAGTTAGCTCTATTATAGCCTGTACTGTGTTTAACAGTTAGCTGTATTATAGCCTGTGCTGTATTTAACAGTTAGCTGTATTATAGCCTGTACTGTGTTTAACAGTTAGCTGTATTATAGCCTGTACTGTGTTTAACAGTTAGCTGTATTATAGCCTGTACTGTATTTAACAGTTAGCTGTATTATAGCCTGTACTGTATTTAACAGTTAGCTGTATTATAGCCTGTACTGTGTTTAACAGTTAGCTGTATTATAGCCTGTACTGTGTTTAACAGTTAGCTGTATTATAGCCTGTACTGTATTTAACAGTTAGCTGTTTTATAGCCTGTACTGTGTTGAACAGTTAGCTGTATTATAGCCTGTACTGTATTTAACAGTTAGCTGTATTATAGCCTGTACTGTGTTTAACAGTTAGCTGTATTATAGCCTGTACTGTGTTTAACAGTTAGTTGTATTATAGCCTGTACTGTGTTTAACAGTTAGCTGTATTATAGCCTGTACTGTGTTTAACAGTTAGCTGTATTATAACCTGTACTGTGTTTAACAGTTAGCTCTATTATAGCCTGTACTGTATTTAACAGTTAGCTGTATTATAGCCTGTACTGTATTTAACAGTTAGCTCTATTATAGCCTGTACTGTGTTTAACAGTTAGCTGTATTATAGCCTGTACTGTATTTAACAGTTAGCTGTATTATAGCCTGTATTGTGTTTAACAGTTAGCTGTATTATAGCCTGTACTGTGTTTAACAGTTAGCTGTATTATAGCCTGTACTGTATTTAACAGTTAGCTGTATTATAGCCTGTACTGTATTTAACAGTTAGCTGTATTATAGCCTGTACTGTGTTTAACAGTTAGCTGTATTATAGCCTGTACTGTGTTGAACAGTTAGCTGTATTATAGCCTGTACTGTGTTTAACAGTTAGCTGTATTATAGCCTGTACTGTATTTAACAGTTAGCTGTATTATAGCCTGTACTGTGTTTAACAGTTAGCTGTATTATAGCCTGTACTGAGTTTAACAGTTAGCTGTATTATAGCCTGTACTGTGTTTAACAGTTAGCTGTATTATAGCCTGTACTGTGTTTAACAGTTAGCTGTATTATAGCCTGTACTGTGTTTAACAGTTAGCTGTATTATAGCCTGTACTGTGTTAAACAGTTAGCTGTAATATAGCCTGTACTGTGTTTAACAGTTAGCTCTATTATAGCCTGTACTGTATTTAACAGTTAGCTGTATTATAGCCTGTACTGTGTTTATCAGTTAGCTGTATTATAGCCTGTACTGTGTTTAACAGTTAGCTCTATTATAGCCTGTACTGTATTTAACAGTTAGCTGTATTATAGCCTGTACTGTATTTAACAGTTAGCTCTATTATAGCCTGTACTGTGTTTAACAGTTAGCTGTATTATAGCCTGTACTGTATTTAACAGTTAGCTGTATTATAGCCTGTACTGTGTTTAACAGTTAGCTGTATTATAGCCTGTACTGTGTTTAACAGTTAGCTGTATTATAGCCTGTACTGTGTTTAACAGTTAGCTGTATTATAGCCTGTACTGTGTTTAACAGTTAGCTGTATTATAGCCTGTACTGTGTTGAACAGTTAGCTGTATTATAGCCTGTACTGTATTTAACAGTTAGCTGTATTATAGCCTGTACTGTGTTTAACAGTTAGCTGTATTATAGCCTGTACTGTGTTTAACAGTTAGCTGTATTATAGCCTGTACTGTGTTTAACATTTAGCTGTATTATAGCCTGTACTGTGTTTAACAGTTAGCTGTATTATAGCCTGTACTGTGTTTAACAGTTAGCTGTATTATAGCCTGTACTGTGTTTAACAGTTAGCTGTATTACAGCCTGTACTGTGTTTAACAGTTAGCTGTATTATAGCCTGTACTGTGTTTAACAGTTAGCTGTATTATAGCCTGTACTGTATTTAACAGTTAGCTGTATTATAGCCTGTACTGTGTTTAACAGTTAGCTGTATTATAGCCTGTACTGTATTTAACAGTTAGCTGTATTATAGCCTGTACTGTGTTTACCAGTTAGCTGTATTATAGCCTGTACTGTGTTTAACAGTTAGCTGTATTATAGCCTGTACTGTATTTAACAGTTAGCTCTATTATAGCCTGTACTGTGTTTAACAGTTAGCTGTATTATAGCCTGTGCTGTATTTAACAGTTAGCTGTATTATAGCCTGTACTGTGTTTAACAGTTAGCTGTATTATAGCCTGTACTGTGTTTAACAGTTAGCTGTATTATAGCCTGTACTGTATTTAACAGTTAGCTGTATTATAGCCTGTACTGTATTTAACAGTTAGCTGTATTATAGCCTGTACTGTGTTTAACAGTTAGTTGTATTATAGCCTGTACTGTGTTTAACAGTTAGCTGTATTATAGCCTGTACTGTGTTTAACAGTTAGCTGTATTATAACCTGTACTGTGTTTAACAGTTAGCTGTATTATAGCCTGTACTGTGTTTAACAGTTAGCTGTATTATAGCCTGTACTGTATTTAACAGTTAGCTGTATTATAGCCTGTACTGTGTTTAACAGTTAGCTGTATTATAGCCTGTACTGTGTTTAACAGTTAGCTGTATTATAGCCTGTACTGTATTTAACAGTTAGCTGTATTATAGCCTGTACAGTGTTTAACAGTTAGCTGTATTATAGCCTGTACTGTGTTTAACAGTTAGCTGTATTATAGCCTGTACTGTGTTTAACAGTTAGCTGTATTATAGCCTGTACTGTGTTTAACAGTTAGCTGTATTATAGCCTGTACTGTGTTTAACAGTTAGCTGTATTATAGCCTGTACTGTGTTTAACAGTTAGCTGTATTATAGCCTGTACTGTGTTTAACAGTTAGCTCTATTATAGCCTGTACTGTGTTTAACAGTTAGCTCTATTATAGCCTGTACTGTATTTAACAGTTAGCTGTATTATAGCCTGTACTGTATTTAACAGTTAGCTCTATTATAGCCTGTACTGTGTTTAACAGTTAGCTGTATTATAGCCTGTACTGTATTTAACAGTTAGCTGTATTATAGCCTGTATTGTGTTTAACAGTTAGCTGTATTATAGCCTGTACTGTGTTTAACAGTTAGCTGTATTATAGCCTGTACTGTATTTAACAGTTAGCTGTATTATAGCCTGTACTGTATTTAACAGTTAGCTGTATTATAGCCTGTACTGTGTTTAACAGTTAGCTGTATTATAGCCTGTACTGTGTTGAACAGTTAGCTGTATTATAGCCTGTACTGTGTTTAACAGTTAGCTGTATTATAGCCTGTACTGTATTTAACAGTTAGCTGTATTATAGCCTGTACTGTGTTTAACAGTTAGCTGTATTATAGCCTGTACTGAGTTTAACAGTTAGCTGTATTATAGCCTGTACTGTGTTTAACAGTTAGCTGTATTATAGCCTGTACTGTGTTTAACAGTTAGCTGTATTATAGCCTGTACTGTGTTTAACAGTTAGCTGTATTATAGCCTGTACTGTGTTAAACAGTTAGCTGTAATATAGCCTGTACTGTGTTTAACAGTTAGCTCTATTATAGCCTGTACTGTATTTAACAGTTAGCTGTATTATAGCCTGTACTGTGTTTATCAGTTAGCTGTATTATAGCCTGTACTGTGTTTAACAGTTAGCTCTATTATAGCCTGTACTGTATTTAACAGTTAGCTGTATTATAGCCTGTACTGTATTTAACAGTTAGCTCTATTATAGCCTGTACTGTGTTTAACAGTTAGCTGTATTATAGCCTGTACTGTATTTAACAGTTAGCTGTATTATAGCCTGTACTGTGTTTAACAGTTAGCTGTATTATAGCCTGTACTGTGTTTAACAGTTAGCTGTATTATAGCCTGTACTGTGTTTAACAGTTAGCTGTATTATAGCCTGTACTGTGTTTAACAGTTAGCTGTATTATAGCCTGTACTGTGTTGAACAGTTAGCTGTATTATAGCCTGTACTGTATTTAACAGTTAGCTGTATTATAGCCTGTACTGTGTTTAACAGTTAGCTGTATTATAGCCTGTACTGTGTTTAACAGTTAGCTGTATTATAGCCTGTACTGTGTTTAACATTTAGCTGTATTATAGCCTGTACTGTGTTTAACAGTTAGCTGTATTATAGCCTGTACTGTGTTTAACAGTTAGCTGTATTATAGCCTGTACTGTGTTTAACAGTTAGCTGTATTACAGCCTGTACTGTGTTTAACAGTTAGCTGTATTATAGCCTGTACTGTGTTTAACAGTTAGCTGTATTATAGCCTGTACTGTATTTAACAGTTAGCTGTATTATAGCCTGTACTGTGTTTAACAGTTAGCTGTATTATAGCCTGTACTGTATTTAACAGTTAGCTGTATTATAGCCTGTACTGTGTTTACCAGTTAGCTGTATTATAGCCTGGACTGTGTTTAACAGTTAGCTGTATTATAGCCTGTACTGTATTTAACAGTTAGCTGTATTATAGCCTGTACTGTGTTTAACAGTTAGCTGTATTATAGCCTGTACTGTATTTATCAGTTAGCTGTATTATAGCCTGTACTGTGTTTAAAAGTTAGCTGTATTATAGCCTGTACTGTGTTTAACAGTTAGCTGTATTATAGCCTGTACTGTGTTTAGCAGTTAGCTGTATTATAGCCTGTACTGTATTTAACAGTTAGCTGTATTATAGCCTGTACTGTATTTAACAGTTAGCTGTATTATAGCCTGTACTGTATTTAACAGTTAGCTGTATTATAGCCTGTACTGTGTTTAACAGTTAGCTGTATTATAGCCTGTACTGTATTTAACATTTAGCTGTATTATAGCCTGTACTGTGTTTAACAGTTAGCTGTATTATAGCCTGTACTGTGTTTAACATTTAGCTGTATTATAGCCTGTACTGTGTTTAACAGTTAGCTGTATTATAGCCTGTACTGTGTTTAACAGTTAGCTGTATTATAGCCTGTACTGTATTTAACAGTTAGCTGTATTATAGCCTGTACTGTATTTAACAGTTAGCTGTATTATAGCCTGTACTGTGTTTAACAGTTAGCTGTATTATAGCCTGTACTGTATTTAACATTTAGCTGTATTATAGCCTGTACTGTGTTTAACAGTTAGCTGTATTATAGCCTGTACTGTGTTTAACATTTAGCTGTATTATAGCCTGTACTGTGTTTAACAGTTAGCTGTATTATAGCCTGTACTGTGTTTAACAGTTAGCTGTATTATAGCCTGTACTGTGTTTAACAGTTAGCTGTATTATAGCCTGTACTGTATTTAACAGTTAGCTGTATTATAGCCTGTACTGTGTTTAACAGTTAGCTGTATTATAGCCTGTACTGAGTTTAACAGTTAGCTGTATTATAGCCTGTACTGTGTTAAACAGTTAGCTGTATTATAGCCTGTACTGTATTTAACAGTTAGCTCTATTATAGCCTGTACTGTGTTTAACAGTTAGCTGTATTATAGCCTGTACTGTATTTAACAGTTAGCTGTATTATAGCCTGTACTGTGTTTAACAGTTAGCTGTATTATAGCCTGTACTGTGTTTAACAGTTAGCTGTATTATAGCCTGTACTGTATTTAACAGTTAGCTGTATTATAGCCTGTACTGTATTTAACAGTTAGCTGTATTATAGCCTGTACTGTGTTTAACAGTTAGCTATATTATAGCCTGTACTGTGTTTAACAGTTAGCTGTATTATAGCCTGTACTGTATTTAACAGTTAGCTGTATTATAGCCTGTACTGTGTTGAACAGTTAGCTGTATTATAGCCTGTACTGTATTTAACAGTTAGCTGTATTATAGCCTGTACTGTGTTTAACAGTTAGCTGTATTATAGCCTGTACTGTGTTTAACAGTTAGCTGTATTATAGCCTGTACTGTGTTTAACAGTTAGCTGTATTATAGCCTGTACTGTGTTTAACAGTTAGCTGTATTATAACCTGTACTGTGTTTAACAGTTAGCTGTATTATAGCCTGTACTGTGTTTAACAGTTAGCTGTATTATAGCCTGTACTGTATTTAACAGTTAGCTGTATTATAGCCTGTACTGTGTTTAACAGTTAGCTGTATTATAGCCTGTACTGTGTTTAACAGTTAGCTGTATTATAGCCTGTACTGTATTTAACAGTTAGCTGTATTATAGCCTGTACAGTGTTTAACAGTTAGCTTTATTATAGCCTGTACTGTGTTTAACAGTTAGCTGTATTATAGCCTGTACTGTGTTTAACAGTTAGCTGCATTATAGCCTGTACTGTGTTTAACAGTTAGCTGTATTATAGCCTGTACTGTGTTTAACAGTTAGCTGTATTATAGCCTGTACTGTGTTTAACAGTTAGCTGTATTATAGCCTGTACTGTGTTTAACAGTTAGCTCTATTATAGCCTGTACTGTGTTTAACAGTTAGCTCTATTATAGCCTGTACTGTATTTAACAGTTAGCTGTATTATAGCCTGTACTGTATTTAACAGTTAGCTCTATTATAGCCTGTACTGTGTTTAACAGTTAGCTGTATTATAGCCTGTACTGTATTTAACAGTTAGCTGTATTATAGCCTGTATTGTGTTTAACAGTTAGCTGTATTATAGCCTGTACTGTGTTTAACAGTTAGCTGTATTATAGCCTGTACTGTATTTAACAGTTAGCTGTATTATAGCCTGTACTGTATTTAACAGTTAGCTGTATTATAGCCTGTACTGTGTTTAACAGTTAGCTGTATTATAGCCTGTACTGTGTTGAACAGTTAGCTGTATTATAGCCTGTACTGTATTTAACAGTTAGCTGTATTATAGCCTGTACTGTGTTGAACAGTTAGCTGTATTATAGCCTGTACTGTATTTAACAGTTAGCTGTATTATAGCCTGTACTGTGTTTAACAGTTAGCTGTATTATAGCCTGTACTGTGTTTAACAGTTAGCTGTATTATAGCCTGTACTGTGTTTAACAGTTAGCTGTATTATAGCCTGTACTGTGTTTAACAGTTAGCTGTATTATAACCTGTACTGTGTTTAACAGTTAGCTGTATTATAGCCTGTACTGTGTTAAACAGTTAGCTGTAATATAGCCTGTACTGTGTTTAACAGTTAGCTCTATTATAGCCTGTACTGTATTTAACAGTTAGCTGTATTATAGCCTGTACTGTGTTTATCAGTTAGCTGTATTATAGCCTGTACTGTGTTTAACAGTTAGCTCTATTATAGCCTGTACTGTATTTAACAGTTAGCTGTATTATAGCCTGTACTGTATTTAACAGTTAGCTCTATTATAGCCTGTACTGTGTTTAACAGTTAGCTGTATTATAGCCTGTACTGTATTTAACAGTTAGCTGTATTATAGCCTGTACTGTGTTTAACAGTTAGCTGTATTATAGCCTGTACTGTGTTTAACAGTTAGCTGTATTATAGCCTGTACTGTGTTTAACAGTTAGCTGTATTATAGCCTGTACTGTGTTTAACAGTTAGCTGTATTATAGCCTGTACTGTGTTGAACAGTTAGCTGTATTATAGCCTGTACTGTATTTAACAGTTAGCTGTATTATAGCCTGTACTGTGTTTAACAGTTAGCTGTATTATAGCCTGTACTGTGTTTAACAGTTAGCTGTATTATAGCCTGTACTGTGTTTAACATTTAGCTGTATTATAGCCTGTACTGTGTTTAACAGTTAGCTGTATTATAGCCTGTACTGTGTTTAACAGTTAGCTGTATTATAGCCTGTACTGTGTTTAACAGTTAGCTGTATTACAGCCTGTACTGTGTTTAACAGTTAGCTGTATTATAGCCTGTACTGTATTTAACAGTTAGCTCTATTATAGCCTGTACTGTGTTTAACAGTTAGCTGTATTATAGCCTGTACTGTGTTTAACAGTTAGCTGTATTATAGCCTGTACTGTGTTTAACATTTAGCTGTATTATAGCCTGTACTGTGTTTAACAGTTAGCTGTATTATAGCCTGTACTGTGTTTAACAGTTAGCTGTATTATAGCCTGTACTGTGTTTAACAGTTAGCTGTATTACAGCCTGTACTGTGTTTAACAGTTAGCTGTATTATAGCCTGTACTGTGTTTAACAGTTAGCTGTATTATAGCCTGTACTGTATTTAACAGTTAGCTGTATTATAGCCTGTACTGTGTTTAACAGTTAGCTGTATTATAGCCTGTACTGTATTTAACAGTTAGCTGTATTATAGCCTGTACTGTGTTTACCAGTTAGCTGTATTATAGCCTGGACTGTGTTTAACAGTTAGCTGTATTATAGCCTGTACTGTATTTAACAGTTAGCTGTATTATAGCCTGTACTGTGTTTAACAGTTAGCTGTATTATAGCCTGTACTGTATTTATCAGTTAGCTGTATTATAGCCTGTACTGTGTTTAAAAGTTAGCTGTATTATAGCCTGTACTGTGTTTAACAGTTAGCTGTATTATAGCCTGTACTGTGTTTAGCAGTTAGCTGTATTATAGCCTGTACTGTATTTAACAGTTAGCTGTATTATAGCCTGTACTGTATTTAACAGTTAGCTGTATTATAGCCTGTACTGTATTTAACAGTTAGCTGTATTATAGCCTGTACTGTGTTTAACAGTTAGCTGTATTATAGCCTGTACTGTATTTAACATTTAGCTGTATTATAGCCTGTACTGTGTTTAACAGTTAGCTGTATTATAGCCTGTACTGTGTTTAACATTTAGCTGTATTATAGCCTGTACTGTGTTTAACAGTTAGCTGTATTATAGCCTGTACTGTGTTTAACAGTTAGCTGTATTATAGCCTGTACTGTGTTTAACAGTTAGCTGTATTATAGCCTGTACTGTATTTAACAGTTAGCTGTATTATAGCCTGTACTGTGTTTAACAGTTAGCTGTATTATAGCCTGTACTGAGTTTAACAGTTAGCTGTATTATAGCCTGTACTGTGTTAAACAGTTAGCTGTATTATAGCCTGTACTGTATTTAACAGTTAGCTCTATTATAGCCTGTACTGTGTTTAACAGTTAGCTGTATTATAGCCTGTACTGTATTTAACAGTTAGCTGTATTATAGCCTGTACTGTGTTTAACAGTTAGCTGTATTATAGCCTGTACTGTGTTTAACAGTTAGCTGTATTATAGCCTGTACTGTATTTAACAGTTAGCTGTATTATAGCCTGTACTGTATTTAACAGTTAGCTGTATTATAGCCTGTACTGTGTTTAACAGTTAGCTATATTATAGCCTGTACTGTGTTTAACAGTTAGCTGTATTATAGCCTGTACTGTATTTAACAGTTAGCTGTATTATAGCCTGTACTGTGTTGAACAGTTAGCTGTATTATAGCCTGTACTGTATTTAACAGTTAGCTGTATTATAGCCTGTACTGTGTTTAACAGTTAGCTGTATTATAGCCTGTACTGTGTTTAACAGTTAGCTGTATTATAGCCTGTACTGTGTTTAACAGTTAGCTGTATTATAGCCTGTACTGTGTTTAACAGTTAGCTGTATTATAACCTGTACTGTGTTTAACAGTTAGCTGTATTATAGCCTGTACTGTGTTTAACAGTTAGCTGTATTATAGCCTGTACTGTATTTAACAGTTAGCTGTATTATAGCCTGTACTGTGTTTAACAGTTAGCTGTATTATAGCCTGTACTGTGTTTAACAGTTAGCTGTATTATAGCCTGTACTGTATTTAACAGTTAGCTGTATTATAGCCTGTACAGTGTTTAACAGTTAGCTTTATTATAGCCTGTACTGTGTTTAACAGTTAGCTGCATTATAGCCTGTACTGTGTTTAACAGTTAGCTGCATTATAGCCTGTACTGTGTTTAACAGTTAGCTGTATTATAGCCTGTACTGTGTTTAACAGTTAGCTGTATTATAGCCTGTACTGTGTTTAACAGTTAGCTGTATTATAGCCTGTACTGTGTTTAACAGTTAGCTCTATTATAGCCTGTACTGTGTTTAACAGTTAGCTCTATTATAGCCTGTACTGTATTTAACAGTTAGCTGTATTATAGCCTGTACTGTATTTAACAGTTAGCTCTATTATAGCCTGTACTGTGTTTAACAGTTAGCTGTATTATAGCCTGTACTGTATTTAACAGTTAGCTGTATTATAGCCTGTATTGTGTTTAACAGTTAGCTGTATTATAGCCTGTACTGTGTTTAACAGTTAGCTGTATTATAGCCTGTACTGTATTTAACAGTTAGCTGTATTATAGCCTGTACTGTATTTAACAGTTAGCTGTATTATAGCCTGTACTGTGTTTAACAGTTAGCTGTATTATAGCCTGTACTGTGTTTAACAGTTAGCTGTATTATAGCCTGTACTGTGTTTAACAGTTAGCTGTATTACAGCCTGTACTGTGTTTAACAGTTAGCTGTATTATAGCCTGTACTGTATTTAACAGTTAGCTCTATTATAGCCTGTACTGTGTTTAACAGTTAGCTGTATTATAGCCTGTACTGTGTTTAACAGTTAGCTGTATTATAGCCTGTACTGTGTTTAACATTTAGCTGTATTATAGCCTGTACTGTGTTTAACAGTTAGCTGTATTATAGCCTGTACTGTGTTTAACAGTTAGCTGTATTATAGCCTGTACTGTGTTTAACAGTTAGCTGTATTACAGCCTGTACTGTGTTTAACAGTTAGCTGTATTATAGCCTGTACTGTGTTTAACAGTTAGCTGTATTATAGCCTGTACTGTATTTAACAGTTAGCTGTATTATAGCCTGTACTGTGTTTAACAGTTAGCTGTATTATAGCCTGTACTGTATTTAACAGTTAGCTGTATTATAGCCTGTACTGTGTTTACCAGTTAGCTGTATTATAGCCTGGACTGTGTTTAACAGTTAGCTGTATTATAGCCTGTACTGTATTTAACAGTTAGCTGTATTATAGCCTGTACTGTGTTTAACAGTTAGCTGTATTATAGCCTGTACTGTATTTATCAGTTAGCTGTATTATAGCCTGTACTGTGTTTAAAAGTTAGCTGTATTATAGCCTGTACTGTGTTTAACAGTTAGCTGTATTATAGCCTGTACTGTGTTTAGCAGTTAGCTGTATTATAGCCTGTACTGTATTTAACAGTTAGCTGTATTATAGCCTGTACTGTATTTAACAGTTAGCTGTATTATAGCCTGTACTGTATTTAACAGTTAGCTGTATTATAGCCTGTACTGTGTTTAACAGTTAGCTGTATTATAGCCTGTACTGTATTTAACATTTAGCTGTATTATAGCCTGTACTGTGTTTAACAGTTAGCTGTATTATAGCCTGTACTGTGTTTAACATTTAGCTGTATTATAGCCTGTACTGTGTTTAACAGTTAGCTGTATTATAGCCTGTACTGTGTTTAACAGTTAGCTGTATTATAGCCTGTACTGTGTTTAACAGTTAGCTGTATTATAGCCTGTACTGTATTTAACAGTTAGCTGTATTATAGCCTGTACTGTGTTTAACAGTTAGCTGTATTATAGCCTGTACTGAGTTTAACAGTTAGCTGTATTATAGCCTGTACTGTGTTAAACAGTTAGCTGTATTATAGCCTGTACTGTATTTAACAGTTAGCTCTATTATAGCCTGTACTGTGTTTAACAGTTAGCTGTATTATAGCCTGTACTGTATTTAACAGTTAGCTGTATTATAGCCTGTACTGTGTTTAACAGTTAGCTGTATTATAGCCTGTACTGTGTTTAACAGTTAGCTGTATTATAGCCTGTACTGTATTTAACAGTTAGCTGTATTATAGCCTGTACTGTATTTAACAGTTAGCTGTATTATAGCCTGTACTGTGTTTAACAGTTAGCTATATTATAGCCTGTACTGTGTTTAACAGTTAGCTGTATTATAGCCTGTACTGTATTTAACAGTTAGCTGTATTATAGCCTGTACTGTGTTGAACAGTTAGCTGTATTATAGCCTGTACTGTATTTAACAGTTAGCTGTATTATAGCCTGTACTGTGTTTAACAGTTAGCTGTATTATAGCCTGTACTGTGTTTAACAGTTAGCTGTATTATAGCCTGTACTGTGTTTAACAGTTAGCTGTATTATAGCCTGTACTGTGTTTAACAGTTAGCTGTATTATAACCTGTACTGTGTTTAACAGTTAGCTGTATTATAGCCTGTACTGTGTTTAACAGTTAGCTGTATTATAGCCTGTACTGTATTTAACAGTTAGCTGTATTATAGCCTGTACTGTGTTTAACAGTTAGCTGTATTATAGCCTGTACTGTGTTTAACAGTTAGCTGTATTATAGCCTGTACTGTATTTAACAGTTAGCTGTATTATAGCCTGTACAGTGTTTAACAGTTAGCTTTATTATAGCCTGTACTGTGTTTAACAGTTAGCTGTATTATAGCCTGTACTGTGTTTAACAGTTAGCTGCATTATAGCCTGTACTGTGTTTAACAGTTAGCTGTATTATAGCCTGTACTGTGTTTAACAGTTAGCTGTATTATAGCCTGTACTGTGTTTAACAGTTAGCTGTATTATAGCCTGTACTGTGTTTAACAGTTAGCTCTATTATAGCCTGTACTGTGTTTAACAGTTAGCTCTATTATAGCCTGTACTGTATTTAACAGTTAGCTGTATTATAGCCTGTACTGTATTTAACAGTTAGCTCTATTATAGCCTGTACTGTGTTTAACAGTTAGCTGTATTATAGCCTGTACTGTATTTAACAGTTAGCTGTATTATAGCCTGTATTGTGTTTAACAGTTAGCTGTATTATAGCCTGTACTGTGTTTAACAGTTAGCTGTATTATAGCCTGTACTGTATTTAACAGTTAGCTGTATTATAGCCTGTACTGTATTTAACAGTTAGCTGTATTATAGCCTGTACTGTGTTTAACAGTTAGCTGTATTATAGCCTGTACTGTGTTGAACAGTTAGCTGTATTATAGCCTGTACTGTATTTAACAGTTAGCTGTATTATAGCCTGTACTGTGTTGAACAGTTAGCTGTATTATAGCCTGTACTGTATTTAACAGTTAGCTGTATTATAGCCTGTACTGTGTTTAACAGTTAGCTGTATTATAGCCTGTACTGTGTTTAACAGTTAGCTGTATTATAGCCTGTACTGTGTTTAACAGTTAGCTGTATTATAGCCTGTACTGTGTTTAACAGTTAGCTGTATTATAACCTGTACTGTGTTTAACAGTTAGCTGTATTATAGCCTGTACTGTGTTTAACAGTTAGCTGTATTATAGCCTGTACTGTATTTAACAGTTAGCTGTATTATAGCCTGTACTGTGTTTAACAGTTAGCTGTATTATAGCCTGTACTGTGTTTAACAGTTAGCTGTATTATAGCCTGTACTGTATTTAACAGTTAGCTGTATTATAGCCTGTACTGTGTTTAACAGTTAGCTGTATTATAGCCTGTACTGTGTTTAACAGTTAGCTGTATTATAGCCTGTACTGTGTTTAACAGTTAGCTGTATTATAGCCTGTACTGTGTTTAACAGTTAGCTGTATTATAGCCTGTACTGTGTTTAACAGTTAGCTGTATTATAGCCTGTACTGTGTTTAACAGTTAGCTGTATTATAGCCTGTACTGTGTTTAACAGTTAGCTGTATTATAGCCTGTACTGTATTTAACAGTTAGCTGTATTATAGCCTGTACTGTATTTAACAGTTAGCTGTATTATAGCCTGTACTGTGTTTAACAGTTAGCTGTATTATAGCCTGTACTGAGTTTAACAGTTAGCTGTATTATAGCCTGTACTGTATTTAACAGTTAGCTGTATTATAGCCTGTACTGTGTTTAACAGTTAGCTGTATTATAGCCTGTACTGTGTTTAACAGTTAGCTGTATTATAGCCTGTACTGTATTTAACAGTTAGCTGTATTATAGCCTGTACTGTGTTTAACAGTTAGCTGTATTATAGCCTGTACTGTGTTTAACAGTTAGCTGTATTATAGCCTGTACTGTGTTTAACAGTTAGCTGTATTATAGCCTGTACTGTATTTAACAGTTAGCTGTATTATAGCCTGTACTGTATTTAACAGTTAGCTGTATTATAGCCTGTACTGTGTTTAACAGTTAGCTGTATTATAGCCTGTACTGTGTTTAACAGTTAGCTGTATTATAGCCTGTACTGTATTTAACAGTTAGCTGTATTATAGCCTGTACTGTGTTTAGCAGTTAGCTGTATTATAGCCTGTACTGTGTTTAACAGTTAGCTGTATTATAGCCTGTACTGTGTTTAACAGTTAGCTGTATTATAGCCTGTACTGTATTTAACAGTTAGCTGTATTATAGCCTGTACTGTGTTTAACAGTTAGCTGTATTATAGCCTGTACTGTGTTTAACAGTTAGCTGTATTATAGCCTGTACTGTGTTTAACAGTTAGCTGTATTATAGCCTGTACTGTGTTTAACAGTTAGCTGTATTATAGCCTGTACTGTGTTTAACAGTTAGCTGTATTATAGCCTGTACTGTGTTTAACAGTTAGCTGTATTATAGCCTGTACTGTATTTAACAGTTAGCTGTATTATAGCCTGTACTGTATTTAACAGTTAGCTGTATTATAGCCTGTACTGTGTTTAACAGTTAGCTGTATTATAGCCTGTACTGAGTTTAACAGTTAGCTGTATTATAGCCTGTACTGTATTTAACAGTTAGCTGTATTATAGCCTGTACTGTGTTTAACAGTTAGCTGTATTATAGCCTGTACTGTGTTTAACAGTTAGCTGTATTATAGCCTGTACTGTATTTAACAGTTAGCTGTATTATAGCCTGTACTGTGTTTAACAGTTAGCTGTATTATAGCCTGTACTGTGTTTAACAGTTAGCTGTATTATAGCCTGTACTGTGTTTAACAGTTAGCTGTATTATAGCCTGTACTGTATTTAACAGTTAGCTGTATTATAGCCTGTACTGTATTTAACAGTTAGCTGTATTATAGCCTGTACTGTGTTTAACAGTTAGCTGTATTATAGCCTGTACTGTGTTTAACAGTTAGCTGTATTATAGCCTGTACTGTATTTAACAGTTAGCTGTATTATAGCCTGTACTGTGTTTAGCAGTTAGCTGTATTATAGCCTGTACTGTGTTTAACAGTTAGCTGTATTATAGCCTGTACTGTGTTTAACAGTTAGCTGTATTATAGCCTGTACTGTATTTAACAGTTAGCTGTATTATAGCCTGTACTGTGTTTAACAGTTAGCTGTATTATAACCTGTACTGTGTTTAACAGTTAGCTGTATTATAGCCTGTACTGTGTTTAACAGTTAGCTGTATTATAGCCTGTACTGTGTTTAACAGTTAGCTGTATTATAGCCTGTACTGTGTTTAACAGTTAGCTCTATTATAGCCTGTACTGTGTTTAACAGTTAGCTTTATTATAGCCTGTACTGTGTTTAACAGTTAGCTGTATTATAGCCTGTACTGTGTTTAACAGTTAGCTGTATTATAGCCTGTACTGTGTTTAACAGTTAGCTGTATTATAGCCTGTACTGTGTTTAACAGTTAGCTGTATTATAGCCTGTACTGTGTTTAACAGTTAGCTGTATTATAGCCTGTACTGTATTTAACAGTTAGCTGTATTATAGCCTGTACTGTGTTTAACAGTTAGCTGTATTATAGCCTGTACTGTGTTTAACAGTTAGCTGTATTATAGCCTGTACTGTGTTTAACAGTTAGCTGTATTATAGCCTGTACTGTGTTTAACAGTTAGCTGTATTATAGCCTGTACTGTGTTTAACAGTTAGCTGTATTATAGCCTGTACTGAGTTTAACAGTTAGCTGTATTATAGCCTGTACTGTATTTAACAGTTAGCTGTATTATAGCCTGTACTGTGTTTAACAGTTAGCTGTATTATAGCCTGTACTGAGTTTAACAGTTAGCTGTATTGTTGCTTCATGGTAATCCGGTACGCTACTACAGTCTTATTGTTTCTGGTAAAAATATAAGTTATTAGTCTATTTTATTTTTTGATTGCGTTCTGTTTTAAGATGGGGGGTTTTCTCACCCAATACTTCCAGTTGTCCAGTGGATTCTCTGTCTTCATTATCTTATCACTATTTAATGGATTGGTGCAACAAGTTGTGATCAATCTCCACTCAGAAAAGACGCAAACAACTGTATTCTATTGTTTTGAAAATACATTTAATTAGTATTATAATGTTTCTTAGTACGAATCAATAATAGTTTTCTTTGTGATGGTGTGTAATAAATAGGCCTACCACTGTTTTGACAGCGGCACCACACATTCTGTGACACTCAAGTTGTGTGGGAAAAGAAAAATATGATTTATGTTGTATTATTCTGTTGTATTCCTTTATATTAAATATTACTATAATATATACATTGGGGAAAAAAAGTATTTAGTCAGTCACCAATTGTGCAAGTTCTCCCACTTAAAAAGATGAGAGAGGCCTGTAATTTTGATCATAGGTACACGTCAACTATGACAGACAAATTTAGAGAAAAAAAATCCAGAAAATCACATTGTAGGATTTTTTATGAATTTATTTGCAAATTATGGTGGAAAATAAGTATTTGGTCACCTACAAACAAGCAAGATTTCTGGCTCTCACAGACCTGTAACTTCTTCTTTAAGAGGCTCCTCTGTCCTCCACTCGTTACCTAGGTAGTTATATAGAGGCAATTCTATTTTGGATGCTTCCCATTCCACTTAATTACTGTCGGAATTCATCTTGTCTTGGTCTGCAAATGCGATCAAAGATGTGCATTATCCTATTATGAAGGCCATATCGATATGAACAGCTAAGAGGAGTGTTGTTAATAAAAGCATTAGAATTTCATTGAAATCTTATTGTATTTCGCTGTTTCATGTAGTAGGCCATGCATGATGCCAATCCATGGGGCTATAGTTAGAGATCAATGTACCGTCAACGAGGACGTTAATGATGAAGCCTACTGATCACCAGCAGGCCACGTCAACAAGTGGAACATACCATTTATTTAGGCCTACGTTGTGCATTTTATTACGGGCTTGAAATGCTTTATAACAATGGGAATTTGAATTCCAACTCCACCCGTTGCATCAATTGTATTTTTACATCTCAAGAAAGAGATGCACCTCCCTTTCTTTTTTTTTATGGACCCACCCATGGAAATCAAATACCTGTCC
This sequence comes from Coregonus lavaretus, assembly GCF_964263955.1. Lineage (NCBI taxonomy): Eukaryota > Metazoa > Chordata > Actinopteri > Salmoniformes > Salmonidae > Coregonus > Coregonus lavaretus. The sequence continues at coordinate 78,964,959 of NC_139991.1, forward strand.
AACTGGACCCACCCATGGAAATCAAATACCTGTCCAACTGGACCCACCCATGGAAATCCAATACCTGTCAAACTGATTTGTTCCGGTGCCGGGTCTGGGTATCTACTCACCACATGAGGGCCAGCGTTAGGGCCCCTTGCAGCAGACAGGAGGACCAGAGGAGAGGTGAGAGGAGGTGTAGGGACGAGGAAGCTCCGCCCACTGGGACGTCTGCCCTATGGGGCTCTGCTGAGGGAGGGGCCGGGGAGGGGGTGGTCTCTGTAACACAGCCAATCACAACACAGCCAATTAAAACAAATATCCAATCAGAACATATCCAATGAGAAGCCAACAGAAGATGGCAGGACGTGTCTGACCATAGTGACCAATGTCAGAACAGAACATAGATACATCCATATAGTTCCATACAGTATATCTATAGCCACTATGCACCTCTCAACATATCCAATAACACAATAAGAGACAGCAGGACATGCAAGGACATATTTGACCAGAGCAGGACATGTTTGACCAGAGCAGAACATGCCAGGACATGTTTGACCAGAGCAGAACATGCCAGGACATGTTTGACCAGAGCAGAGCATGACAGGACATGTTCGACCAGAGCAGAACATGACAGGACATGTTTGACCAGAGCAGAACATGCCAGGACATGTTTGACCAGAGCAGAGCATGACAGGACATGTTCGACCAGAGCAGAACATGACAGGACATGTTCGACCAGAGCAGAACATGACAGGACATGTTTGACCAGAGCAGAGCATGACAGGACATGTTCGACCAGAGCAGAACATGACAGGACATGTTCGACCAGAGCAGAACATGACAGGACATGTTCGACCAGAGCAGAGCATGACAGGACATGTTCGACCAGAGCAGAACATGACAGGACATGTTCAACCAGAGCATGACAGGACATGTTTGACCAGAGCAGAGCATGACAGGACATGTTTGACCAATACCTAAAATCTAATCAAATGTTATTTGTCACATGCTTCGTTAACAACAGGCGTAGACTAACAGTGAAATGCTTACTAACGGGCCCTTCCCAACGACGCAGAGAGGGAAAAAATGAGAAAAAAATGAGAAATAATAGAAAAATAATAACACGAGAAATAAATACACACTGAGTAACGATAACTTGGCTATATACAAGGAGTACCAGTACTGAGTCGATGTGCAGCGGTACCAGGTAATAACATGGCTATATACACGGGTACCAGTACTGAGTCGATGTGCAGGGGTACGAGGTAATTTAGGTAGATACACTACATGGTCAAAATCATGGGCATTAATATGGAGTTGGTCCCCCCTTTGCTGCTGTGCAGGCCAGTTAAGTTCTTCCACACCGATCTCGACAAACCATTTCTCTGTCTTTCCCAAACTGTTGCCACAAAGTTGGAAGCATAGAATCGTCTAGAATGTCATTGTATGCTGTAGCGTTAAGATTTCCCTTCACTGGAACTAAGGGGCCTAGCCCAAACTATGAAAAACAGCCCCAGACCTTTATTCCTCCTCCACCAAACTTTACAGTTAGCACTATGCATTGGGGCAGGTAGTGTTCTCCTGGCATCTGCCAAACCCAGATTCGTCCGTCGTACTGCCAGATGGTGAAGCATGATTCATCACTCCAGAGGATGTGTTTCCACTGCAGAGTCCAGTAGCTGCGAGCTTTACACCACTCCAGCCGACGCTTGACATTGTGCTTGGTGATCTTAGGCTTGTGTGCGGCTACTCGGCCATGGAAACCCAATTCATGACGCTCCCGACGAACAGTTATTGTGCTGACGTTGCTTCCAGAGGCAGTTCGGAACTCGGCAGTGAGTGTTGCAACTGAGGACAGACAATTTTTATGCGCCTCAGCACTCAGCGGTCCCGTTCAGTGAGCTTGTTTGGCCTATTACTTTGTGGCTGAGCCGTTGTTGCTCCAAGACATTTCCACTTTACAATAACAGCCCTTACAGTTGACAGATGTAGCAGGGCAGACATTAGACCAACTGACTTGTTGGAAAGGTAACTTCCTGTGACGGTGCCACATTGAAAGTCACTGAGCTCTTCAGTGAGGCCATTCTACTGCCAATTTTTGTCTATGGAGATTGCATGGCGGTGTGCTCGATTTTATACACCTGTCAGCAATGGGTTTGGATGAAATAACCGAATCCACTAATTTGAAGGGGTGTCCACGTACTGATGTATATACAGTGCATTCGGAAAGTATTCAGATCCCTTGACTTTTTCCACATTTTGTTACGTTACAGCCTTATTCTAAAATTGATTAAATAGTTTTTTTCCCCTCATCAATCTACACACAATACTCCATAATTACAATGCAAAAACAGGTTTTAAGAATTTTTTTCAAATTCATAAACAATTAAAAACTGAAATATCACATTTACATACGTTTTCAAACCCTTTACTCTGTACTTTGTTGAAGCACCTTTGGCAGCGATTACAACCTTGAGTCTTCTTGGGTATGGCACACCTGTATTTGTGGAGTATTTGTGGAGTTTCTCCAATTCTTCTCTGCAGATCCTCTCAAGCTCTGTCAGGTTGGATGGTGAGCGTCGCTGCACAGCTAATTTCAGGTCTCTCCAGAGATGTTAGATTGGGTTCAAGACCGGGCTCTGGCTGGGCCAATCAAGGACATTCAGAGACATGTCCCGAAGCCACTCCTGCGTTGTCTTGGCTGTGTGCTTAGGGTTGTTGTCCTGTTGGAAGGTGACCCTTCACCCCAGTCTGAGGTCCTGAGCGCTCTGGAGCAGGTTTCAAGGATCAAGGATCTCTGTACTTTGCTCCGTTCATCTTTCCCTCAATCCTGACTAGTCTCCCAGTCCCTGCCGCTGAAAAACATCCCCACAGCATAATGCTGCCACCACCATGCTTCACCAAAGGGATGGTGCCAGGTTTCCTCCAGACGTAATGGTTGGCATTCAGGCCAAAGAGTTCAATCTTGGTTTCATCAGACCAGAGAATTTGTTTCTCATGGTCTGAGAGTCTTTAGGTGCCTTTTGGCAAACTCCAAGCGGGCTGTCATGTGCCTTTTACTGAGGAGTGGCTTCCGTCTGGTCACTCTACCATAAAGGCCTGATTGGTGGAGTGCTGCAGAGATGGTTGTCCTTCTGGAAGGTTCTCCCATCTCCACAGAGGAACTCTAGAGTTCTGTCAGAGTGACCATTGAGTTCTTGGTCACCTCCCTGACCAAGGCCCTTCTCCCCCGATTGCTCAGTTTGGCCGGGCGGCCAGCTCTAGGAAGAGTCTTAGTGGTTCCAAACTTCTTCCATTTAAGAATGATGGAGGCCACTTTGTTCTTGGGGACCTTCAATGCTGCAGAAATGTTTTGGTACCCTTCCCCAGATCTGTGCCTCGACACAATCCCGTCTCGGAGCTCTACGGACAATTCCTTCGACCTCATGGTTTGGTTTTTGCTCTGACATGCACTGTCAACTGTGGGACCTTATATAGACAGGTGTGTGCCTTTCCAAATCATGTCCAATCAATTGAATTTACCACAGGTGGACTCCAGTCAAGTTGTAGAAAGATCTCAAGAATGATCAATGATAACAGGGTGCACCTGAGCTCAATTTCGTGTCTTATAGCAAAGGGTCTGAATACTTATATAAATACTTATTTCTGTTTTTTATTTTTAATACATTTGCAAAAATTTATACAAACCTGTTTTCACTTTTGTCATTATGGGGTACTGTGTGCATATTGCTGCGGAAAAATATAATTGAATCAATTTTAGAATAAGGCTGTAACGTAACAAAATGTGGAAAAAGTCAAGGGGTCTGAATACTTTCCGAAGGCACTGTACATATGAAATGAGTAAAGCAGTATGTAAACATTATTAAAGTGACCAGTGATTCCATGACTATGTACATAGGGCAGCAGCACTGACTTGCCCCTGGATTGATGTTTCAGCATTGTCTCAATGAAGAGTTCGGCGTTCGACTAGGCATTTACAAGCGTGCTAGAGCAGCGGCAATATGTGAAGCTAACCGAAGCTGGCTTAATAAAAGCCTGAGTAGATCTAGCTCGCTTCCTAGTGACAGACAAAGTGAGACACACCTTGTGAAGACTTAAAGAAAATGTTTGACCTGTGTCATTGCCAACAAAGGGTATATAACAAAGTATTGAGAAACTTTTGTTATTGACCAAATACTTATTGTATCCTACAATGTGATTTTCTGGATTTTATTTTCTCAATTTGTCTGTCATAGTTGACGTGTACCTTTGATGAAAATTACAGGCCTCTCTCATCTTTTTAAGTGGGAGAACTTGCACAATTGGCTGACTAAATATTTTTTTCCCCCACTGTATATACAGTTGAAGTCGGAGGTTTACATACACCTTAGCCAAATACATTTAAACTCAGTTTTTCACAATTCCTGATATTTAATCCTAGTAGAAAATCCCTGTCTCAGGTCAGTTAGGATCACCACTTTATTTTAAGAATGTGAAATGTCAGAATAATAGTAGAAAGAATGATACATTTCAGATTTTATTTCTTTCATCACATTCCCAGTTGGTCAGAAGTTTATATACACTCAATTAGTATTTGGTAGCATTGCCTTTAAATTGTTTAACTTGGGTCAAACGTTTCAGGTAGCCTTCCACAAGCTTCCCACAATAAGTTGGGTGAATTTTGGCCCATTCCTCTTGATAGAGCTGGTGTAACTGAGTCAGGTTTGTAGGCCTCCTTGCTCGCACACGCTTTTTCAGTTCTGCCCACAAATGTTCTATAGGATTGAGGTCAGGGCTTTGTGATGGCCACTCCAATACCTTGACTTTGTTGTCCTTAAGCCATTTTGCCACAACTCTGGAAGTATGCTTGGGGTCATTATCCATTTGGAAGACCCATTTGCGACCAAGCTTTAACTTCCTGACTGATGTCTTGAGATGTTGCTTCAATATATCCACATCATTTTCCTTCCTCATGATGCCATCTATTTTGTGATGTGCACCAGTCCCTCCTGCAGCAAAGCACCCCCACAGCATGATACTGCCACCCCCGTGCTTCACAGTTGGGATGGCTTTGGAGTCCCCTGTAGCTCAGTTGGTAGAGCATGGTGCTTGCAACGCCAGGGTTGTGGGTTCGTTTCCCACGGGAAGCCTGTATGAAAATGTATGCGCTCACTAACTGTAAGTTGCTCTGGATAAGAGCATCTGCTAAATGACTTAAATGTAAAAATGTGTTCTTCGGCTTGCAAGCGACCCCCTTTTTCCTCCAAACATATTGATGGTCATTATGGCCAAGCAGTTCTATTTTTGTTTCATCAGACCAGAGGACATTTCTCCAAAAATGTTTGTCCCCATGTGCAGTTGCAAACCGTATTCTGACTTTTTTAGGGCGGTTTTGGAGCAGTGGCTTCTTCCTTGCTGAGTAGCCTTTCAGGTTATGTCGATATAGGACTCGTTTTACTGTGAATATAGATACTTTTGTACCTGTTTCTTCCAGCATCTTCTCAAGGTCCTTTGCTGTTGTTCTGGGATTGATTTGCACTTTTCGCACCAAAGCACGTTCATCTCTAGGAGACAGAACGCGTCTCCTTCCTGAGCCGTATGACGGCTACGTGGTCCCATGGTGTTTATACTTGCATACTATTGTTTGTACAGATGAACGTGGTACCTTCAGGCATTTGGAAATTGCTCCCATGGATGAACCAGACTTGTGGAGGTCTACAATTTTTCTTTCTGAGGTCTTCTTTAGATTTTCCCATGATGTCAAGCAAAGAGGCAAAGAGTTTGAAGGTAGGCCTTGAAATACATCCACAGGTACATCTCCAATTGACTCAAATGATGTCAATTAGCCTATCAGAAGCTTCTAAAGCCATGACATCCTTTTCTAGAATTTTCAAAGATGTTTAAAGGCACAGTTAACTTAGTGTATGTAAACTTCTGACCCACTGGAATTGTGATACAGTGAATTATATGTGAAATAATCTGTCTGTAAACAATTGTTGGAAAAATTACTTGTGTCACGCACAAAGTAGATGTCCTAACCGACTTGCCAAAACTATAGTTTGTTAACAAGAAATGTGTGTAGTGGTTGAAAAATGAGTTTTAATGACTCCAACCTAAGTGTATGTAAACTTCCGACTTCAACTGTACAGTGGGGGAAAAAAGTATTTAGTCAGCCACCAATTGTGCAAGTTCTCCCACTTAAAAAGATGAGAGAGGCCTGTAATTTTCATCATAGGTACACGTCAACTATGACAGACAAAATGATTTTAAAAATTCCAGAAAATCACATTGTAGGATTTTTTATGAATTTATTTGCAAATTATGGTGGAAAATAAGTATTTGGTCAATAACAAAAGTTTCTCAATACTTTGTTATATACCCTTTGTTGGCAATGACACAGGTCAAACGTTTTCTGTAAGTCTTCACAAGGTTTTCACACACTGTTGCTGGTATTTTGGCCCATTCCTCCATGCAGATCTCCTCTAGAGCAGTGATGTTTTGGGGTTGTCGCTGGGCAACACGGACTTTCAACTCCCTCCAAAGATTTTCTATGGGGTTGAGATCTGGAGACTGGCTAGGCCACTCCAGGACCTTGAAATGCTTCTTATGAAGCCACTCCTTCGTTGCCCGGGCAGTGTGTTTGGGATCATTGTCATGCTGAAAGACCCAGCCACGTTTCATCTTCAATGCCCTTGCTGATGGAAGGTTTTCACTCAAAATCTCACGATACATGGCCCCATTCATTCTTTCCTTTACACGGATCAGTCGTCCTGGTCCCTTTGCAGACAAACAGCCCCAAAGCATGATGTTTCCACCCCCATGCTTCACAGTAGGTATGGTGTTCTTTGGATGCAACTCAGCATTCTTTGTCCTCCAAACACGACGAGTTGAGTTTTTACCAAAAAGTTATATTTTGGTTTCATCTGACCATATGACATTCTCCCAATCCTCTTCTGGATCATCCAAATGCACTCTAGCAAACTTCAGACGGGCCTGGACATGTACTGGCTTAAGCAGGGGGACACGTCTGGCACTGCAGATTTGAGTCCCTGGCGGCGTAGTGTGTTACTGATGGTAGGCTTTGTTACTTTGGTCCCAGCTCTCTGCAGGTCATTCACTAGGTCCCCCCGTGTGGTTCTGGGAATTTTGCTCACCGTTCTTGTGATCATTTTGACCCCACGGGGTGAGATCTTGCGTGGAGCCCCAGATCGAGGGAGATTATCAGTGGTCTTGTATGTCTTCCATTTCCTAATAATTGCTCCCACAGTTGATTTCTTCAAACCAAGCTGCTTACCTATTGCAGATTCAGTCTTCCCAGCCTGGTGCAGGTCTACAATTTTGTTTCTGGTGTCCTTTGACAGCTCTTTGGTCTTGGCCATAGTGGAGTTTGGAGTGTGACTGTTTGAGGTTGTGGACAGGTGTCTTTTATACTGATAACAAGTTCAAACAGGTGCCATTAATACAGGTAACGAGTGGAGGACAGAGGAGCCTCTTAAAAAAGAAGTTACAGGTCTGTGAGAGCCAGAAATCTTGCTTGTTTGTAGGTGACCAAATACATATTTTCCACCATAATTTGCCAATAAATTCATTAAAAATCCTACAATGTGATTTTCTGGAGAAAAAAAAAACTCATTTTGTCTGTCATAGTTGACGTGTACCTATGATGAAAATTACAGGCCTCTCTCATCTTTTTAAGTGAGAGAACTTGCACAATTGGTGGCTGACTTAATACTTTTTTTCCCCAATGTATATGTTTGTTTGGGGTAGGGTGGGTGGGGCAGTATAATATCCATAAGGGGAGCAGCAATGATTCGGAAGTCCGGGGAGGGAGGAGGTGATGTGGTCTTTGACTAGCCTCTCGAAGCACTTCATGATGACGGAAGTGAGTTCTACGGGTCGGTAGTGATGTATATTCTTTAATTAGTTAGAAGATAGAACTGGGTTAATCACGAACATTGAGTTAGAATTGTGTGTTACTGGGCTAGGAATGTTATTGGGGCATTTCACTGTGTGGGGGTGAGTAGAGAAGAAACTACCCTAGGGTCAAAGTGCTTGCTCTTACTTCAATCCATGGCTGTCTTTTGTCTCTCTTCAAACATTGTGAAAGGAGCGGCACCAGGGTTGGATGGAGTTTGGGCTAGACCTTTTTGGTATCTTCTTGATTGATTACAGCATGGGGGGGGGGGTTGTGTCAAGAATTTAGGGCCTTGTCATATTGAGACTGTGCAAGACAGGGGAGCAGTAATTGGTTAGAGTAATAGTTCAGCCGTCCTCAGGGACAAAGGAAGTGGGTGTGGACTGATAAAGAGCGGGAAACTAAGCAGGGAGGGATTTGAACCTAGGGTGGAAGAACGGAAACTATATAGGTAGGAGGGAGAGAGAGAGACGGGGCGAATCTGCAGATTGGCCTGACTCTGTTGACATTATAATAAAGTCATTCTTGATTGCACAAACACTCTGGAAGATCTTATTTGTAATAAAGTATAGTGGTTATTTTCCACAAGATAATTGGCACCCAACGTGGGGCTGGTTATAGAGATCCCTGAGTGCTTTACCGTCGGAGGAAGTTTGAGCGACTCACACAGACTCAGTGGCCACTGTTTAAAAGGTGCTATGTTCTTACTTAAACTGTGTGTTTCGATCAGGCTGAATCTGAGGGTGGGGTACACAGAAGGGTTCTCTCTAAAATAAGGACCAAATTTAGCATAAGTACAGAGTTTTTGGTTGGAATGAGAAATAAGCATGCATGCAATGTGATTATAGATAAGGTAAATAAGACAAGCAGGCTAGTAGACAAGGTGTGTGTCCTGGATTAAAAGGAAATCAGAAGGAGTGTGTGTGTCCTGGTTTAAAAGGAAATCAGAAGGAGTGTGTGTGTCCTGGTTTAAAAGGAAATCAGAAGGAGTGTGTGTGTGTGTGTGTTTTCTCGGAGGGGTAGGACAAATCCAGTTGGAGGAACAGGTTACGTGTACGGGTGTCTAGGTTGTTAAAGTGATGTTCCGCTGGGACTGAATTAGGGGAAATTAACATGTGGCGATAAAGAATCATTAGAAATACGAATGCGGTGGAGATGAATAATATTGACATATGATGTATGTTATGTGGGGGTAATTGGTTAATGGAGAGTGGATAAAAGTGTGACAGTATAAATACGGAGCCGTATGTGGGGGGTGAGAGACAGTGCATAGAGCGTGTGAAAAGGTTTTAAGCAATATAATAATTATCTATCATTTCAGAAGCAGAGGTGATATAGTCAAGGAATTTTTGTATATTAGGGGAAAAATAGAATTCATCTGGTTAAGTCGTTATATCTGTTTTCAAATCAATGAATGTGGGTTTGACTCGTTGGCTGCTAAGGTATAATACGTTGAGCGTGTGAGATCTGTGTCCTTCAAAGCTATTTCGTGATAAATGTGGTATGTGCCAGATACTAAAAATACGGACCATTTAGAATTGGAATAACGGAGGATTTACTTGTCATTCAGTTAAAGTATAGATTCTGCATTAGATTTTCCAATTACGTTTATGGGGTTGCTTAGATTGATAGATCAGTCAGTGTTCATTTTGTGTTATAAGACTGAACGATTTAGCAGCTTGCTGATTTAAAATGGAACAACTCCCGTTTTCAACCGTCAGACGCTCTTATCCAGAGCGACATACAGGAGTGGTTAGGGTTGGGTGCCTTGCTCGGGGGCACATCGACAGATGTTTGCCTGGTCGGCTCGGGGATTAGAACCGGCAACCTTTCTGTTTGCTGGAACAGCGCTCTTGACCACTAGGCTACCCGCCGCCCGAACGAGTTGATAATTTGAAAGCTACTAGGAATACAATTGAATATGGGTGTGAATTCATTGTATGCTTGTAAATTATAGCCAGTGTTGTTTTACTAATTAGAGCAGAAAGGACAGGCTGGGGAAGGACAGGCTGGGGAAGGACAGGCTGGGGAAGGACAGGCTGGGGAAGGACAGGCTGGGGAAGGACAGGCTGGGGAAGGACAGGCCGGGGAAGGACAGGCCGGGGAAGGACAGGCTGGGGAAGGACAGGCTGGGGAAGGACAGGCTGGGGAAGGACAGGCTGGGGATTGCACTGGAGCTGTGGTAATGATTATTAGAATTTGATAACAGGGAAGTGATTTATGGCTCTGGTTCGTGGGTCCATCTGGTACGAATTGAGCTGTAAGATTTCAAGTAAAGGTCTAAATACTTGACTGGAAGACAGTGCTTTGATAAATTCTAATTGTTATTACTTTATTCGATAGGTTGCTTAACACCAGTGGTGTATGCAAATAGTTGGTGAATTCTAGAACGATCATTTATTTTCGTTACGGGGACCAGGGGATGCAAGGAGCTTTAGCTATTATGCTGAGGGAATAGCACCAACCTATAGTGGGTTCTAGATTTGTTGAATAAACAAACTTATATTTTAAACTAAAGTAACCACAATTATAAGATTATCAGAAAAAAGGCACAATTTAATGCGAAATAGTTATTACAATTATTAGTAATAGTTATTACAAGTGTCGTTGATCCAGTAATGATACAAGGATAAGTAGAGGAAAGGCAAGGGATTAAATCTCATTTAGGGAAAGAGGAAGAGTATGAAGATATATTAGGGAGAAAATACCATTAACTGAGGGATATAAAACATTTAGCTGAGAAACACAACAGGAATAATTTACCTTCCACCCTAATATAGACATCAGACCACACCAGAAGTAGAGATGGCAGGATCACCAGTAGCAATCATGAAGAGAAGGTTCCCAGATAATAGTGAAGATATTGGTAATATCTCTAACAAATGGGGAAAAAAGGACCAGAAAGATAGTAACTAAATTGCCAAAGGAGGGAACATTTGATGTAACCGTGTGCGAGGAAATGGATACACTAATAAAGAACTATAAAACAGGAAAGAAAGGGGAGAAGAGAAAGAAGAAGAGAGAGAAAGAGAGAGAAATCTCGAAAATATTCTGGGAGGAAGGAAAGAGTTGGAGGGACAGCATAGCCAAAGCCAGAAGGATGATAACGGAGAGGGAGAGGCTGGTTCAACTACACCACCACCATACACAGAAGGATGATAACGGAGAGGGAGAGGCTGGTTCAACTACACCACCACCATACACAGAAGGATGATAACGGAGAGGGAGAGGCTGGTTCAACTACACCACCACCATACACAGAAGGATGATAACGGAGAGGGAGAGGCTGGTTCAACTACACCACCACCATACACAGAAGGATGATAACGGAGAGGGAGAGGCTGGTTCAACTACACCACCACCATACACAGAAGGATGATAACGGAGAGGGAGAGGCTGGTTCAACTACACCACCACCATACACAGAAGGGGGGACAATATTCACAGGTTACAGGTCTAGTCTCAATAACAGGGAATGTAGAGATAGAAGAGGAAGAAAAGGGGAAACAACAGGTTTCCACGCCTCAAAGAGGAGACAAATCACATTTAGATATAGACTGTTATGGAGGACTGAGGGACATGTTAACAGAGCTAGAAAATTATGGGGTAGATGAACAAAAGTATGGAGGGCTAAAAGATGTGGAGAATACGACTGATGGAGAAGGTGAAGAGCTTAGACCGGATGCTGACTCTGATCAAGAACAGAGAGAGATAGAGGGAGGACTATCAGAGCAAGGAGCCACGGGAGGCAAACCTATAGTCACAGAATCAGGAACAGAGAGAGACAGAGGGAGGACTATCAGAGCAAGGAGCCACGGGAGGCAAACCTATAGTCACATAATTAGGTAAGGCACTATATGCTCATCTGGAAAAAGCAAAATTAAGAAACAGAAGGACAATAAAAAAGCCTGAGAAATATGGAGCTCAATGTCCCATTTTGGTAAAGGGGACACGGGTTCACTATGTGCCTTGGGGAACGCAGGACATGGAAGGTCTGGTGACTAGACTGGCTAACCTGCATGAAGGAGCAGACTGCCTAACCTGCATGAAGGAGCAGACTGGCTAACCTGCATGAAGGAGCAGACTGCCTAACCTGCATGAAGGAGCAGACTGCCTAATCTGCATGAAGGAGCAGACTGCCTAATCTGCATGAAGGAGCAGACTGCCTAATCTGCATGAAGGAGCAGACTGCCTAATCTGCATGAAGGAGCAGACTGCCTAATCTGCATGAAGGAGCAGACTGCCTAATCTGCATGAAGGAGCAGACTGCCTAATCTGCATGAAGGAGCAGACTGCCTAATCTGCATGAAGGAGCAGACTGCCTAACCTGCATGAAGGAGCAGACTGCCTAACCTGCATGAAGGAGCAGACTGGCTAACCTGCATGAAGGAGCAGGGAAATGGATTAGAACATTTGAAGAACAAACGATGGGGAAGCTGCTAGCGGTGGGAGACTTGAAGGCATTGCTGGCCAGGGTGGTGGGAGACCTGAAGGCATTGCTGGCCAGGGTGGTGGGAGACCTGAAGGCATTGCTGGCCAGGGCGGTGGGAGACCTGAAGGCATTGCTGGCCAGGGTGGTGGGAGACCTGAAGGCATTGCTGGCCAGGGTGGTGGGAGACCTGAAGGCATTGCTGGCCAGGGTAGTGGGAGTGGCCAAAATGGAGAACTTGATGCAGGCGGATGGCCTCATACCGGCGGGGCGGAGAACGGAGTGGCCTTTGACAATTATAGGACTGTGGCACACTCTGAGAATAGAGTATCCAGCCTAAATAGACCCTAAAGCACTAAGAGGGGAGCCATTGAGGGATAAAGAAAACCCGGCAGGGTACCTGGAGAACCAGCTGAAGAGGTGGCGACAAGAAACAGAAAGAGATCCAGAGGGGGATCCACTGATGACAACACTGTTCAGGACATCACTGATGGAAGCAATGCCAACGCCTGTCAGAAGCAGACTAGAAGATGTGGTGGGACTAACGTCAAAGTCACACAAAGAGTTCTGTGACCATGTTATCCACGCACTGGAGAAATACAGGAAGGATGAACAGAAACTGACAGATCAAGGGAGAGACATTCAAAGAAAACTGACACAGATGCAGCTGGAAGAGCTGACAAGAAAGGACAAAAAGACAACACAAGCTCCAGTGATCACTCCGGTCCCGACGGAGGAGGGTGGCATGGTACCTGTCATCCAGGGAGATCAATAACCACTGCCTCAGCAGCAAGGCCAAAGAGCTCCTGCCTTACCAGTAGTGAATGTGTATACACACCAATCCCCTGGACAGTGGCAAAACAAGAATAATGAAAATGGACCCAAGAATCAATGGTACCAACCCCAGCATCAGATACACCCGAATGGTGGACCAAGAAGACCTGGAGGTGCAATCAATCAGGACATACAATAAGGAGTTGTCCCACCAAGTCGTGGTGGCCTAGGCAACCACAACATGGTAATTGGCTAGGAAATGGGCCCAGCTCAGCTGAATGGCAGCAGTCTCAGACAAAGGCTCCACAAGGCCCAGTGAACCCGTGGGGAGGACCAGATCATGGACACTAGGGATGCCCAGGGAATCCGGCCCAGTGAACCCGTGGGCAGGACCAGATCAGGGATACTAGGGATGCCCAGGGAATCCGGCCCAGTGAACCCGTGGGGAGGACCAGATCAGGGATACTAGGGATGCCCAGGGAATCCTAGAGGGGAGGGTCAGCTAGTGGCAGTAACTATGCAGGCTGATGAAGAACCTATGCTGCAGGTTCAGGTGAATCATAGAGGCCCACCCATGATGATAGATACTGGAGCAACTTACTCATGGGTAAGTCCAAATGATGCCTCTCACCTCCCCATGTCGGGCAAATATGCAAAGACAGTAGGATTTTCGGGGAACAAACGCAGCTAATACCTATGACAGGTTCAGTAAAACTAGAAGCAGGAGGAAAGTTGCCTGCATACCTATATTAGTATCAGAACAAACTCCAGTTAATCTATTAGGAAGAGATGCACTGTGTAGAATGGGCATCCAAATCAAATGCACATCAGAGGGACTAATAATAGATCAGGAAGGTGTACGTCCACAGATGATGATGGCTATGGGAAAAACAGCAAATGCGTATTGGATAGGGAACATAGAAGCACCAATACAAGAGGTACTAACGAAGTGGGGGAAGTTCATAAGGGCTCAAATTCCAGAAATGAATCCACCAAAATTAGGCTATCATTGTACACTACAATATGACCTATATCAAAATAATTTGCTCGAACAACTATGGTTGAAGAAGGCATGGGGTAAACCGGCCTCTATGAGATCGCAGTATTTTGTGATAGGGAAAGAAGGGGCAGCAGTGGAAGCACAGGATGCTCCAGGATCTGATATCATAAAGACTTGGTTTGATATACCAGGAACAGAACCTCACATAACACTTTTAGTGGCAGAGAGATATCAGGCAAGGGACTTAGGACCAATTATGGAAAAAGCTAAGAGTACACAATGGGAAAATACAGAGAATCCATTGATTTTCCAGTCTGCTGACAAGAACTTGATTAAAGTCCCCTACAGTATAAATGATGAGGGAGATGTAGGAGACCACGTCTCAAATAACATTTTGATAGATACTTGGGATCAAATATCACTGATTCCTTACACTGAGGAATTGATTGACTGTATTTGTGAGAGGGAGGAGTATTACATTCAGTGGGGTTAAAGAATCCTTCCGAGGGTCAAAGATAATGGATTCTGAAAGGTGAAATGTAAATTGACAGTATGTATGGGTGACAGCGCGAATGAGGGTTACAAATAGTCAAATGGTGTATCATGCTGCATTTAAACAATCGCCAGAGGGGTTGAATTTGTGTGTTATGGATTGTAGTAAAGTGTTATGGGCGTCGAATGACGATGACACTAATGGGAGAAACCATCATCACATTAGTAAATGATTTTATAGAAGGGGGGCCACAGGGCATGTGGGAGAGTACAACCAACGAGGCAAGAGATGGCATATTTGAATTTCCGACTCACGAAGCATGTTGGGGGTGAATGAGTGGTAGCAGTGCGGCTAAGGAAAAGCCTAGGGGTTTAAATCATATAGGATTTCATTTCCTTTTATGTGCACTAGATTGTGGAATTCACTGGAAAAGGGAGCAGTCACAAGTGATGTTTGAGGGTTGTCTGAAAGAAGGGATCAGGAGATGTGGCAAGAGAGTGAGAATTTCGAATTTAGATTGTGTGGACTGATTAAGAGGTTTCAAAATGGAAACTAACTAAATATGTACTCTTTCTTCCAGGAAAAAGGGGGGAGTGATTCTCTTTTCTTTGTAATATTTTCTGAGACTAGATATAAGGCCTGGCCATTTTTGTTTGTTTATTGTTTTACTATAAAAGGTGTTCAAATAATCACAGACAAACCACTTAGTATGAAATGTTAGCTGTATAGGATTGTTATTTGGGTTTTGGGTTTTTTTCACGGGATGGGAGTGAAATATCTTAAAGGGGCAAACACATGTAATTTGGGCTTTTATTTACTGAGGGATAAGTAAGTATGTGTGAGTTATTTTGAAAAGAGCTATACTAAAGACATACTGTACACTTGGGATACAACATTTATTAAATGTTTTGACGGTTGTTAATTAGTAGTATACTATTTGATGGAACAATTAGTTGAATGATTTCAATGACCTCTGCAGTCTATCCTGGCTTTATAGTGTGATCTGATCATCCACACTATAAATCTTGGAGGCATGCTGAATTAGGGGGTTGATTTATAATAAGGAATTGTAAAGAAGTATATAATTTGGCATTAATCCTATATATCATCCCACACAGGACAAGGATGAAGTGGGAGAGTGTCACGATCGTCGGAGGAAGTGGACCAATGCGCAGCGTGATAAGTGAACATACTTTATTTTGTTGAGAACACCACACGAACAAAACAACAAACGATACAAAACGTGAAGTCCTTGGTTACAATACAAACCATACGGAACAAGATCCCACTACACACTGTGGAAAACAGGATGCCTAAGTATGGTTCCCAATCAGAGACAACAAGCAACAGCTGATACACGTTGCCTCTGATTGAGAACCACACCGGCCAACATAGAAACAAATGAACTAGATAATCCCCCTAGCACACAAAACACATTGAAACAACACACCCTGGCTCAACATAACAGAGTCCCAGAGCCAGGGCGTGACAGAGAGTTAGTCTTGAAGGGGAGATATCCTTGGATAACGAATGCAATTGGGTTAAGGTATCATCAAGGGTTGTCATTTTAAGTTATTATTTTTGGTTTAACAAGCAGTGTTGTTGTTGTTTTGTTTTTTGAACACATGAATCACGATGTGATGCATGTATCCAAAGGGGGGAAGGTGTTAACGTTTTTGATTTTGGGCTTACAGGAGTTTTAATGCTTTTTAATGGTTTTAATATCTTTTAATGGATTTTGGTAAGATATTCTAATTGTATTAAGGATATGAGCAGTAGTAATAATGTGTTATGGGTTAGGTTAAATCTTTTTTGTTTTTGTGATAGGAGGCAGGGTGTAGGGTCTATGAATTGAGGGGACTACAACGAGCTGGAAGGAGGTGCGCTTCATAATCTCAAGGCTTCTCTTGACGGATGAGAGGACATGAGTAGCATACTGTGTCTCACCTAACCTAACAATTTTCTTAAAATTTTCTTTTCATGGGTGAAGATAACTCTGCCCAACTGAATAGGATAATCTGAATATTTTCTGTGCCCTGGAGACTATGTGATGGCAAAAGACTACAGAAGAAAGAGTTGGAAAGACCCTATGTGGAGGGGCCTGTACCAGGTGTTGTTGGCTACCTCAATGATGGTAAAAGTGGTGGAGACAGATACTTAGATCCATGTTTCCCACTATAGAAGTGTTCCAACCCCAGCCATTGGGTAGCATTGTTGTCTTTTGTGTGTGTCTGTGCTTGTGTGTCCTTGCAGCAGTAACTCAGAGCTTCCTTATGGGTAGGCTGGTAGAAGGACACTCATCGCAGACCGATGTCGATAGATTGAGAGGGACTCTGGCTGATCTGGAGACCCTAGTGACGGGAGAAGGTTAACAGCTAAAGGTGACCATACATCATCGTCCCGGTTACACCAACGGCGGTACGGATAGAGGGTAGCGCGATCGGGTATCATCTAAACCATTGTCCCAGAGTGAGGGAACTGATGACTAAGAGACCGCCGAGAGATTCCAGACCTCCAAGACGCACCAGATATCCTCATCATCGATTTCTCTGCACTTGACTAGTTCCCTGAGAATAAGGGGAATGGGGTACTGATAATAGTAGAGAGCAGAAGAACAAGACATAGAAGGGATATAGACAGGATTAAAATGTATATTCCTGCACAGGCAGGAACCATAACTAAAATACAGAAAGGGATCACTATTAAAATACAAGGGTTAAATGGTTATTGGTGTGGGAGGAACCAGCACAAGGAGTATGGGGAAATCACATGGGGTAACGGTGACCTTAAGATAATAAAAAGAAAAAGACAGATGGATCATAGACATAAGAATAACAGCCCAGGACTTAGATAAACAATTTGATGTAGTACTTATAAGTGCTACATTTCCAGGGGGTAGGGTTGATGAAGTAATTGTTCCTTGGGAAAGTGCATTAAACCTTTACATGTTAGAGCCATACCAAATGCAGAAGAAAGGGAATGGAAGGAAGCGTTAAACAATGACTGGTATAGATGAGTACAATATATTACATTACAATTAAATAAAGAAAATATTCTAATATGCACCACATCTCTGTTTTAAATAATTAACAGTAGTTCAAAATCTTCACAGTTACCAGAACTGTGTGCTAGGATTCAATCACAACTTTTGTAATATTTAGGGAATTCTAACTATAAACAAGTTTATGATCAACCAGGATGAGGAGAGAAGTGTTGGAATAGGAACAAGGAAAAGGGAAACACCAGAGTAATGTCAAATAGATTATGAGGAAATATAGGAATGTTACATTAAAACAATTGGGTTATATAATTTGGGAGATTTCAAGGGATGTTTTGGATTGGAAATTAACTCAACTGAACTGTTGTGATCTGTCCTTTCCTGAGGTTACTACGGATGGTGTCGTAATGCATAAGCAGAGATAATTCGGTCCAGAACGGTGTAAACCTCAATAAAAACCAAAAACCCTCTACCCGGCTGAAGAGGAGCAACAAAGGCGTTGAAGACGTTCCTGTCCGACACCACCTCTTGCCAGGAGACATGAATCCAGCATCAAATCAAAGCAATCAATTGCCTTCTCTTTTGTGCATTTTCTCTCAAGAATGTGACAGGAGTCCATGTGGAGTGAGCAGGAGGAAAGATCTATTCCAATACAACGTTCTTCATAGTTACTGGTTGGCAAAATGGACAAAACAGAATGATGGTGGAGGTGGGGCGGCTCAGGTGTGACATTGGAATTGGGGCATTGCCATGGGCAATCCAAGATGAACTATGAAGCTATCTGAAGAACATAATGAAGACGCCAGAAGATTGAGTGCCGGTAGAGGAAGGGAGTGTTAGTTGAGGTAGTATGTTGATTAAGGAGGTATTATACACTACTACATTTATAGTAATTTAGACTAGGAATGCATTAAGATAATGATCTGTTGTAATTCTTGTTATGAGGAAGGTAATGCTAAAATTATGGATAATACTGTATAAAGGTACATTCTGTGAGTGTCAATATGTGCCGAGGTGAGAGTTTTAACTTTGAATGATGGAACCAAGGTGACTGGCTAAGAATTGTCATTCTAAATTTGTTTTGGGTAACTAATTTGAGTATGATTATGAATTGTAAGCTGACTGATTGATCTGAATGAAGATATGTGAGTTAAAGATGTTGACACTATTTTTAAACATGTCCTAGGTAGTATGGTTAAAACAATGCTACGTTAGTTTTAATGTGTCAGGAGACTAACACTTATGTTGGAATTATTTTGAGTAGAAATAGTGATATTTTTATTATGAGTATAACCTTGAATGCAAATATTGTGATTGACAGCATAAACATGATATACTTTTGTAAGTTTATGGGATTAGTAACCCCATAAGGAGGGATATGATGTATATTATTTAATTAGTTAGAAGATAGAACTGGGTTAATCACGAACATTGAGTTAGAATTGTTTGTTACTGGGCTAGGAATGTTATTGGGGCATTTCACTGTGTGTGGGTGAGTAGAGAAGAAACTACCCTAGGGTCAAAGTGCTTGCTCTTACTTCAATCCATGGCTGTCTTTTGTCTCTCTTCAAACATTGTGAAGGGAGCGGCACCAGGGTTGGATGGAGTTTGGGCTAGACCTTTGTCTTTTTGGTATCTTCTTGATTGATTATAGCATGGGGGGGTTGTGTCAAGAATTTAGGGCCTTGTCATATTGAGACTGTGCAAGACAGGGGAGCAGTAATTGGTTGGGGTAATAGTTTAGCCGTCCTCAGGGACAAAGGAAGTGGGTGTGGAGTGATAAAGAGCGGGAAACTAAGCAGGGAGGGATTTGAACCTAGGGTGGAAGAACGGAAACTACAGTGGGGAAAAAAAGTATTTAGTCAGTCACCAATTGTGCAAGTTCTCACACTTAAAAAGATGAGAGAGGCCTGTAATTTTCATCATAGGTACACGTCAACTATGACAGACAAAATGAGAAAACAAATTCCAGAAAATCACATTGTAGGATTTTTAATGAATTTATTTGCAAATTAGGGTGGAAAATAAGTATTTGGTCACCTACAAACAAGCAAGATTTCTGGCTCTCACAGACCTGTAACTTCTTCTTTAAGAGGCTCCTCTGTCCTCCACTTGTTACCTGTATTAATGGCACCTGTTTGAACTTGTTATCAGTATAAAAGACACCTGTCCACAACCTCAAACAGTCACACTCCAAACTCCACTATGGCCAAGACCAAAGAGCTGTCAAAGGACACCAGAAACAAAATTGTAGACCTGCACCAGGCTGGGAAGACTGAATCTGCAATAGGTAAGCAGCTTGGTTTGAAGAAATCAACTGTGGGAGCAATAATTAGGAAATGGAAGACATACAAGACCACTGATAATCTCCCTCGATCTTGGGCTCCACGCAAGATCTCACCCCGTGGGGTCAAAATGATCACAAGAACGGTGAGCAAAAATCCCAGAACCACACGGGGGGACCTAGTGAATGACCTGCAGAGAGCTGGGACCAAAGTAACAAAGCCTACCATCAGTAACACACTACGCCGCCAGGGACTCAAATCCTGCAGTGCCAGACGTGTCCCCCTGCTTAAGCCAGTACATGTCCAGGCCCGTCTGAAGTTTGCTAGAGTGCATTTGGATGATCCAGAAGAGGATTGGGAGAATGTCATATGGTCAGATGAAAACAAAATATAACTTTTTGGTAAAAACTCAACTCGTCGTGTTTGGAGGACAAAGAATGCTGAGTTGCATCCAAAGAACACCATACCTACTGTGAAGCATGCGGGTGGAAACATCATGCTTTGGGGCTGTTTTTCTGCAAAGGGACCAGGACGACTGATCCGTGTAAAGGAAAGAATGAATGGGGCTATGTATCGTGAGATTTTGAGTGAAAACCTCCTTCCATGAGCAAGGGCACTGAAGATGAAACGTGGCTGGGTCTTTCAGCATGACAATGATCCCAAACACACCGCCCGGGCAACGAAGGAGTGGCTTCGTAAGAAGCATTTCAAGGTCCTGGAGTGGCCTAGCCAGTCTCCAGATCTCAACAACAACAAAGAATCCAGAAAAACGCATGTCAAAAATGTTATAAATTGATTTACATTCTAATGAGGGAAATAAGTATTTGAACCCCTCTCAATCAGAAAGATTTCTGTCTCCCAGGTGTCTTTTATACAGGTAACGAGCTGAGATTAGGAGCACACTCTTAAAGGGAGTGCTCCTAATCTCAGTTTGTTACCTGTATAAAAGACACCTGTCCACAGAAGCAATCAATCAATCAGATTCCAAACTCTCCACCATGGCCAAGACCAAAGTGCTCTCCAAGGATGTCAGGGACAAGATTGTAGACCTACACAAGGCTGGAATGGGCTACAAGACCATTATGTATTGGATCGTTAAAAAGACACAGTGTTTACACTACCTTGTCGTTTACCAATAAAATGGATGGATAGTGAAGTAGACATATTTGGTATTCACATCTCAAAAAATATAAATTAACTTACCGAAACTAATTTCAATAGAAAAGTTTGCAAAACATAAGATTCTGCAACCATGGAGAGGTAAATACTTGCTTATTCATGGAAAATCACATTGATTAAGTCTTTGGTCCTATCATAGTTACTTACTTACTAATGATGCTGCCTTCTCCAGACAACTAGTTTAAAAAAATCATATGAGCAAAAAATATTTCACTTTATTTGGAATGCTAAGCCAGACAAAATTAAATGTGCATATTTATATAATGAATATGAGTTTGGGGGGCTAAAATGATAAAATATTAAAGTTTTAAACCTCTCGCTAAAAGCTTCACTCATACATAAATTATACTTAAACCCAAAATGGTTCTCCAGTAGAATATTAAGAAAGGTTCATCCTTTGTTAAAAAAAACAGGTCACTTTATACAGGTCACAACTTCTCATTTCCGACTATTTGAAAATGACATTTTGTTTAAAGTATCACCCTTCCTTAAACAAGCCATACATAGCTTGTTACAATTTCAGTTTTGTCCTCCAGAAAAGATAGAACACATATAACAACAAATGTTATGGTTAAACTCAAATATACTGATTAATAAAAAACTATCTTTATGGAAAAAATGTAAAAAAATGTTATTATATTTATTAATGATATTATGAATAGATACGGTGGAGTTATGTCACATATGCAGCTATCAAAAATATATGGGAATGTCTGCTCAATCCAAACTTACAACCAACTGATTGCAGCATTACCACAACACTGGAGGAGGCAAGTGGAAAAGGGAGAAGGTAGGGAACTTGTTTGTCTGCCATATATTAAAGATACAAATTGGCTGAAAAGAATTAGCATAAATAGACAAATATATGTTTAATTTGAGGACAGAAAGGTTTACAGCTGCCCCATACAGGTTGCAAAATAAATGGGAAGAGATTTTCGATGTACCGATTCCACGGCACATGGTTTATGAACTGGTACAAAAAACAACACTTGATTCAACACTTAGAATTTTTCAATTTAAATTATTATACAAAATGTTTGCCACCAACAGAATGCTATATATATGGGGCATACAACAATCTCAGCTCTGTAGATGTTCCTGTGAAGAGACAGAATCACTAGATAATTTATTCTGGTATTGCCCCTATTGTTTCTGTTCACAGGTTCAGGAATGGTTAAACAATCACAACATTCACTTAAAATGAACCTTACAAATAGCAGTGTTGTGCGATTTGGAAAGCCATAGTCAGTCAATAAATAATATAGTAACACTCGTAGGAAAGGTTTTCATCTTTAACAATCTGTGGATTCTGTACGATTAGAAAGGTTCGAAATGTATGTAAAACATCACAGCACAAATGAAAAATATATGGCACATGGAAACCAAACGAGGGTGGTATATGGTGATAGGTGGGATGGGCTGAGAGTGGCTGAGGGGTGGTGTATGGTGATAGGTGGGATGGGCTGAGAGTGGCTGAGGGGTGGTGTATGGTGATAGGTGGGATGGGCTGAGAGTGGCTGAGGGGTGGTGTATGGTGATAGGTGGGATGGGCTGAGAGTGGCTGAGGGGTGGTGTATGGTGATAGATGGGATGGGCTGAGAGTGGCTGAGGGGTGGTGTATGGTGATAGGTGGGATGGGCTGAGAGTGGCTGAGGGGTGGTGTATGGTGATAGATGGGATGGGCTGAGAGTGGCTGAGGGGTGGTGTATGGTGATAGGTGGGATGGGCTGAGAGTGGCTGAGGGGTGGTGTATGGTGATAGGTGGGATGGGCTGAGAGTGGCTGAGGGGTGGTGTATGGTGATAGGTGGGATGGGCTGAGAGTGGCTGAGGGGTGGTGTATGGTGATAGGTGGGATGGGCTGAGAGTGGCTGAGGGGTGGTGTATGGTGATAGGTGGGATGGGCTGAGAGTGGCTGAGGGGTGGTGTATGGTGATAGGTGGGATGGGCTGAGAGTGGCTGAGGGGTGGTGTATGGTGATAGTTGGGATGGGCTGAGAGTGGCTGAGGGGTGGTGTATGGTGATAGGTGGGATGGGCTGAGAGTGGCTGAGGGGTGGTGTATGGTGATAGGTGGGATGGGCTGAGGGGTGGTGTATGGTGATAGATGGGATGGGCTGAGAGTGGCTGAGGGGTGGGATTAAAGAGCTTATGTTCAGTAATGTACTATTGTTATGTGATTGCTGTATATAAAAGTATAATGTATATCAAAATGTGTATGTAAAATGCATCTGTAAAATGTATGTCCAGTTCCAGTCATAAGTTTCATACACCTCCTCATTCCAGGGTTTTTCTTTGTTAATACTATTTTTTACATTGTAGAATAATAATGAGACACCGAAACTATGAAATAACACATATGGGATCATGCAGTAACCAAAAAAGTGTTAAACAGATCAAAATATATTTTGTATTTGAGATTCTTCAAATAGCCACCCTTTGCCTTGATGACAGCTTTGCACACTCAAATAAAGAAAATCCCTTGAATGAGTAGGTGTGTCAAAACGTTTGACTGGTACTGTATATGTAGCAGAAAAGCTGTAAAAAAAAAGAAAAAAAAAAAAGATATGTGTCCTCCAAAAGGGTGGTGGATGGGTTAATTAAAAAATTAAAAAATTAAAAATCTAAAATACAAGCAAAGTCGAGCTAGTGTAAAAAAGTAGGGTGTGTTGTTACAAGTAGGGATCTGTTTGGGTTAGTTTAGGCTTCAGGTACGTACCGAGGAGGGGTTCTTGCTCGGTGGTGGAGGGGATCAGTTTGGGTTCGTCTATCCAGGGGGTGGCGTGCACCGCGACGCTCCAGTCACTCCAGGTGCCGATCTCTGTGTCCTTAGCCGCCACCTGGATGATGTACTCCTTCCCTATATACGCATCGGTTATGGTGTGGAACGTACTGTCTGACAACTCCACCTGAAACACACCAATCAGAGAGAAGTACCATCCGTTATGGTGTGGGACGTACTGTCTGACAACTCCACCTGAAACACACCAATCAGAGAGAAGTACCATCCGTTATGGTGTGGAACGTACTGTCTGACAACTCCACCTGAAACACACCAATCAGAGAGAAGTACCATCCGTTACGGTGTGGGACGCACTGTCTGACAACTCCACCTGAAACACACCAATCAGAGAGAAGTACCATCCGTTACGGTGTGGGACGCACTGTCTGACAACTCCACCTGAAACACACCAATCAGAGAGAAGTACCATCCGTTATGGTGTGGAACGTACTGTCTGACAACTCCACCTGAAACACACCAATCAGAGAGAAGTACCATCCGTTATGGTGTGGAACGTACTGTCTGACAACTCCACCTAAAACACACCAATCAGAGAGAAGTACCATCCGTTATGGTGTGGAACGTACTGTCTGACAACTCCACCTGAAACACACCAATCAGAGAGAAGTACCATCCGTTATGGTGTGGAACGTACTGTCTGACAACTCCACCTGAAACACACCAATCAGAGAGAAGTACCATCCGTTATGGTGTGGAACGTACTGTCTGACAACTCCACCTAAAACACACCAATCAGAGAGAAGTACCATGGGTTATGGTGTGGAACGTACTGTCTGACAACTCCACCTGAAACACACCAATCAGAGAGAAGTACCATCCGTTATGGTGTGGAACGTACTGTCTGACAACTCCACCTGAAACACACCAATCAGAGAGAAGTACCATCCGTTATGGTGTGGAACGTACTGTCTGACAACTCCACCTGAAACACACCAATCAGAGAGAAGTACCATCCGTTATGGTGTGGAACGTACTGTCTGACAACTCCACCTGAAACACACCAATCAGAGAGAAGTACCATCCGTTATGGTGTGGAACGTACTGTCTGACAACTCCACCTGAAACACACCAATCAGAGAGAAGTACCATCCGTTATGGTGTGGAACGTACTGTCTGACAACTCCACCTGAAACACACCAATCAGAGAGAAGTACCATCCGTTATGGTGTGGAACGTACTGTCTGACAACTCCACCTGAAACACACCAATCAGAGAGAAGTACCATCCGTTATGGTGTGGAACGTACTGTCTGACAACTCCACCTAAAACACACCAATCAGAGAGAAGTACCATCCGTTATGGTGTGGAACGTACTGTCTGACAACTCCACCTGAAACACACCAATCAGAGAGAAGTACCATCTGTTACGGTGTGGAACGTACTGTCTGACAACTCCACCTGAAACACACCAATCAGAGAGAAGTACCATCCGTTATGGTGTGGGACGTACTGTCTGACAACTCCACCTGAAACACACCAATCAGAGAGAAGTACCATCCGTTATGGTGTGGGACGTACTGTCTGACAACTCCACCTGAAACACATTCAAACAAATTGATGTAATACATGAGTAAAACACTAACACCACTGAGGGTCACTTCTGATGTGGACCACATGCTCAACACTAGTAGATGGAGGCACTTTAACCCATTATGGTGAAAACAAAGCTCATTTAGGGAAACACTATTACACTGAAAATAAGCAATTCTACACCTGTCTGTGAGAAAGAAACAACTTGGACAATTTATTTTCATGAGCATGGCCTTATTTTACAGCATATTTTGAAATTATCCCACACCTTGACCTGTGGCCTTTACCGCGTCCATAAAATAAGACGTGCTTTGCGTACTCGTCTCCACTCAACTAGCTACCCAGTGTAGTGTCATACACACACAGTAGCCGCAGCCGCTCGCCAGTTAACCCTCTTTCATCAAAAGGACTGACCACTTCCTCACAAAAAAAGTATTAAATCCAGTCAAACCAACATGGCATTCGCCAAGATACGCAAGGTAGACCAGGAGAACCGTCAATTCAAAACTGACTGGACTGAGATGTATTGCTTTTTTTTACCGGACCACAACAGTGCTATGCCCACATGCTTAATATGCATGCAGACTGTAGCTGTAATCAAAGCGGACAATCTGAAGCGGCATTTTAACTCTATTCATGCTGCCAGTTTTAATGCAAACTACCCAGAAGAATCTGACCAGCGCAAACAAAAAATTGCAAGCATGTTAATGTCATACAAGCACTCGGTTTTAACTATGTGTAAAACAACATCGGCACAAGAGAGCGCAACAGCTGCCTCATTACACGTTTCCTGGAAGCTTGCAAGAGCTAAGAAGCCATTCGCCGATGCAGAGTTACTTAAACAATGTGCAATCGACATGGCTGCCGAAGTTTTAAACCAAGAGGAACCAATTAAAAAATAAGTTGTTGAGCTGTTGAAGCAAGTGCCGCTGTCGGCTAACACGGCAACCAGAAGAGTCGAAGTTTTAGCGGAGGAGTGCTTTTCCAGTCTACTCACAGATTTGAGGAAAACCGAAGCATTCTCACTGGCAATAGACTGGTCTTGTGACCGAACCGACATGGAACAGCTGTCTGTGACCGAACCGACATGGAACAGCTGTCTGTGACCGAACCGACATGGAACAGCTGTCTGTGACCGAACCGACATGGAACAGCTGTCTGTGACCGAACCGACATGGAACAGCTTTCTGGGAGGAGCTGCTGTGTTTGATTTCTCTACCCGGGCGTACAACCGGGGAAATAATATTCAACCAGCTGACACAGTTCTTCGAAAGGAATGGCTTAGATGTGAGTAAAATTGTCTCTGTTGTTACCGACGGGGCTCCGTCAATGGTGGGACACCGCCAGGGCTTGGTAAGCAGGCTTTCTGCCGTTAACCCAGCACTCCTGGCATTTCACTTCATTATTCACAAGTCAGTTTTGTGCGCAAAACTGTGTGGAAAAATGAATGAGACCACGGATACTGTGACTCGACTAGTTAACTTTGTCCGTGAGAGCTCTAGTCTGCAGCATCGCCTTTTTTGAGCATTACTCGAGGAAATGTCAGCTGAACACAAGGATCTTTTTCTCCACAACGACGTTCGCTGGCTGAGCAAAGGCCGTGTGTTGGAGAGGGGGTGTGACCTGCGTGATGAACTTGTGTCATTTTTATCCAGCCTGCAGAGCCAAAAAGCCAGCGACTTTTTGAGCTTTTTAACTGACAACAAGGTGATATCAGATGTTACTTTTTTGTGTGACATCATGTCTCATCTAAATCATCTTAACCTGCGACTACAAGGCAAGAACCACACTGTTGCTGACATGTATGAGGCGATTGAAGCTTTCCGGGTCAAAGCCGCACCTCCTGGAGAGAGACATTTGCACTTTCCACGTCTGCGTGAGCATTGTGAGAAGAATAAAATGCAGGAAGATCCAGCAATGAAGGATTTTGTGTCCCGGCTGGCAGAAAACTTCAAGGAAAGAGTTGAAAGCTCCCCTAAACTCTCAGCTGACATCCTTCTCTTCGTAAGACGGCCGTTTTCTGTGTCAGCTGACGGCCAGTGGACTGCAGAGGCCAAAAAGCTGGTGCCTTCCATAGATGAGGCTGCTCTGCAGATGGAAATCTTGGAGATGGGAACATCTGATTTGCTCAAAGCTCAACACAAGGATGCACTGGTGAGTGACTTTTGGATTAACGTGGTTCCCCAAGCTCGTTTTAAAAACACCAGAGATATTGCAATGCTCCTACTCACGATGTTCCCCTCAACATACATCTGTGAATCAGCATTTTCTTCAATGAATGCTATCAAGAGCCAGGACAGAAACAGACTCTCAGATTCAAATCTTGTACAGTGCCTCAGGATTGCCACAACATAATACAAGCCTGACATCAGAAAGGTTGCCTCATCCCGTCGCTCTCACTTCTCTTACTGATTGGTGAGTGAACCAGATCGAATAATTTTTTTGCTATTTTTCAATCTTCTTGTGGTATAATAATTATTACAATGAAATAACCATTTCATATTTAATAGCATGTTTCCTACTAAATATGCTACACAGCTTAAATAAAAGTAAATGGCATCCAACTAGTTAGTAAAATTTTAAACATAATACACAGCAATAAAAAAAAATTATACACTAATAAAAGCTAATTAATTATATTGTCACATTAATATCAAACACTTTTGGTTGTTAACAGCTTGATATTATTTGGTTCACATATTTTAAAAGTTTAAAAACTAACGTGGCATATTCTGATAACACATTTGAAAAGTACCTAACTAAAAACCTCTGTCTGTCTGTGTTTGTCCTTCTCTCTTCTCTTAGAAAGAGCGCCTGAACGCAGATATCCAGAGCATGGGTGTTCCAGACAGAAGTGGCCGCTGTGTGTGTGTGTGTGTGTGTGTGTGTGTCTGTGTGTGTGTGTGTGTGTGTGTGTGTGTGTGTGTGTGTGTGTGTGTGTGTGTGTGTGTGTGTGTGTGTGTGTGTGTGTGTGTGTGTGTGTGTGTGTGTGTGTCTGAATGTGTTTGCTGGACTTTTTGTTTGCTGACTGTTTGCACAGAATATGCTCCAGGGGCATTTCATAATTAAATAGTTGGTTTTGGACTAATTTAGTATTTTTCATTTTTCTCTTATGTGACTCCTAACACAACTACTAATAATTATAAAATCACAATAGAAGTGAAAACTGATAAAACATAAAACTGTCGCCAAAAAAACAAACATGTTGGCCCTCGGCTTGGCATGCCTGACCAAATTTGGCCCTTTTGGAAATCTAATTGGGGAACCCTGCCATATTGGATGACTGTCATTCAAATTCCATTCACCCAGTTAAATGTAACATTGATAGGTTTAGGCTACTACAAAATACTAAATTTTTCCCTGGTACCCTTCATGAGGTTCCTATAACTTGGCCTATGAATGAAAGTTTACAACGTAGGAGCACACAGGATGAGAGACAAATTTGATGTGACAGACAGTGACATTCAATACCGCCTTGCACACTCTTGCCTGCATCTAGCTGATATTGGGTGTAATCATTAGTCCAACAGTTGCAAACGAGAGTTTCTATTGGACAAATTCAGGTGTTTTGTTCCGTTTGCTTCTGTTTAAGAAACGATTTTCAACAGAATCGGTGGAATGAATACACCCCTGATCACGCGTGAACACTGTTCACAATTTCATAGCAGCCACGGTGTATTCCTTCTCGCATCTACTTTATCTGCTCTCCTCCTTTCAACTCTTCCCTTCCCTTGTGGACTTCAATGCACAACACATCAGCTGTATGTGACCAGGCGAAAAAACCTTTCGAAGCCAAACCGCTACGCACAGCCTACATCGTTGTCACCATATTAGCTAATGTAACGTCATAGTCAGTATAGCTAATAAAACTAATGCGTTAGTAAACCTGCTACAATCATGCAGTAACATTACAGTATACAGTCAGTAAGCAGTTACACTGGCGGGCCCCGGTGGCAATAAATTAGTAAAACCAAAAGCTTACCTTGACTTGGAAGAATTCCAGTGTTGTGTTGGATAGTCATAGCCAGCTAGCTAACATAGCATCCCTCTGTTTGAGCAGGGTATTTCAGTAGGCTAAACTAGCCAGCTAGCTAACATAGCATCCCTCTGTTTGAGCAGGGTGTTTCAGTAGGCTAAACTAGCCAGCTAGCTAACATAGCATCCCTCTGTTTGAGCAGGATGTTTCAGTAGGCTAAACTAGCTAGCTAGCTAACATAGCATCCCTCTGTTTGAGCCGCGTGTTTCAGTAGGATAAACTAGCTAGCTAGCTAACATAGCATTCCTCTGTTTGAGCCGCGTGTTTCAGTAGGATAAACTAGCTAGCTGCATTTGCTTCTCTTGCTCCTCTTTCATTTAGGAATACATTAATTTGTTAGAAACTGTTCAACTATTTTCTTTCTATCTCTTTGACTCAACTACTCACCCCATTTGATGCACTGCAGTGCTAGCTAGCTGTAGCTTATGCTTTCAGTACTAGATTCATTCTCTGATCCTTTGATTGGGTGGACACCATGTCAGTTCATGCTGCAAGAGCTCTGATAGGTTGGAGAACGTCCTCCGGAAGTTGTCATAATTACTGTGTAAGTCTATGGAAGGGGGTGAGAACCATGAGCCTCCTAGGTTTTGTATTGAAGTCAATGTACCCAGAGGAGGACGGAAGCTAGCTGTCCTCCGGCTACACCATGGTGCTACCCTACAGAGTGCTGTTGAGGTTACTGTAGACCAGGGTTCTTCAATTCCGGTCCTGGAGGGCCAAAACACCTCTGTTTTTCATCCTCTCCTTCTAATCAGGGGCTAATTCAGACCTGGGACACCAGGTGAGTGCAATTAACTACCAGGTAGAAATAAAAAAGAGAACTGTTTCGGCCCTCCAGGACCGGAATTGAAGAACCCTACTGTAGACTTTCTTTGCAAAATAGTGTGTTTTAATCAATTATGACAAGTGATTGTATTTAGTATAGTTCTATCTAAAAAGGATAACTTTTTAAATGTTAAATTTTTTTCCTTTTTTGAAATTCAGTGAGGAGGATGGTCCTCCTCTTCCTCCACTGAGGAGCCTCCAATGATGGAGGCACCTTAACCCATTATGGTGAAAACAAAGCTCATTTAGGGAAACACTATTACACTGAAAATAAACAACTTGTAGTTTAACACTCAGCTCTGCTCTCAGACTGCTGCTCTGAAACTGTCACAACTTCTCCTGACATGCTTAACAGCCTGACTACCTGAATAATAATAATAAGACATTTAGCAGACGCTTTTATCCAAAGCGACTTACAGTCATGTGCACATACATTTTTACGTATGGGTGGTCCCTCGGATCAAATCCACTACCCTGGCGTTACAAGCGCCATGCTCTACCAATTGAGCTACAGAGGACCACAAGCTTTGTAAACAACGTGTGTTGACTAACAGTGAAATGCTTACTTACGGGTCCTTTTCCAACAATGCAGTTAGATACAAAAAATTGTGACAGGAGGGATAAATACACAGTGAATAACAATAATTAGTAAAACAATAACATGGGAGTACCAGTACAAAGTCGATATGCAGGGGTACGAGGTAATTGAGGTAGCTATGTACATATGGGTAGGGGTAAAGTGACTACGCAACAGCATAGATAAGAGAGTAGCAGCAGCGTGTGTGGTGAGCGTGAAAGTGTGTGCATGAGACGTCAGTATGCATGTGTGCGGGCATATGTAGTGTGTGTGTGAGTTGGGGTGTCAGTATGTGAGAGTGTGTGGGTAGAGTCCAGTATGTGTGCATAAAGTAGGTAAAAACTCGTTTGTGCAAAAAAAGCCAATGCAGGCAGTCCGGGTAGCCATTTCACTAGCTATTTAGCAGTCTTGTTTAGCAGTCTTATGGCTTGGGGGAACCAAAGGTTTTTCATTCATGAAATAATGTGAATGTGCGAATTGAGGATTAAAACCAAACAACAACAAACATATTGAGCGTCACTGAATACTGCAAGGAAAGGAATTGGGAATGTTACAACCTCAAGAGTAGAATAGAAAAATGATCTACAGTTGAAGTCGGAAGATTACACACACTTAGGTTGGAGTCATTAAAACTCGTTTTCCAACCACTCCACAAATTTATTGTTAACAAACTATAGTTTTGGCAAGTTGGTTAGGACATCTACTTTGTGCATGACACAAGTATATTTCCAAAAATTGTTTACAGACAGATTATTTCACTTATTATTCACTGTATCACAATTCCAGTGGGTCAGAAGTTTATAAACACTAAGTTGACTGTGCCTTTAAACAGCTTGGAAAATTCCAGAAAATGATGTCATGGCTTTAGAAGCTTCTGATAGGCTAATTGACATCATTTGAGTCAATTTGAGGTGTACCTGTGGATGTATTTCAAGGCCTACCTTCAAAAGAATCATGGGAAATCGAAATAAATTGAAAAAAATAATTGTAGACCTCCACAAGTCTGGTTCATCCTTGGGAGCAAATTCCAAACGCCTGAAGGTACCACGTTCATCAGTACAAACAATAGTACGCAAGTATAAACACCATGGGACCACGCAGCCGTCATACCGCTCAGGAAGGAGACACGTTCTGTCTCCTAGAGAGTAACGTACTTTGGTGTGAAAAGTGCAAATCAATCCCAGAACAACAGCAAAGGTCCTTGTGAAGATGCTGGAGGAAACAGGTACAAAAGTATCTATATCCACAGTAAAACGAGTCCTATATCGACATAACCTGAAAGGCCGCTCAGCAAGGAAGAAGCCACTCCTCCAAAACCACCATAAAAAAGACAGACTACGGTTTTGCAACTGTACATGGGGACAAAGATCGTACTTTTGGAGAAATGTCCTCTGGTCTGATGAAACAAAAATACAACTGTTTGGCCATAATGAACATCGTTATGTTTGGAGGAAAAGGGTGTGGCTTGCAAGCCGAAGAACACCATCCCAACCGTGAAGCACGGTGGTGGCAGCATCATGCTGTGGGGGTGCTTTGCCGCAGGAGGGACTGGTGTACTTCACAAAATAGATGGCATCATGAGGAAGGAAAATTATGTGGATATATTGAAGCAACATCTCAAGACATCAGTCAGGAAGTTAAAGCTTGGTCGCAAATGGGTCTTCCAAATGGACAATGACCCCAAGCATACTTCCAAAGTTGTCGCAAAATGGCTTAAGGACAACAAAGTCAAGGTATTGGAGTGGCCATCACAAAGCCCTGACCTCAATCCTATAGAAAATGTGTGGGCAGAACTGAAAAAGCGTGTGCGAGCAAGGAGGCCTACAAACCTGACTCAGTTACACCAGCTCTGTCAGGAGGAATGGGCCAAAATTCACCCAACTTATAGTGGGAGGCTTGTGGAAGGCTACCCGAAACATTTGACCCAAGTTAAACAATTTAAAGGCAATGCTACCAAACACTAATTGAGTGTAAGAAATAAAAAGCTGAAATAAATCATTCTCTCTACTATTATTCTGACATTTCACATTCTTAAAATAAATTGGTTATCCTAACTGACCTAAGACAGGGAATTTTTACTAGGATTAAATGTCAGGAATTGTGAAAAACTGTGTTTAAATGTATTTGGCTAAGGTGTATGTAAACTTCCGACTTCAACTATAGGTACTTTAGAGCTGTTAAATTGAGGGAAAGCTCCTTTAAAGGTCCAATGCAGACATTTTAATCTCAATATCAAAAACACAATGTTCCTTAGTTGGATATAAACTGAGTGGACAAAACATTAGGAACACCTGCTCTTTCCATGACATAGACTGACCATGTGAATCCAGGTGAAAGCTATGATCCCTTATTGATGTCATCTGTTAAATCCACTTCAATCATTGTAGATGAAGGGGAGGAGAGAGGTTAAAGAAGGATTTTTAAGCCTTGAGAGAATTGAGTCATGGATTGTGTATGTGCGGCATTTTAACGGGGTATGATAGTAGGTGCCAGGAGCACCAGTTTGAGTGTGTCAAGAACTGCAACGCTGCTGGGTTTTTCACGCTCAACAGTTTCCTGTGTGTATCAAGAATGGTCCATCATCCAAAGGACATCCAGCCAACTTGACACAACTGTGGGAAGCCTTCGAGTCAACATGGGCCAGCATCCCTGTGGAACGCTTTCAACATCTTGTAGAGTCCATGACCTGATGAATTAAGGCTGTTCTGAGGGCAAAGGGGGGTGCAACTCAGTGTTAGGATGTAGTGCCCACCAAACATACACAAACAAACAAACACAGAACATGGCAACATAAGATATTAACGTTCAAGAAACGTTTCATGGGAGCGTTGTAAGAACGTTCGTGTCCAGTTTTATGAAGGTTAGGAGAATATTCCATCAACGTCCCAGCAAACATACACAGAACATGGTTGCCCCAATGGTATTCTAATGTTGGCTGATATGGGAGAAAATACATTCAAGGAGCTTAAACTGGGATAATGTTGTATGTTACACGGGCAAGTAGAAAAATATTTAATATTATTTAATTATAAATCTGATTATGTCACATGGGGGAAATGTGGGAAGCTAAAATACTGTTTTTAGCCAGCTAGCTAGCTAGCAAGTTGCTAGCAGATTAGCCTACCTCCAACTGGCAGGCACAAAACAAGGTAACGGAAGACAAACCTAAACTTCCTACATGTAGCTATTTGTGATGGGTGATTTGAAGGAGTCAGGCGCAGGAGGGTAAATCACAGAATAACAGAATTTATTCCGCAATACAGAGTTACGCAGTAATGCGTCAAAACAGTCCAGTGGCAAAACAGGTGCACTGGAACCAACAAGGCACACGGGGAAAATAACCCGGCGATACAAAATACAAGGAGCTCCACCGAGCTTCACTCTCCTCACAATAAACAATCACACACAAAGACAAGGGGGCAGAGGGAACACTTATACAGGTACTGATGAGGGGATATGAACCAGGTGTGTGTAATGAACAAGACAAAACAAATGGAATGATGAGATGAGGAGCGGCAGTGTCTAGAAGGCCGGTGACGACGAACGCCGAAGCCTGCCCGAACCAGGAGAGGAGGCAGCTTCGGATGAAGTCGTGACACTATTATTCAAATATGCAGATGGTTTTCATTGAAATTAGCTGGTGATGATGAATGTATTAGCTAGCAGTGGTGATGATGTCATCAGTGGTGATGATGTTTTCAACGTGATTCTTCTTTGCTTTACCACAAATGGGAAGACAACAAGAGAATCCCTGCTGCCCCCTTGTGGTAAGGGTTAAGGGATGTTGGTTAGGATACGGTGAACGGTAGGCTGTAACCACAGGTTCACAGGTTCCCTCTGAAGCTCAGCTGGTAGAGCACGGTGCTTGTAACACCAAGGTAGTGGGTTCGATCCCCGGGACCACCCATACACAAAAATGTATGCACGCATGACTGTAAGTTGCTTTGGATAAAAGCGTCTGCTAAATGGCAAATTATTATTATTAAGGGATGTTGGTTAGGATATGGTGAAAACATGTTATTTTATTTTTTACTTTTGTTTATTTAGTAAATATTTTCTTAACTCCATTTCTTGAACAGCATTTTTGGTTAAGGGCTTGTAAGTAAACATTTCATGGTAAGGTCTACACCTGTTGTATTCATCGCATATGACAAATACAATTTGATTTGATTTGATATACAGGCCCCTAACCCCACAAGGGTGCGTACTCAGCCCCCTCCTGTACTCCCTGTTCATCCATGACTGCGTGGCCATGCACGCCACCAACTCAATCATCAAGTTCGCAGACGACACAACAGTAGTAGGCCTGATTACCAACAATGACGAGACCGCCTACAGGGAGGAGGTGAGGGCCCTGGGAGGAGGTGAGGGCCCTGGGAGAAGGTGAGGGCCCTGGGAGGAGGTGAGGGCCCTGGGAGAAGGTGAGGGCCCTGGGAGGAGGTGAGGGCCCTGGGAGAAGGTGAGGGCCCTGGGAGGAGGTGAGGGCCCTGGGAGAAGGTGAGGGCCCTGGGAGAAGGTGAGGGCCCTGGGAGAAGGTGAGGGCCCTTGCTGAGTAGTAGTAGTAATAACCTCTCCCTCAACGTCAACAAAACGAAGGAGCTGATCGTGGACTTCAGGAGACAGCAGAGGGAGCACGCCCCCATCGACGGGACCGCAGTGGAGAAGGTGAAAAGCTTCAAGTTCCTTGGCATACACATCACTGACAAACTGAAATGGTCCACCCACACAGACAGTGTGGTGAAGAAGGCGCAACAGAGCCTCTTCAACCTCAGGAGGCTGAAGATATTTGGCTTGGCACCTAAAACCCTCACAAACCTTTACAGATGCACAATTGAGAGCATCCTGTCGGGCTGTATCACCGCCTGGTACGGCAACTGCACCTCCTGCAACCGCAGGGCTCTCCAGAGGGTGGTGACGTCTGCCCAACGCATCACCGAGGGCACACTGCCTGCCCTCCAAGACACCTACAGCACCCGATGTCACAAGAAGGCCAAAAAGATAACCAAGGACATCAACCAACCGAGCCACGGCCTGTTCACCCCATTATCATCCAGAAGGCGAGGTCGGTACAGGTGCGTCAAAGCTGGGACCGAGAAACTGAAAAACAGCTTCTATCTCAAGGCCATCAGACTGTTAAATAGCCATCACTAGCCGGCTACCACCCGGTTACTCAACCCTGCACCTTAGAGGCTGCTGCCCTATATACATAGACATGGAATCACTGGTCACTTTAATAATGTTTACATACTGTTTTACTCATTTCATATGTATATTACAAGCATTTCGCTACAGTCACAATAACATCTGCTAAATATGTGTATGTGACCAATAAAATGTGACTTGATTTTGATTTGAATTAGTCCACACCTCCCTCTTTGTCTGGTAATATGAGAGAAGAGACAATTGTTCCAAGGTTAGAACCTGGTTAGAACGTGTCAACCTGCTACAGTCAAGCAGCATTAAAACTACCAGCTACTCAGTGTCCTCAGAGAGGAAAGGACAACACAACATGGGATCAATCCCAAATGGAACCCCTCTCGATGGTGCAGCTGTAGAACTTCTTGAGGGTCTGAGGACATATGACATATCTTTTCAGTCTCCTGAGGGGGAATAGGCGTTGTCGTGCCCTCTTCACGACTGTCTTCGTGTGTTTGGACCATGATAGTTTATTAGTGATGTGGAGACCAAGGAACTCTCGACCCACTCCACTACAGCCCTGTCGATGTGAACGGGGGTGGGCCCGGCCCTCCATTTCCTGTAGTCCACGATCAGCTCCTATGTCTTGCTCACGTTGAGGGAGAGGTTGTTGTCCTGGCACAACACTGCCAGGTCTCTGACCTCCTCCCTATAGGCTGTCTCATCGTTGTCGGGGATCAGGCCTACCACTGTTGTGTCGTCAGCATACTTAAAACCTCTTAAGGATCGGACTCTATTTTTCTATTTTCGCCTAAAATGACATACCCAAATCTAACTGACTGTAGCTCAGGACCTGAAGCAAGGATATGCATATTCTTGATACCATTTGAAAGGAAACACTTTGAAGTTTGAGGAAATGTGAAATTAATGTAGGAGAATATAACACATTAGATCTGGTAAAAGATAATATAAACCAAAAAACATGCATATATATTTTTTTTTATAAATTGCATAACAACAGATCTCTACATAGCAACAGACCTCCAGAAAACATAATACAAACCAAAAAACATGTGTTTTCCCAAAAAAGAAATTCCATCATCTTTGAAAGGCAAGAGAAAGGCCACAATATAATATTGCAGTTTAGGCGCAATTTAGACTTTGGTCACTAGATGACAGCAGTGTGTGTGCATAGTTTCAGATTGATCCAGTGAAGCATTGCAATACTGGACTATCTTGTATCAAGTCTGCCCAAATGTGCCGAATTTGTCAATTGATACATTTTCAAGTACATAACTATAGAAAACATACAAAAACTATATGGTAATACAAAATGTAAGTTTACACACTCCCAGGAATGTCATACATGATGGATCACTAGCTTATACACAACATTTCACACATCTAGATGGCCGGGCGGGGTGGGTGTGGAGCCAGAGACAGCAGGGGTTCAAACTGTAGAACACAGTTCCTACATTTGAATATAAAAATGGATTTTATCAAACAACACTATGCTACATTTGATCTCTGGGACCCTTAGGATGACAAATCAGAGCAAGATTACTGAATGTAAGTACATTATTTACCTTCAGAGGTGAACGTATCAAATCAGTTGCCGTGATAACTTGTTGTTGTTGTGCACTCTCCTCAAACAATAACATGGTATTTTTTCACTGTAATAGCTACTGTAAATTGGACAATGCAGTTAGATTAACAAGAAGTTAAGCTTTCTGCCCATATGTCAATGTCCTGGAAAGTTTGCTATTACTTACAACAGTCATGCTAATCACATTAGCGTACGTCAGTTAAACCGTCCCATATACGGGACACTGATCCCGTAGAGGTTAATGATGGTGTTGGAGTCGTGCGCAGCCACACAGTCGTGGGTGATAGGAGGGGAGTAGAGATTGCATCATCTGTGGATCTGTTGGGGCGGTATGCAAATTGGAGTGGGTCTAGGGTTTCTGGGATAATGCTGTTGATGTGAGCCATGACCAGCCTTTCAAAGCACTTCATGGCTACAGACGTCAGTGCTATGGGTCGGTAGTCATTTAGGCAGGTTATCTTAGAGTCCTTGGGCACGGGGACTATGGTGGTCTGCTTGAAACATGTTGGTATTAAAGACTCAGTCAGGGACCTGTTGAAAATGTCAGTGAAGAAACTTGCCAGTTGGTCAGCACATGCTCGGAGTACACGTCCTTGTGAATGTTGACCTGCTTAAATGTCTTACTCACATCGGCTACGGAGAGCGTGATAACATAGTCATCCGGAACAGCTGGTGCTCTCATGCATGCTTCAGTGTTGCTTGCCTCGAAGCGAGCATAGAAGTGGTTTAGCTCGTCTGGTAGGCTTGTGTCACTGGGCAGCTCGCGGCTGTGCTTCCCTTTGTAGTCTGTAATAGTTTTCAAGCCCTGCCACATCCAACGAGCATCAGAGCCAGTGTAGTACGATTCAATCTTAGTCCTGTATTGACTCTTTGCCTGTTTGATGGTTCGTCGGAGGGCATAGCGGAATTTCTTATAAGCGTCCGGGTTAGAGTCCCGCTCCTTGAAAGCGGCAGCTCTACCCTTTAGCTCAGAGCGGATGTTGCCTGTAATCCATGGCTTCTGGTTGGGGTATGTACGTACAGTCACTGTGGGGATGATGTCATTGATGCACTTATTGATGAAGCCAGTGACTGATATGGTGTACTCCTCAATGCTATCTGAAGAATCCCGGAACATGTTCCAGTCTGTGCTAGCAAAACAGTCCTGTAGCTTTGCATCTGCGTCATCTGACCACTTTTCTATTAACCGAGTCACTGGTGCTTCCTGCTTTAGTTGTTGCTTATAAGCAGGAATCAGGAGGATAGAGTTATGGTCAGATTTGCCAAATGGAGGGCGAGGGAGAGCTTTGTATGCGTCTCTGTGTGTGGAGTAAAGGTGGTCTAGAGTTTTTTTTCCCTCTGGTTGCACATTTAACATTCTGGTAGAAATTAGGTAGAACGGATTTAAGTTTCCCTGCATTAAAGTCCCTGGCCACTAGGAGCGCTGCCTCTGGATGAGCATTTTCCTGTTTAGTTATAGCCTTATACAGCTCATTGAGTGCAATCTTAATGCCAGCATTGGTTTGTGGTGGTAAATAGACAGCTATGGAAAATATAGTAGAAAACTCTCTTGGTAGATAGTGCGGTCTACAGCTTATCATAAGATACTCTACCTCAGGCGAGCAAAACCTCAATACTTTCTTAGTATTTGATTTTGTGCACCAGCTGTTGTTTACAAATATACACAGACCGCCACCTCTTGTCTTACCGGAGTCAGCCGTTCTATCCTGCCGATGTAGCGTATAGCCCACTAGCTGTATGTTGTCCATGTCGTTGTTCAGCCATGACTCGGTGAAACATAAGATGTTACAGTTTTTAATGTCCCGTTGGTAGGATAATCATAATCTTAGGTCATCTAATTTATTTTCAAATGATTGAAGATTGGCTAATAGGATTGATGGGAGAGGCAGTTTACTCGCTCGTCGTCTGATCCTTACAAGGCACCCCGACCTACGTCCACGATATCTCTGTCTCGTTCTCCTGCGAATTACGTGAATGACGTACTCTACCTCAGGTGAGAAAACCTAGAGACTTCCTTAATATTAGAGATCACGCACCAGCTGTTATTGACAAATAAATACAGACCACCAGCCCTCATCTTACGGGAGGTTGCTGTTCTGTCTTACTGATGCACGGAAAACCCAGCCAACTGTATATTATCCATGTCCTCATTCAGTGAAACATAAGATATTAAAGTTTTTAATGTCCATTTGGTAGGGTATGCTGGAACGGAGCTCATCCAGTTTATTCTCCAGTGATAGGTAGGATAGTCTGGAATGGAGGCCATCCAGTTTATTCTCCAGTGACTGGTAGGATAGTCTGGAACGGAGCTTATCCAGTTTATTCTCCAGTGATTGGTAGGATAGTCTGGAACAGAGCTCATCCAGTTTATTCT
Organism: Coregonus lavaretus; assembly: GCF_964263955.1. Classification (NCBI taxonomy): domain Eukaryota; kingdom Metazoa; phylum Chordata; class Actinopteri; order Salmoniformes; family Salmonidae; genus Coregonus; species Coregonus lavaretus. The sequence continues at coordinate 79,004,879 of NC_139991.1, forward strand.
CCAGTGATTGGTAGGACAGTCTTTAACAGAGCTCATCCAGTTTATTCTCCAGTGATTGGTAGGATAGTCTGGAACGGAGCTCATCCAGTTTATTCTCCAGTGATTGGTAGGATAGTCTGGAACGGAGCTCATCCAGTTTATTCTCCAGTGATTGGTAGGATAGTCTGGAACGGAGCTCATCCAGTTTATTCTCCAGTGATTGTTAGGATAGTCTGGAACGGAGCTCATCCAGTTTATTCTCCAGTGATTGGTAGGACAGTCTCTAACGGAGCTCATCCAGTTTATTCTCCAGTGATTGGTAGGATAGTCTGGAACAGAGCTCATCCAGTTTATTCTCCAGTGATTGGTAGGACAGTCTTTAACGGAGCTCATCCAGTTTATTCTCCAGTGATTGGTAGAATAGTCTCTAACAGAGCTCATCCAGTTTATTCTCCAGTGATTGGTAGGATAGTCTGGAACAGAGCTCATCCAGTTTATTCTCCAGTGATTGGTAGGATAGTCTGGAACAGAGCTCATCCAGTTTATTCTCCAGTGATTGGTAGGACAGTCTTTAACGGAGCTCATCCAGTTTATTCTCCAGTGATTGGTAGAATAGTCTCTAACAGAGCTCATCCAGTTTATTCTCCAGTGATTGGTAGGATAGTCTGGAACGGAGCTCATCCAGTTTATTCTCCAGTGATTGGTAGGATAGTCTGGAACGGAGCTCATCCAGTTTATTCTCCAGTGATTGGTAGGACAGTCTCTAACGGAGCTCATCCAGTTTATTCTCCAGTGATTGGTAGGATAGTCTGGAACAGAGCTCATCCAGTTTATTCTCCAGTGATTGGTAGGACATTCTTTAACGGAGCTCATCCAGTTTATTCTCCAGTCATTGGTAGAATAGTCTCTAACAGAGCTCATCCAGTTTATTCTCCAGTGATTGGTAGGATAGTCTGGAACGGAGCTCATCCAGTTTATTCTCCAGTGATTGGTAGGATAGTCTGGAACGGAGCTCATCCAGTTTATTCTCCAGTGATTGGTAGGACAGTCTCTAACGGAGCTCATCCAGTTTATTCTCCAGTGATTGGTAGGATAGTCTGGAACAGAGCTCATCCAGTTTATTCTCCAGTGATTGGTAGGACAGTCTTTAACGGAGCTCATCCAGTTTATTCTCCAGTGATTGGTAGGATAGTCTGGAACGGAGCTTATCCAGTTTATTCTCCAGTGATTGGTAGGATAGTCTGGAACAGAGCTCATCCAGTTTATTCTCCAGTGATTGGTAGGACAGTCTTTAACGGAGCTCATCCAGTTTATTCTCCAGTGATTGGTAGGATAGTCTGGTACGGAGCTCATCCAGTTTATTCTCCAGTGATTGATAGGATAGTCTCTAACAGAGCTCATCCAGTTTATTCTCCAGTGATTGGTAGGATAGTCTGGAACGGAGCTCATCCAGTTTATTCTCCAGTGATTGGTAGGATAGTCTCTAACGGAGCTCATCCAGTTTATTCTCCAGTGATTGGTAGGATAGTCTGGAACGGAGCTCATCCAGTTTATTCTCCAGTGATTGGTAGGATAGTCTGGAATGGAGCTCATCCAGTTTATTCTCCAGTGATTGGTAGAATAGTCTCTAACGGAGCTCATCCAGTTTATTCTCCAGTGATTTGTAGGATAGTCTGGAACGGAGCTCATCCAGTTTATACTCCAGTGATTGGTAGGATAGTCTGGAACGGAGCTCATCCAGTTTATTCTCCAGTGATTTCACATTCACCAGTAGGACGGATTGTAAAGGTTTATTCACTCGCCGACAAATTTAGACCCAGGCTGCATCTCAAATGGCCCCCTATACCCTATGGTGTAATAGGGCACTATATAGGGAATAGGGTGCAATTTGGGATGCACCTCCAGGGTTCTGCTCTGCTGTTTACATCCAGACACATGTTGGGGACCTAAAATGCACCCTGCCTCGCCCATCTGGCATCCTATCAGACCTTATCAACAATCCTTTCTGCATGTCTTCCTGGCCCTAGCCATCTCACTGTGTCTCTGAGGCATCACATTCCCTGTCTCTCTCACTGTGTCTCTGAGGCATCACATTCCCTGGCCCTATCCATCTCACTGTTTCTGAGGCATCACATTCCCTGGCCCTAGCCATCTCACCGTCTCTGAGGCATCACATTCCCTGGCCCTAGCCATCTCACCGTCTCTGAGGCATCACATTCCCTGGCCCTAGCCATCTCACTGTCTCTGAGGCATCACATTCCCTGGCCCTAGCCATCTCACTGTCTCTGAGGCATCACATTCCCTGGCCCTAGCCATCTCATTGTCTCTGAGGCATCACATTCCCTGGCCCTAGCCATCTCACCGTTTCTGAGGCATCACATTCCCTGGCCCTAGCCATCTCACTGTCTCTGAGGCATCACATTCCCTGGCCCTAGCCATCTCACTGTGCCTCTGCTCCAATCAGCCCCTCAGAGGGCTTATGAAAAATGCACCATATCTGAACAGCATCTCAGTCCCCACATAAATTATGCATGAAGATATCGAAGAGAGAGAGAACGAGAGAGAATGAGAGAGATGGAGGGAGGGAGGGAGGGAGGGAGGGAGGGAGGGAGGGACGTGGATTTGTTGTTGTTGATGTTGTTACATTTCTGTCTTCTCAGTGTGTTTATGATCTGTCACTTGCTCTGCCATTGTAAATACAGTATATGTTTCCCATGCCAGTAATGCCCTTTGAATTGAATTGAGAGAGAGACTCAGAAAGACTCCTCTGCTCCTCATTTAAATGCTTCTAATATATAAATAGTTTGTTTTGGGCTTCGTCCACGTCGTTTTCCATGACGTACCTTATGTTGGGTTGCCATGACGTACCTTATGTTGGGTTGCCATGACGTACCTTATGTTGGGTTGAGTATTAAATAAATAAATATTACGTCTTCTTCTATCAGTATATAACCTGACACTAAAATCTCTGTTTCACATGATGAGGAGACATGATCTAATGACATCACTAATCTCTGTTTCACATGATGAGGAGACATGATCTAATGACATCACTAATCTCTGTTTCACATGATGAGGAGACATGATCTAATGACATCACTAATCTCTGTTTCACATGATGAGGAGACATGATCTAATGACATCACTAATCTCTGTTTCACATGATGAGGAGACATGATCTAATGACATCACTAATCTCTGTTTCACATGATGAGGAGACATGATCTAATGACATCACTAATCTCTGTTTCACATGATGAGGAGACATGATCTAATGACATCACTAATCTCTGTTTCACATGATGAGGAGACATGATCTAATGACATCACTAATCTCTGTTTCACATGATGAGGAGACATGATCTAATGACATCACTAATCTCTGTTTCACATGATGAGGAGACATGATCTAATGACATCACTAATCTCTGTTTCACATGATGAGGAGACATGATCTAATGACATCACTAATCTCTGTTTCACATGATGAGGAGACATGATCTAATGACATCACTAATCTCTGTTTCACATGATGAGGAGACATGATCTAATGACATCACTAATCTCTGTTTCACATGATGAGGAGACATGATCTAATGACATCACTAATCTCTGTTTCACATGATGAGGAGACATGATCTAATGACATCACTAATCTCTGTTTCACATGATGAGGAGACATGATCTAATGACATCACTAATCTCTGTTTCACATGATGAGGAGACATGATCTAATGACATCACTAATCTCTGTTTCACATGATGAGGAGACATGATCTAATGACATTACTAATCTCTGTTTCACATGATGAGGAGACATGATCTAATGACATCACTAAACTCCTGTATGTTAGATCTGTGTGTATGGCTCAGTTGGTAGAGCGTGGCGCTTGCAATGTCAGGATAGTGGGTTCAATTCCTGGTGCCCCCAATGCTTAAAACGTATGGACACATGACTGTCGCTTCAGATAAAACTTTCTGCTAAAATGGCATATATATATAAGTCTACTATCCCAGTGAAGACAGACGGACGTCGATCATGTCTGAATAATATAGGCCTAATGTCTGTTCAAACACTAGCAGCGACTCTGGACACTATGGATGTGTCCCGAACAACTCAGGACACTATGGATGTGTCCCAAATGACTCAGGACACTATGGATGTGTCCCAAATGACTCAGGACACTATGGATGTGTCCCAAATGACTCAGGACTCTATGGATGTGTCCCAAATGACTCAGGACACTATGGATGTGTCCCAAATGACTCAGGACACAATGGATGTGTCCCAAATGACTCAGGACACTATGGATGTGTCCCAAGCGACTCAGGACACTATGGATGTGTCCCAAGCGACTCAGGACACTATGGATGTGTCCCAAGCGACTCAGGACACTATGGATGTGTCCCAAGCGACTCAGGACACTATGGATGTGTCCCAAATGCAGGCCCAAAGGTAGTGCACTATAAAGGGAACAGGATATATCTTTATCACCTACAATGTGTATCGGTTTAAAGTGGCCTTTCCAACTACACACAGACACTTCATTCAACACAGCCTTGAGTTTTCTATTAGCTACATCAATGGTTACAGTTATCTGCTATCTGCTCATATCTGGGGTGAGTAGGCAGAGAGCGGGGCTTTAAGATGGAGAGGGGCCTAGCAGTGGACATGCTCTCTGAGGGCCCTCTCTATACTACTAACTCTATAGCGATGTCATTGAGGGCCTCTCTATACTACTAACTCTATAGTGATATCATTGAGGGCCCTCTCTATACTACTAACTCTATAGTGATGTCATTGAGGGCCCTCTCTACCCATAGTGATATCATTGAGGGCCCTCTCTATACTACTAACTCTATAGTGATGCCATTGAGGGCCTCTCTATACTACCAACTCTATAGTGATATCATTGAGGGCCCTCTCTATCTGCATAGTGATATCATTGAGGGCCCTCTCTACCCATAGTGATATCATTGAGGGCCCTCTCTACCCATAGTGATATCATTGAGGGCCCTCTCTATCTGCATAGTGATATCATTGAGGGCCCTCTCTACCCATAGTGATATCATTGAGGGCCCTCTCTACCCATAGTGATATCATTGAGGGCCTCTCTATACTACCAACTCTATAGTGATATCATTGAGGGCCCTCTCTACCCATAGTGATATCATTGAGGGCCCTCTCTATCTGCATAGTGATATCATTGAGAGCCCTCTCTACCCATAGCGATATCATTGAGGGCCCTCTCTACCCATAGCGATATCATTGAGGGCCCTCTCTACCCATAGCGATATCATTGAGGGCCCTCTCTACCCATAGTGATATCATTGAGGGCCCTCTCTACCCATAGCGATATCATTGAGGGCCCTCTCTACCCATAGTGATATCATTGAGGGCCCTCTCTACCCATAGCGATATCATTGAGGGCCCTCTCTACCCATAGCGATATCATTGAGGGCCCTCTCTACCCATAGTGATATCATTGAGGGCCTCTCTATACTACCAACTCTATAGTGATATCATTGAGGGCCCTCTCTACCCATAGTGATATCATTGAGGGCCCTCTCTATACTACTAACTCTATAGCGATGTCATTGAGGGCCTCTCTATACTACTAACTCTATAGTGATGCCATTGAGGGCCTCTCTATACTACCAACTCTATAGTGATATCATTGAGGGCCCTCTCTATCTGCATAGTGATATCATTGAGGGCCCTCTCTACCCATAGTGATATCATTGAGGGCCCTCTCTACCCATAGTGATATCATTGAGGGCCCTCTCTATCTGCATAGTGATATCATTGAGGGCCCTCTCTACCCATAGTGATATCATTGAGGGCCCTCTCTACCCATAGTGATATCATTGAGGGCCTCTCTATACTACCAACTCTATAGTGATATCATTGAGGGCCCTCTCTACCCATAGTGATATCATTGAGGGCCCTCTCTATCTGCATAGTGATATCATTGAGGGCCCTCTCTACCCATAGTGATATCATTGAGGGCCTCTCTACCCATAGTGATATCATTGAGGGCCCTCTCTATCTGCATAGTGATATCATTGAGGGCCCTCTCTATCTGCATAGTGATATCATTGAGGGCCCTCTCTACCCATAGTGATATCATTGAGAGCCCTCTCTACCCATAGCGATATCATTGAGGGCCCTCTCTACCCATAGCGATATCATTGAGGGCCCTCTCTACCCATAGCGATATCATTGAGGGCCCTCTCTACCCATAGTGATATCATTGAGGGCCCTCTCTACCCATAGCGATATCATTGAGGGCCCTCTCTACCCATAGTGATATCATTGAGGGCCCTCTCTACCCATAGCGATATCATTGAGGGCCCTCTCTACCCATAGTGATATCATTGAGGGCCCTCTCTACCCATAGCGATATCATTGAGGGCCCTCTCTACCCATAGCGATATCATTGAGGGCCCTCTCTACCCATAGTGATATCATTGAGGGCCCTCTCTATCTGCATAGTGATATCATTGAGGGCCCTCTCTACCCATAGTGATATCATTGAGGGCCCTCTCTACCCATAGTGATATCATTGAGGGCCCTCTCTACCCATAGTGATATCACTGAGGGCCCTCTCTACCCATAGTGATATCATTGAGGGCCTTCTCTATACTACCACCTACTATAGGGATTACTAAACGGTATGGAATTGTTTTAAGAAGGATACTAAGGATAATTTAGCTACTTCATTTATAATTTTAAGACCCCTAGAAGTCTAAAACGATAAATGATTTAATGAAGAAAAAAAAAGTTTGGCGTTCATGCTATTGCCCCATACAAACGCATTGAATAACAGATTCACTACATGGGAACAACAGATTGTCCCCCAAAATAATCTAAAGGAAGTTTGTTTTGAAGTGTCTGTCCTGTATCTGAGAGATATAAAAAATATCAGGAAACCATTGTTTTGGTTTTACACCATAGTCTCCATATATACTTCCATTCATTTTATCAACTGGTACCGGGGGACCTTCAGACGAGTCTAGTGAGGCCTGTGGGCGTCCTAGAGCAAAACATGTACAGTACCAGTCAAAAGTTCGGTCTTCTCAAAGCAACGTTTGTAGCGTCCGAACGGTTTGACCTACAAACCATGACAACTCTATGGAAAGGGGAGATTCTCAAGAACACGATGTTGATCTCCGTTTTGCTCTGTCCTCCATGTCAGGGGATTCACCTGAAGGTAACCGGTACCGGTATTAAAAAATGAATGTAAGTATGAAAAAGGGTTTAAACTTTAAAAAAATATATCATTATAATAAAAAAGTGTATATATATATATATATATATATACAGTTTCATTCAAAAGTTTGGACACCTACTCATTCAACGGTTTTTCTTTATTTTTTACTATTTTCTACAATGTAGAATAATAGTGAAGACATCAAAACTATGAAATAACAATGTAGTAACAAAAATATTTTATATTTGAGTGTCACGCCCTGGCTCTGGGGACACTGTTATGTTGAGCCAGGGTGTGTAATTCTATGTTTGTATTTCTATGTTGGCCTGAGTGACTCCCAATCAGAGGCAACGAGTGTCAGCTGGTTGTCTCTGATTGGGAGCCATATTTAACTGTCTGTCTTTCACTTTGTGTTTGTGGTTTCTTGTTCCGTGTTGGTTGGTTTATGTAACCAGGGACGTCACGTTTCGTTTTTGTTGTTTTGATCGTGTGATCATCTTGATATAATAAAATGTTCGCATTCAACGCTGCGCCTTGGTCCTCCTCTCTGGTAGACGATCGTGACAGAAGAAACCACCAAGATGTGACCAAGCAGCGTGTCCAGGAGCCATCGCCAGGGAGATCCCTAACAGATCTCCTTTGCCTCCTCGACTGGGTCAAGCCGAGTGAGGAAGAGAAGTGTAACACTCTGGCTCCACGGACCTTTATTCTTGAGCCAGGGTTGTTCATGTTCATTTGTTTTGGGTGTATTTCTATGTTGGGGTGTCTAGGTTGTGGTATTTCTATGTTGGGTGTTTGTATTCATTGACTCCCAATCGGAGGTAACGAGTGTCAGCTGTTCGGCTCGTTATCTCTGATTGGGAGCCATATTTAGGCTGTATGTTGTCCTGTGGGGTTTGTGGGTTTTTGTTTCCTTGTTGCTGTCGTTATCAGTAGTGGAACTTCACGTATCGTTCTTTGTTGTTTTCTCGTGTTGCACTTTAAGTAAATAAAGTCATCATGTTTCTCGGAACACGCGCTGCGCTTTGGTCTCATCATTCACACGATCGTGACAGAAAAACCCACCAAAAAAGGACCAAGCAGCGCGTCCAGGAGTTATGGACGCCTCCTAAAGATTTTTGGACATGGGAGGAGATCCGGGCTGGAAAGGGTCCTTGGGCACAACCGGAGGAGTATCACCGCCCTCGGGAAGAGCTGGAGGCAGCCAAAGCCGAGAGGAGGTGGTACGAGGAGGCAGCGCGAAGGCGAGGCTGGAAGCCCGTGGAAGAGAGGCAACCCCAAAAAGTTTTTGGGGGGGGGCACATGGCTTGGGCGACTGGGCAGCAGGAAGCTGCCACAGGGAGTATAGGTGAGAGGGCTAACGGAGTACGGGAGCCATTGGCGAGAAGAGGCAGGGATGTGTGTGTGGCACGGCGTGAAGGACTGAGGTGTGTTGCCAGTCCGGTCCGGCCCGTTCCTGATCCTCGGTTGAGGCCAGTGGTGTGTGTTCCCGGTATGGACCGGCCTGTTCCTACTCCACGCACCAGGGATACGGTGCGCTTCGCCAGCTCGGCCCGGCCTGTTCCGGCCACTCGCACCAGGGATACGGTGTGCGTCGCCAGCTCAGCCCTGCCTGTTCCTACTCCACGCACCAGGGAGACGGTGCGCTTCGCCAGCCCAGCCCGGCCTGTTCCTACTCCACGCACCAGGGATACGGTGCGCTTCGCCAGCCCGGCCCGGCCTGTTCCGGCCACTCGCACCAGGGATACGGTGCGCGTCGCCAGCCCAGCCCGGCCTGTTCCTGCTCTCCGCACTAGGCGTGAGGTGAGTCCCCAGGGTCCAGCATGCCCTGTTCCGGCTCCCCGCACTAGGCGTTATGGGAGTCCCCAGGGTCCAGCATGCCCTGTTCCGACTCCCCGCACTAGCCCTGAGATGCGTGTCCTCAGCCCGGTACCTCCAGTTCCGGCACCACGCATCAGGCCTACGGTGCGTCCCCAGGGCCAAGCATGCCCTGTTGCTTCTCCCCGCACTAGCCCTGTGATGCGTGTCCTCAGCCCGGTACCTCCGGTTCCGGCACCACGCAACAGGCCTACGGTGCGCCTCAGAGGGCCTGAACTGTCCGTCTGCCCAACGGGGCCTGAACTGTCCGTCTGCCCAACGGGGCCTGAACTGCCCGTCTGCCCAACGCCGTCTGAACTGCCCGTCTGCCCAACGCCGTCTGAACTGCCCGTCTGCCCAACGGCGCCTGAACTGCCTGTCGGCCCAACGCCGTCTGAACTGTCCGTCTGCCCAACGCCGTCTGAACTACCCGTCTGTACAGAGCCTACAAAGCCGCCCGTCTGCCATGAGCCTTCAGCGCCGTCCGCCAGATCGGAGCCGCTAGAGCTCTCCGCCAGACAGGATCAGCCAGAGCCTTCCGCCAGACAGGATCAGCCAGAGCCTTCCGCCAGACAGGATCAGCCAGAGCCTTCCGCCAGACAGGATCAGCCAGAGCCTTCCGCCAGACAGGAGCAGCCAGAGCCTTCCGTCAGACCGGATCAGCCAGAGCCTTCCGTCAGACCGGATCAGCCAGAGCCTTCCGTCAGACCGGAGCAGCCAGAGCCTTCCGTCAGACCGGATCAGCCAGAGCCTTCCGCCAGACCGGATCAGCCAGAGCCTTCCGCCAGACAGGATCAGCCAGAGCCTTCGGCCAGACAGGATCAGCCAGATCCGTCGGCCAGCCATGAGCAGCCAGATCCGTCGGCCAGCCATGAGCAGCCAGATCCTTCAGCCAGCCATGAGCCGTTCAGCCAGGATCCGCCTGAGCCAGCCAGCCAGGATCCGCCATTCAGTCCGGAGCTGCCCCTCAGTCCGGTGCTGCCACTTAGTCAGGTACTGTTCCTTAGCCTGGTGCTGGTCCTTATCCCGGTGCTGGTCCTTAGCCCGGTGCTGCCCCTTAGCCCGGTGCTGCCCCTTAGCCCGGTGCTGCCCCTTATCCCGGTGCTGGTCCGTAGTCCGGTGTTGCCCCTTAGTCCGGTGCCGCCCCTTAACCCAGTGGGGTGTAGTGGGGGGGTGGTAATGTGTAGGAGGCTAAGTAAGTGGGTAATGACTATGGTGGGGTGGGGACCACGACCTGGGCCAGAGCCGCCACCTGGACAGACGCCCACCCAGACCCTCCCCTAGACTGTTTGCTGGTGCGCCCGGAGGTCGCACCTTTAGGGGGGGGTAATGTAACACTCTGGCTCCACGGACCTTTATTCTTGAGCCAGGGTTGTTCATGTTCATTTGTTTTGGGTGTATTTCTATGTTGGGGTGTCTAGGTTGTGGTATTTCTATGTTGGGTGTTTGTATTCATTGACTCCCAATCGGAGGTAACGAGTGTCAGCTGTTCGGCTCGTTATCTCTGATTGGGAGCCATATTTAGGCTGTATGTTGTCCTGTGGGGTTTGTGGGTTTTTGTTTCCTTGTTGCTGTCGTTATCAGTAGTGGAACTTCACGTATCGTTCTTTGTTGTTTTCTCGTGTTGCACTTTAAGTAAATAAAGTCATCATGTTTCTCGGAACACGCGCTGCGCTTTGGTCTCATCATTCACACGATCGTGACAAGAAGGGCTTGACATTATGGCAGAAGGGCGAAAGGCTGGCGAGGGACATGGAGACCTGGTCCACGGGTAGGGGAGACGCCCAGAAAATGTTTAGGGGGGGGCTAACGCCGTGGACGTCGGGCCAGCAGGAGACCGCGGCAGAGCGGCCCAGCGGATTGGCAGAGGAGGCCGCCAGGTTACGGGGGCCACTGGTCGAAGAGGGGGTGGAAGATGTAGAGGCACGGCGAGAGGTACTGGCGTGTGTTGCCAGTCCGGTCCGGCCTGTTCCTGATCCCCACGTAGGGCCAGTGGTGTGTGTTCCCAGTACGGTCCGGCCTGTTCCTGCCACTCGCACCAAGTCTACGGTGCGCATCGCCAGCTCGGTCCGGCCCATTCCTGCTCCCCGCACCAAGTCTGTGGTGCGTTTCGTCAGCCCAGTCCGGCCCATTCCTGCTCCCCGCACCAAGTCTGTGGTGCGTTTCGTCAGCCCTGTCCGGCCCGTTCCTGCTCTCCGCACCAAGTCTGTGGTGCGCGTCGCCAGCCCAGTCCGGCCCATTCCTGCTCCCCGCACCAAGTCTGTGGTGCGTTTCGTCAGCCCTGTCCGGCCCGTTCCTGCTCCCCGCACCAAGTCAGTGGTGCGCGTCGTCAGCCCGGCACGGCCCGTTCCTGCTCCCCGCACCAAGTCAGTGGTGAGCTTCGTCAGCCCGGTCCGGCCCGCTCCTGCTCCCCGCACCAAGTCAGTGGTGCGTTTCGTCAGCCCGGCTCGGCCCGCTCCTGCTCCCCACACCAAGCCAGTGGTGTGCGTCGTCAGTCCGGCACGGCCCGTGCCTGTTCCACCGGTGGCGGGTCCGGCACCGGTCAGGTGCTGCGTCACGCCGGAGCTAGAGCAATCCGCTCCACCAGTGTTCAGTTCAGCTCTGGTCAGCAGGGCCAGATCGGACCAGGGGTACTTTGGGGGGTTAGAGAAGGAGTGGGGATCATGCCCGGAGCCGGATCCGCCGCCTAGGCGGAGTGCCCACCCGGTCCCTCCCCTGTGGTATTTAGTTGGCGCGGTCGGAGTCCGCGCCTTTAGGGGGGGGTACTGTCACGCCCTGGCTCTGGGGACACTGTTATGTTGAGCCAGGGTGTGTAATTCTATGTTTGTATTTCTATGTTGGCCTGAGTGACTCCCAATCAGAGGCAACGAGTGTCAGCTGGTTGTCTCTGATTGGGAGCCATATTTAACTGTCTGTCTTTCACTTTGTGTTTGTGGTTTCTTGTTCCGTGTTGGTTGGTTTATGTAACCAGGGACGTCACGTTTCGTTTTTGTTGTTTTGATCGTGTGATCATCTTGATATAATAAAATGTTCGCATTCAACGCTGCGCCTTGGTCCTCCTCTCTGGTAGACGATCGTGACATTGAGATTCTTCAAATAGGTCTGGTATAAGGTATAATGGATGTAGGTCTGGTATAAGGTATAATGGATGTAGGTCTGGTATAAGGTATAATGGATGTAGGTCTGGTATAAGGTATAATGGATGTAGGTCTGGTATAAGGTATAATGGATGTAGGTCTGGTATAAGGTATAATGGATGTAGGTCTGGTATAAGGTATAATGGATGTAGGTCTGGTATAAGGTATAATGGATGTAGGTCTGGTATAAGGTATAATGGATGTAGGTCTGGTATAAGGTATAATGGATGTAGGTCTGGTATGAGGTATAATGGATGTAGGTCTGGTATAAGGTATAATGGATGTAGGTCTGGTATGAGGTATAATGGATGTAGGTCTGGTATAAGGTATAATGGATGTAGGTCTGGTATAAGGTATAATGGATGTAGGTCTGGTATAAGGTATAATGGATGTAGGTCTGGTATAAGGTATAATGGATGTAGGTCTGGTATGAGGTATAATGGATGTAGGTCTGGTATAAGGTATAATGGATGTAGGTCTGGTATGAGGTATAATGGATGATCAATAAATAGCCTAGCCTGGTGGAACCAGCCTGATTATGAACCAATCTATTTACCAGCCTGATGGCTGCGTTCACCATTCTATTTCACTTCACATTTTATGATATCTGAAGTGAAAGAAAGCTGAATGTAGCGATCAGGTTGGTTCCATCATGCTAATCATAACCACCGTTGATAATGTAATCAGTGCAGAGTGTGTGACCCACTGTGACACTCTGGCTCTATGGACTTTATAATTGAGCCAGGGTTGTTCATTTTCATGTGTTTGGGTGTATTTCATTTGGTGGTGTTGGGGATGGGTGAGTTTCATTTTGTTTGTGTCTATGGTGATTGGTCTATGACTCCCAATCGGAGGTAACGAGTGTCAGCTGTCGGCTCGTTATCTCTGATTGGGAGCCATATATATTCTGTGTGTTTTCTCCTTTGTTTTGTGGGTTATTGTTTCCTTGTTACTTGTTCCGTGTGTCAGTAGTTTGTAACTTGAGGACTTCACGTATCGTCTTTTGTTTTGTTTTCGTGAGTACGTTATTTAATAAATATCATGTTCACTCGCAACGCTGCGCATTGGTCTCCTCCTTCAGACGGTCGTGACACCCACCAGTATCTTTGATGAGGGTCCAGCTGATCTATGCTGCTATGCTCATCAATAACCTCACCTCCAGCCTCACCTCTTGCCTGCTCACCAACAGTCTTCAATGGGGAGACCAGAACTGGGTTTGATCTGACCTGTTCAAACTTCAACATAGGTAGATTCTGACACACAAACAGGTGCTATCAGTAACTGCTATTGGTAATAGAACAGTGACTGTGTGTGTTTGTGTTCACAGAAACATGTATTGAGCCAGTACATGGAGACTTGCAAGATGATGTGAAGTCCAGGACTGACAGACAGGCTTGATACTGATATCTCTGAATGGAGAGAGACCTGCCACTCTGACAGACAGGCTTGATACTGATATCTCTGAATGGAGAGATTCCTTAGCTTAGTGATGAGCTCTGAGGCCACTATGGTGTTGAACGCTGAGCTGTAGTCAATGAATAGCATTCTCACATAGATGTTCCTTTTGTCAAGGTGGGAAAGGGCAGTGTGGAGTGCAATAGAGATTGCATCATCTGTGGATCTGTTGGGGCGGTATGTGAATTGGAGTGGGTCCAGGGTTTCTGGGATGATGGTGTTGAGCCATGACCAGCCTTTCAAAGCACTTCATTGCTACAGATGTGAGTTCTACAGGGTGATAGTCATTTAGACAGGTTACCTTGGCGTTCTTGGGCACAGGGACTATGGTGGTCTGCTTGAAAAATGTAGGTAATACAGACGGGGTCAGGGAGAGGTTAAAAATGTCAGTGAAGACACTTGCCAGCTGGTCAGCGTATGCTCTGAGTACGGGTCCTTGTAATCCGTCTGGCCCTGCGGCCTTGTTATCCGTCTGGTCCTGCGGCCTTGTTATCCGTCTGGTCCTGCGGCCTTGTTATCCGTCTGGTCCTGCGGCCTTGTTATCCGTCTGGCCCTGCGGCCTTGTTATCCGTCTGGCCCTGCGGCCTTGTTATCTGTCTGGCCCTGCGGCCTTGTTAATGTTAACCTGTTTAAAGGTCTTACTCATATCAGCTATGGAGAGCGTGATCACATAGTCATCCGGAACAGCTGGTGCTCTCATGCATGGTTCAGTGTTGCTTGCCTCGAAGCGAGCATAGAAGGCATTTAGCTCATCTGGTATGCTCGTGTCAATGGGCAACTCTTGGCTGGGTTTCCCTTTGTAATCTGTGATAGTTTGCAAGCTCCCAAGTGGCGCAGCGGTCTAAGGCACTTCATCTCAGTGCTTGAGGCTTCACTACAGACCCCCTGGTTCAATTCCAGGCTGTATCACAACCGGCCGTGATTGGGAGTCCCATAGGGTGGCACACAATTGGTCCGGGTTTGGCCGGTGTAGGCCGTCATTGTAAATAAGAATTTGTTCTTAACTGACTTGCCTGGTTAAATAAATAAATAAAATATCCGACGAGCGCCGGTGTTATAGGATTCGATTTTATTACACCCAACTATGTATACTGATCAAAAATATGAATGCAGCATGTAAAGGGTTGGTCCCATGTTTCATAAGGTGAAATAAAAGATCCCCGAAATGTTCCATACGCACAAAAGCTTATTTCTCTCAAATTTTGTGCACACATTTATTTACATCCCTGTTAGTGAGCATTTCTCCTTTGCCAAGATAATCCATCTACCTGACAGGTGGCATATCAAGAAGCTGATTAAACAGCATGATCATTACACAGGTGCACCTTGTGCTGGGGACAATAAAAGGCCACCCTAAAATGTGCAGTTTTGTCACAAAACACAATACCACATATTCTCAAGTTTTGAGGGAGCGTGCAAATGGCATGCTGACTGCGGGAATGTCCACCAGAGCTGTTGCCAGATCATTTAATTTTAATTTCTCTACCATAAGCCCCCTCCAACATTGTTTTGGAGAATTTTGCAATACGTCCAACCGGCCTCACAACCGCAGAACATTTATAACCATGTCAGCCCAGGACCTCCACATCCGGCTTCTTCATCTGCGGGATCGTCTGAGACCAGCCACCCGGACAGCTGATGAAACTGAGGAGTATTTCTGTCTGTAAAAAGTCCTTTTGTGGGGACATACTCATTCTGATTGGCTGGGCTCCGCAGTGGTGGGCCTGGCTCCAAAGTGGGAGGGTCTTTGCCCTCCCAGGCCCACCAATGGCTCCGCCCCTGCCCAGTCATGTGAAATCCATAGATTAGAGCCTAATGAATTTATTTAAATTGACTGATTTCCTTATATGAACTGTAACTCAGTAATAACTTTGAAATTGTTGCATGTTGCATATATATTTTTGTTCAGTATAGTTCATGACTGGGTGGAATGCATTTTCTTATATCAGCTAGTTCATGACCTTGTGTATCAATAACACTGTATACTGTCCAGGATGAAATGTGAGCCCAGTCCTCTGTAATATACCTGGCTTAATCAATACATAACCTAATATTCTGCAAACACATTCAACCAGTGATGAAGGGAATCTGACCTCTGATCAGGGCATCAGGGCAGAGCTCACTTAGCACAACTTATACATTAATCATCTATAGGAAAAGTTTATGCATAGGTACTGAGAGGAATGTTTATGCATAGGTATTGAGGTATTGAGAGGGAAAGGTGATCTTTCACATTTGTTGTTCAACATGCAGTGTACATACAGTGGGGAAAAAAAGTATTTAGTCAGCCACCATAATTTGCAAATAAATTCATAAAAAATCCTACAATGTGATTTTCTGGATTAATTTTTCTCAATTTGTCTGTCATAGTTGACGTGTACCTATGATGAAAATTACAGGCCTCTCTCATCCTTTTAAGTGGGAGAACTTGCACAATTGGTGGCTGACTAAATACTTTTTTCCCCCACTGTACATTCACCTTGCTACTACAGTAGTGTTAGAAAGGTTTTAACGCACGTGTTGCCACTGGTCTCTGATGAGGGGTCGGTAGCGTAGGAAGTACTTCAGGGGGAAGCTCTCTACATCAGGCCAGGTAGAAGGGCTCTTCCAGGTGACTTCCAGACGACGCACGTTGTTGGGGATGGGAGTGGCCACCACCTTTTCAGGGGGGTCTGGTTTCACTACAGGGAGAGAAGAGAGAGATGGGTTAGGGTTCACATCACCACAATACAGTATATAGAGAGATGGGTTAGGGTTCACATCACCACAATACAGTATAAAGAGAGATGGTTAGGGTTGACATCACCACAATACAGTATAAAGAGAGATGGTTAGGGTTGACATCACCACAATACAGTATAAAGAGAGATGGTTAGGGTTGACATCACCACAATACAGTACATAGAGAGATGGGTTAGGGTTGACATCACCACAATACAGTATATAGAGAGATGGGTTAGGGTTGACATCACCGCAATACAGTATATAGAGAGATAGGTTAGGGTTGACATCACCACAATACTGTATATAGAGAGATGGGTTAGGGTTGACATCACCGCAATACAGTATATAGAGAGATGGGTTAGGGTTGACATCACCACAATACAGTATAAAGAGAGATGGTTAGGGTTGACATCACCACAATACAGTACATAGAGAGATGGGTTAGGGTTGACATCACCACAATACAGTATATAGAGAGATGGGTTAGGGTTGACATCACCACAATACAGTATATAGAGAGATGGGTTAGGGTTGACATCACCGCAATACAGTATATAGAGAGATAGGTTAGGGTTGACATCACCACAATACTGTATATAGAGAGATGGGTTAGGGTTGACATCACCGCAATACAGTATATAGAGAGATGGGTTAGGGTTGACATCACCGCAATACAGTATATAGAGAGATAGGTTAGGGTTGACATTACCACAATACAGTATATAGAGAGATGGGTTAGGGTTGACATCACCGCAATACAGTATATAGAGAGATAGGTTAGGGTTGACATCACCACAATACTGTATATAGAGAGATGGGTTAGGGTTGACATCACCACAATACAGTATATAGAGAGATGGGTTAGGGTTGACATCACCGCAATACAGTATATAGAGAGATAGGTTAGGGTTGACATCACCACAATACTGTATATAGAGAGATGGGTTAGGGTTGACATCACCGCAATACAGTATATAGAGAGATGGGTTAGGGTTGACATCACCACAATACAATACAGTATATAGAGAGATGGGTTAGGGTTGACATCACCACAATACAGTATATGTCACGTCTCCTCCCGTTGCTCCCCTCCGGCGCTCTGATTCGCCGGTCTACTGAGCCACCGGTCGGAGCGCACCACCTCGGCAACACCGGAATGGAAACCCAACTCACCCTAATCACCTCCAGCTGCACCTCATCATCTCATCACCACACCTTGATACCCTTATCACCACGTCCATCCGCCTTGACGAAATGTTGCGAGAGAGACGGCGTTCCCAACAGCTCCCGGAGCTTCGACGCTCACCCCATCTAAGCTATGGAAGCCGCCCTGATTCCGAGTCCTCACCCATGGAGGTGGGCAGCACCTCCTACCCCACCGCGGCACACAGATGTCCTGGCGGCTCCCTATCTAGGCGGTATGACTCCCGTCGCCGCTCCGTGAGTGTTACATCATCTCCTATCACAAAACCATTGTTTTTAGTTCCCATAACGGTGACTGGTTATTCCCTCTCCTCCATTTCTACTGCAATGATAGATTCCGGATCAGTGGGGAACCTTATAGATAGGGAGCTGGTCTCTGAATGGGGGTTGTCCACCGTGCCACTGCCTTCTCGGCTACACGTCACCTCGCTGGACAATCAACCCCTTGAATCAGGCACCGTTACGCAC
Source organism: Coregonus lavaretus (assembly GCF_964263955.1). Lineage (NCBI taxonomy): Eukaryota > Metazoa > Chordata > Actinopteri > Salmoniformes > Salmonidae > Coregonus > Coregonus lavaretus. The sequence continues at coordinate 79,022,916 of NC_139991.1, forward strand.
GTCACTCTCCCCATCACCATCACCATTCACACACTACCGGAGCACCACGAGGAACTGTCATTCCACATCGTCATGTCACCCCTTCACCGGATCTTCTTGGGAATGCCCTGGCTCAGACTACACAACCCCACCATCAATTGGATCACCAAGAGGATCACAGCCTGGTCCACCTCATGCCGGAAGACCTGCCTGCCAGTGGTTTGTTGTTCCAGTGGAGAGTCCGGAGTCCGCCCTCCAGCCCAACATTCCACGCGAGTACGCAGATCTCTCCGATGTCTTCTCTTCATCTAAGGCTACGTGTCGCCCTCCTCACAGGCCCTGGGACTGCGCCATTGACCATCTGGAGGGACAACACCCCCCAAAGAGTCGCATTTTACCCCCTTTCCATGGCGGAGACTGAGAAGTATGTGGCGGAGACCCTGAGAGGGGTTCATCAGATGCTCTACCTCTCCTGCCTCCGCCAGCTTCTTCTTCGTGGCCAAAAAAGACGGATGACTGAGACCATGCATTGACTACAAGGGCTGAACGCAGTCACCACCAAGTACCAGTACCCCCTCCCCTCCCTCTGGTTCCGTCGGCCATCGAGCAGCTATGAGGGGCCCGGTACTTTACCAAGTTGGACCTGAGGAGTGCCTACAACCTGATCTGAATCCGGGAAGGAGACGAGTGGAAGACGGCATTCAGCACTACCTCAGGCCACTATGAATACTGCGTCATGCCTTACGGCCTTGCCAATGCACCATCTGTGTTCCAGTCCTTCGTCAATGACGTGTTCCGGGACATGCTGAGTAGACAGGTGGTGGTGTACATCGACGATATCCTGATCTACTTGGCTACGTTCGAGGAGCACGTCAGGGATTTCCGAGCTGTCCTACTCCGCCTCCGGGAACACAGCCTGTTGGTGAAAGGGGAGAAAAGTGAATTCCACCAACAGGCCATCTCCTTCCTAGGATACAGGATCAGTCCTCAGGGGGTGTTCATGGAAGGAGTGAAGACAGACGCCGTCAGGTCATCGCCAGTTTCCACCACCATCAAGGGCCTACAGAGCTTCCTGGGCTTCGCCAATTTCTACCGGCGTTTCATCAGGTCCTTCAGCTCCCCGCTCACCTCTCTCCTTAAGGGTGGGCCCAAGAAGCTGACCTGGAACCCTAAGTCTGACGATGCCTTTTAGAGGCTGAAAGAGAGGTTCACCACAGCGCCCATCCTAAAACACCCAGATCCCTCTCGTCCTTTCATCCTGGAGGTGGACGCATCGGAGGAGGGCGTGGGTGCGGTCCTCTCCCAGCGGCACGGTAAGCCAGAGAAAATGTATCCCTGTGCCTTTTTCTCAAAAAAGCTTAACCCCGTTATAGAGGAACTATGGAGTTGGAGACAGGGAGCTGTTGGCGGTGGTCCTCGCTCTGGAGGAATGGAGACACTGGCTGGAGGGCGCAGTCCATCCTATCCGGATTCTTACTGACCCTCGGAATTTGGAGCACATACGGGCAGCAAAACGGATGAACTCTCATCAAGCCAGGTGGGCCCAATTACTTACTCGATTTCAATTAATTCTGTCCTACCGCCCAGGATCCCAGAATGTGAAAGCTGACGCACTCTCCAGGATGCACCATACCGGAGAAAGGAAGGATCTGGAGGGGTCCTATCCTGCCCGCGTCTCTCATCGTAGCACCTGTTGTTTGGGATGTAGACGAAGACATCCGCCTGGCGACTCAGGAGGACCCGGCACCTGCCAACGCCCCTACGGGGCGCTTGCATGTATCCACCATTGTCCGGGACCGCCTGCTTATCTGGGCGCACACCACCCTTATGGCAGGGCACTCCGGTATTACGCAAACCCTGCATTCTCTGGCACAAAAGTACTGGTGGCCCACCTTGGCTTCTGATGTGTCCCGCTATGTCAACTCCTGTTCTGTATGTGCCCAAACGAAGACACCTCGGAACGCCCCGTCAGACAAACTAGTTCCTCTCCCAGTGCCTCAGCGAGCTTGGTCACACCTGTCCATAGACTTTGTCACCGACCTTCCACGTTCTGATGACTTCATCACAGTCATGGTGGTCGTAGATTGGTTCTCCAAATCATGCCGTTTTTTGCCACTAACTGGTCTTCCTTCTGCTCTCCAGGTCACTGAGGTCCTGTTCCAACAGGTCTTCCGGCATTATGGACTTCCGGAGGACATTGTCTCAGACCGTGGCCCCCAATTCAACTCCCGAGTGTGGAAGGCTTTCCTGGAGCAGATCGGGGCCACGGCCAGCCTCACTTCCGGGTATAGGCCTCAGTCAAATGGGCAGGTGGAGCTTATGAACCAGGAGCTGGGGAGGTTTCTTCGTTGCCACTGTCAGGACCGGCAGGGTGAGTGGGCCAGGTTTCTTCCCTGGGCAGAATATGGCCAGAACTCCCTCGTTCACTCCTCCACGGGGCTCACTCCCTTCCAGTGTGTCCTGGGGTACCAGCCAGCCCTGGCCCCTTGGACACCCAGCCAGACCGATGCGCCCGCTGTTGACGAGTGGTTCCAAAGGGCCGGACAGGTCTGAGACGCCGCCCATGTCCATCTCCGGCTGTCCACAAAAAACCTCCCTCTCCACCTGCCCTGCAAGAAACTGAGCCCCTGGTTTGTGGGGCCGTTTAAGGTTTTAAGGTCCACCAGCAGATACATGAGGTATCGTACAGGCTGCTCCTTCCTCCTCCTGTTTGAGTAAACCTTGACCTTGTTAATTCCTGCGTCTGCGTCCTGTCTCTTCGTATACTCAGCACTCGTCGTCACAGTATATAGAGAGATGGGTTAGGGTTGACATCACCACAATACAATACAGTATATAGAGAGATGGGTTAGTGTTGACATCACCACAATACAGTATATAGAGAGATGGGTTAGTGTTGACATCACCACAATACAGTATATAGAGAGATGGGTTAGTGTTGACATCACCACAATACAGTATATAGAGAGATGGGTTAGGGTTGACATCACCACAATACAATACAGTATATAGAGAGATGGGTTAGTGTTGACATCACCACAATACAGTATATAGAGAGATGGGTTAGTGTTGACATCACCACAATACAGTATATAGAGAGATGGGTTAGTGTTGACATCACCACAATACAGTATATAGAGAGATGGGTTAGGGTTGACATCACCACAATACAGTATATAGAGAGATGGGTTAGGGTTGACATTACCACAATACAGTATATAGAGAGAGACATCAGACCAAGCAGTACTGTTCATAGAGACACAGGACAAATGGATGAATCTCGACCACACCAATATACATGGGGTACCGGTACGGAGCCAGTAGGAAACGGGGGGGGGGGGGGGGGGGGGGGGGGGGGGGGGCGAGCATGAGAGCTTCAAGTATCTCGGTGTCCACATCACTAAGGAATTAACATGGTCATCACTGGGGCTCCAAACTCCAGACTCCCAAGTCATAGACTGTTCTCTCTGCTATCGCATGGCAAGCAGTACCAGTGCAATAAGTCTGGAACCAACCGGATCCTGAACAGCTTCTATCCTCAAGCCATAAGACTGCTAAACAAGACTGAAAAATACCTAATCAAATAGCTACCCACTGCTGCTACTGTCTATCTATCCTGTTGCCTAGTCACTTTACCCCTACCTACAGTATACTGCTGCTACTGTCTATTATCTATCCTGTTGCCTAGTCACTTTACCCCTACCTACAGTATACTGCTGCTACTGTCTATTATCTATCCTGTTGTCTAGTCACTTTACCCCTACCTACAGTATACTGCTGCTACTGTCTATTATCTATCCTGTTGCCTAGTCACTTTACCCCTACCTACAGTATACTGCTGCTACTGTCTATTATCTATCCTGTTGTCTAGTCACTTTACCCCTACCTACAGTATACTGCTGCTACTGTCTATTATCTATCCTGTTGTCTAGTCCCTTTACCCCTACCTACAGTATACTGCTGCTACTGTCTATTATCTATCCTGTTGTCTAGTCACTTTACCCCTACCTACAGTATACTGCTGCTACGGTCTATTATCTATCCTGTTGTCTAGTCACTTTACCCCTACCTACAGTATACTGCTGCTACTGTCTATTATCTATCCTGTTGCCTAGTCACTTTACCCCTACCTACAGTATACTGCTGCTACTGTCTATTATCTATCCTGTTGTCTAGTCCCTTTACCCCTACCTACAGTATACTGCTGCTACTGTCTATTATCTATCCTGTTGTCTAGTCACTTTACCCCTACCTACAGTATACTGCTGCTACTGTCTATTATCTATCCTGTTGTCTAGTCACTTTACCCCTACCTACAGTATACTGCTGCTACGGTCTATTATCTATCCTGTTGCCTAGTCACTTTACCCCTACCTACAGTATACTGCTGCTACTGTCTATTATCTATCCTGTTGTCTAGTCACTTTACCCCTACCTACAGTATACTGCTGCTACTGTCTATTATCTATCCTGTTGTCTAGTCACTTTACCCCTACCTACAGTATACTGCTGCTACTGTCTATTATCTATCCTGTTGTCTAGTCACTTTACCCCTACCTACAGTATACTGCTGCTAAAGTCTATTATCTATCCTGTTGCCTAGTCATTTTAAACCTACCTACAGTATACTGCTGCTACAGTCTATCTATCCTGTTGCCTAGTCATTTTAAACCTACCTACATTACACACTGAGTCTACCAAACATTAGGAACACCTTCCTAATACTGAGTTACACACCCCTCTCTTTTGCCCTCAGAACAGCCTCAATTCATCAGGGCATGGACTCTACAAGGTGTTGAAAGCGTTCCACAGGGATGCTGGCCCATGTTGACTCCAATGCTTCCCACAGTTGTGTAAAGTTGGCTGGATGTCCTTTGGGTGGTGGACCATTCTTGATACACACAGGAAACTGTTGAGCGTGAAACCCCCAGCAGTGTTGCAGTTTTTGACACACTCAGACCGGTGCGCCTGGCACCTACTACCATACCACTTTCAAAAGTACTTAAATAATTTGTCTTGCCCATTCACCCTCTGAATGGCACACATACACAATCCATGTCTCAATCGTCTGAAGGCTTAAAAATCCTTCTTTAACCGGTCTCTCCTCCCGTTCAACTACACTGATTTAACTGGATTTAACAGGTGACATCAATAAGGGATCATAGCGTTCACCTGGATTCACCTGGTCAGTCTGTCATGGAAAGAGCAGGTGCTAATGTTGGAAAGTCTCTGTCTTAATGTTGTTTATACCCCTTTGACTTATTCCACATGTTGTGTTGCCTGAATTTTAAATATATTTTTTTTCTCACCCATCCACACCCAATACCCCATAATGACAAAGTGAAAACATGTTTTAGAAAATGTTGCTAATTTATTGGAAAATAAATTCAGAAATATATAATTTACATTTTAGTCATTTAGCAGACGCTCTTATCCAGAGCGACTTACAGTTAGTGAATACATATTTTTTTATACTGGCCCCCCGTGGGAATCGAACCCACAACCCTGGCATTGCAAACGCCATGCTCTATCAACTGAGCTACATCCCTGCCGGCCATTCCCTCCCCTACCCTGGACGACTTGTGCGCCGCCCATGAGTCACCCGGTCGCGGCCGGCTGCGACAGAGCCTGGATTCGAACCAGGATCTCTAGTGGCACAGTTAGCACTGCGATGCAGTGCCTTAGACCACTGCGCCACTCAGGAGTACATAATATTTACATAAGTATTCACACCCCTCAGTCATTACTTTGTAAAATCACCTTTGGCAGCGATTACAGCTTTGCACACCTGGATTGTACAATATTTGCACATTGTTTCTTTTTTAAATTCTTCAAGCACTGTCAAGTTGGTTGTTGATTATTGATAGACATCCATTTTCAGGTCTTGATCTTTAAGCCGATTTAAGTCAAACTCTAACTAGGCCACTCAGGAACAGTCTATGTCGTCTTGGTAAGCAACTCCAGTGTAGATTTTACCTTGTGTTTCAGGTTATTGTCCTGCTGAAAGGTGAATTAATCTCCCAGTGTCTTGTGGAAAGCAGACTGAACCAGGTTTTCCTCTAGGATCTTTCCTCTGCTTAGCTAAATTCAGTAAATTTTTTATCCTGAAAAACTCCCCAGTCCTTAACGATTACAAGCATATTCATAACATGATGCAGCCACCACTATGCTTGAAAATGTGCAGAGTGGTACTCATTAATGTGTTGTATTGGAACACTTTGTATTCAGTATCACTTTAGTGCCTTGTTGCAAACAGGATGCATGTTTTGGAATATTTGGGCTGATAGCTGAAACATTGAGATGATGGGCTGACAGCTGAAACATTGAGATGATGGGCTGATATCTGAAACATTGAGATGATGGGCTGATATCTGAAACATTGAGATGATGGGCTGACAGCTGAAACATTGAGATGTTTTTAATTTTTAATTTCACCTTTTTTTAACCAGGTAAGCCAGTTGAGAACAAGTTCTCAATTACAACTGCGACCTGGCCAAGATAAAGCAAAGCAGTGCGATAAAAACAACAGAGTTACATATGGGGTAAACAAAACATAAAGTAAAAAATACAACAGAAAATATATATACAGTGTGTGCAAATGTAGCAAGTTATGGAGGTAAGGCAATAAATAGGCCATAGTGCAAGATAATTACAATAGTATTAACACTGGAATGATAGATGTGCAAGAGATGATGTGCAAATAGAGATACTGGGGTGCAAATGAGAAAAATAAATAACAATATGGGGATGAGGTAGTTGGGTGGGCTAATTTCAGATGGGCTGTGTACAGGTGCAGTGATCGGTAAGGTGCTCTGACAACTGATGCTTAAAGTTAGTGAGGGAGATAAGAGTCTCCAGCTTCAGAGATTTTTGCAATTCGTTCCAGTCATTGGCAGCAGAGAACTGGAAGGAATGGCGGCCAAAGGAGGTGTTGGCTTTGGGGATGACCAGTGAGATATACCTGCTGGAACGCATACTACGGGTGGGTGTTGTTATGGTGACCAATGAGCTAAGATAAGGCGGGGATTTGCCTAGCAGTGATTTAGAGATGGCCTGGAGCCAGTGGGTTTGGCGACGAATATGTAGTGAGGACCAGCCAACAAGAGCGTACAGGTCACAGTGGTGGGTATTATATGGGGCTTTGGTGACAAAACGGATGGCACTGTGATAGACTACATCCAATTTGCTGAGTAGAGTGTTGGAGGCTATTTTGTAAATGACATCGCTGAAGTCAAGGATCGGTAGGATAGTCAGTTTTACAAGGGCATGTTTGGTAAAATGAGTGAAGGAGGCTTTGTTGCGAAATAGGAAGCCGATTCTAGATTTAACTTTGGATTGGAGATTCTTAATGTGAGTCTGGAAGGAGTTTACAGTCTAACCAGACACCTAGGTATTTGTAGTTGTCCACATACTCTAGGTCAGACCCGTCGAGAGTAGTGATTCTAGTCGGGTGGGTGGGTGCCAGCAGCGTTCGATTGAAGAGCATGCATTTAGTTTTACTAGTGTTTAAGAGCAGTTGGAGGCTACTGAAGGAGTGTTGTATGGCATTGAAGCTCGTTTGGAGGTTTGTTAACACAGTGTCCAATGAAGGGCCAGATGTATACAAAATGGTGTCGTCTGCGTAGAGGTGGATCTGAGAGTCACCAGCAGCAAGAGCGACATCATTGATATACACGGAGAAAAGAGTCGGCCCAAGAATTAAACGCTGTGGCACCCCCATAGAGACTGCCATAGGTCCAGACAACAGGCCCTCCGATTTGACACATTGAACTCTATCTGAGAAGTAGTTGGTGAACCAGGCGAGGCAGTCATTTGAGAAACCAAGGCTATTTAGACTGCCAATAAGAATGCGGTGGTTGAGAGAGTCGAAAGCCTTGGCCAGGTCGATGAAGACGGCTGCACAGTACTGTTTATTATCGATCGCGATTATTATATTGTTTAGGACCTTGAGCGTGGCTGAGGTGCACCCATGACCAGCTCGGAAACTGGATTGCATAGCGGAGAAGGTACGGTGGGATTCGAAATGGTCGGTGATCTGTTTGTTAAAAACTTTCGAAAGGCAGGGCAGGATTGATATAGGTCTGTAACAGTTTGGATCTAGAGTATCATCCCCTTTGAAGAGGGGGATGACCGCGGCAGCTTTCCAATCTCTGGGGATCTCAGACATTACGAAAGAGAGGTTGAACAGGCTAGTAATAGGGGTTGCGACAATTTTGGTGGCTAGTTTTAGAAAGAAATGGTCCAGATTGTCTAGCCCAGATGATTTGTAGGGGTCCAGATTTTGCAGCTCTTTCAGAACATCAGCTGTCTGAATTTGTGTGAAGGAGAAGCGGAGGGGGGGGCATGGGCAAGTTGCAGCGGAGGGTGCAGAGTTGGTGGCCGGGGTAGTGGTAGCCAGGTGGAAAGCATGGCCAGCCGTAGCAAAATGCTTGTTGAAATTCTCGATTATTGTAGATTTATCGGTGGTGATAGGGTTTCCTAGCCTCAGTGCAGTGGGCAGCTGGGAGGAGGTGCTCTTATTCTCCATGAACTTTACAGTGTCCCAAAACGTTTTGGAGTTAGTGCTACAGTATGCAAATTTCTGTTTGAAAAAGCTAGCCTTTGCTTTCCTAACGGCTTGTGTATATTGGTTCCTGACTTCCCTGAAAAGTTGCATATCGCAGGGGCTATTTGATCTAATGCAGTACGCCACTGGATGTTTTTGTGCTGGTCAAGGGCAGTCAAGTCTGAGGAGAACCAGGGGCTATATCTGTTCTTAGTTCTGTATTTTTTGAATGGGGCATGTTTATTTAAGATTGAGAAAAAATTACTTTTAAAGACCAACCAGGCATCCTCTACTGACGGAATGAGATCTATATCCGGCCAGGTCAATTAGGAAGGCCTGCTCGCTAAAGTGTTTTAGGGAGCGTTTGACAGTGATGAGGGGTAGTCGTTTGACCGCGGACCCGTTTCGGACGCAGGCAATAAGGCAGTGATCGCTGAGATCCTGGTTGAAGACAGCGGAGGTGTATTTAGAGGGTAAGTTAGTCAGGATGATATCTATGAGGGTACCCATGTTTACGAATTTAGGGATGATGGGCTGACAGCTGAAACATTGAGATGATGGGTTGATATCTGAAACATTAAGACGATGGGCTGATAGCTGAAACATTAAGATGATGGGTTGATATCTGAAACATTGAGATGATGGGTTGATATCTGAAACATTAAGACGATGGGCTGATAGCTGAAACATTAAGATGATGGGCTGATAGCTGAAACATTTAGATGACAGCTGAAACATTGGCGCCGGAGGAGATGGCGGACGTTTTACATTCTCCACCAATTGTGCTATTTTGTGTGTTTTTTAGCATTGTTTGTAACTTATTTTGTACACCATGTTTCTGCCACCGTCTCTTATGATGGAAAAGAGCTTCTGGATATCAGAACAGCGATTACTCACCTCGAACTGGACGAAGATTTTTTCTTTAACGAGTCGGATGTGAAGGATTTACTGCAGAAACCGGACCAGGCCCAAATCCCTATCATTCGCATGAAGAAAAGACGCAGGTCCGGGTGCCTTGTGTGAATTCGAGTGGGTAACCCGCCTCTACCATCCTTCCAACGTGCAATCATTGGAGAATAAACTGGATGAGCTCCGTTCAAGACTATCCTACCAATGGGACATTAAAAACAGCAATATCTTATGTTTCACCGAGTCGTGGCTGAACGACGACATGGGATAATATACAGTTGGCTGGGTTTCCATGCATCGGCAAGACAGAACAGCAACCTCCGATAAGACAAGGTAATGAAGGTCTGTCAACAACTGGTGCGCGAAATCTAATATTAAGGACGTTTTATTAAGGTTTTGCTCACCTGAGGGAGAGTATCGCATGATAAGCTGTAGACCACACTATTTACCAAGAGAGTTTTCATCTACAGTGGGGAGAACAAGTATTTGATACACTGCCGATTTTGCAGGTTTTTCTACTTACAAAGCATGTAGAGGTCTGTAATCCAGAAAATCACATTGTATGATTTTTAAGTAATTAATTTGCATTTTATTGCATGACATAAGTATTTGATCACCTACCAACCAGTAAGAATTCCAGCTCTCACAGACCTGTTATTTGTTCTTTAAGAAGCCCTCCTGTTTTCCACTCAATGCCAAGAGTGTGCAAAGCTGTCATCAAGGCAAAAGGGTGGCCATTTGAAGAATCTCAAATATAAAATATATTTTGATATGTTTAACACTTTTTTGGTTACTACATGATTCCATATTTGTTATTTCATAGTTTTGATGTCTTCACTATTATTCTACAATGTAGAAAATAGTAAAAAATTAAGAAAAACCCTTGAATGAGTAGGTGTGTCCAAACTTTTGACTGGTGGTGTACTTACGCCTATAGCCATTTATATACCCCCATAAGGCTCTGGTCAAAGTAGTGCACTACACAGAGAATAGGGTACATTGATACATTGTCTTGCTGTTAATTAATAAGATAATTATACATTATCTCCACATTGTTTTCCAACAGGAATCTTGATGCAAACCAAAGCATGCATGAAATTGTTTTTATTTCTGCACATGGTGCATCATTGTCTCTCTAAATTAATTTGACTCACAACTCAACACGGCATCAACCCAGGCGCTGAACTCACAGCACAGGAGGAGAGGATCATACCCACCCAGTGTTTCATTCATCTGTATAAATCAAGGAAGGCAATGTTTTCTAAAGGTACTCTGAGAATCCACATACTGTAGAATCAGCATTTTCATTACTACTCTGTCCGTATGCAGCCATGTATTGAAACGCTTAGCTACCACCCTGTCTGTAGCCTAGGATGGAAACACTTTAGGAACCACTGGAATTACCATCTGTGGCTTCTTCTCTAGAGCTCTGAGGCCTAGGCTCTGAGGCCCACTATAGGACTAGTCTGGTTTTGGTATTTGGTATTTTATTAAGATTGCGAAAGCAGCAGCTACTCTTCCTGGGGTCCACACAAAAGCAAGATGTGCCGCTCTGTTCTGGGCCAGCTGCATCTCAACTACGTCTTTCCTTGCAGCACTCGACCACACGACTGAATAATAATCAAGATAAGTCAAAACTAGAGCCTTCAAGACTTGTTTTGTGTGGCGTCAAAAAAAGCATCTGTTTATTACAGACAGACCTCTCCTCATATTTACAACCATTGAATCTATATGTTTTGAACATGACAGTTTAAAATCTAAGGTAACACCAAGTAATTTAGTCTCCTCAACTTGTTCAACAGCCACATCATTGATTACCAGATTCAGCTGAGGTCTGGAACTTAAGGAATGATTTGTACCAAATACAATGATCTTAGTTTAAGAGATGTTCAGGACCAGTTTATTAATGGCCACCCATTCCAAAACAGACTGCAACTCTTTGTTAAGGGTTTCAGTGACTTCATTAGCTGTGGTTGCTGATGCGTATATGGTTGAATCATCAGCATACATGGACATACATGCTTTGTTTAAAGCCAGTGGCAGGTCATTGGTAAAAATAGAAAAGCGTAGAGGGCCTAGAGAGCTGCCCTGCGGTACACCACATGTTCAATTTTTTATTTTTATCTATTTTGATACGTCTGACATTAGAGAAGCTTCCATTAAAGAAAAGTTATATTAGATCGATAGCTCTGAATCCACGATATGGCAGAGGTTGAAAAGCCATAACACATACGTTTTTTCAACAACAGGTTATTGTCAATAATATCAAAGGCTACACTGAAATCTAACAGTACAGCTCCCACAATCTTCTTATTATCAATTTCTTTCAACCAATCATCAGACATTTGTGTCAGTGCAGTACATGTTGAGTGCCCTTCTCTATAAGCATACTGAAAGACTGTTGTTAATTTGTTTACAGAGAAATAGCATTGTATTTGGTCAAACAATATTTTTTCCAACATTTTGCTAAGAGCTGGCAGCAAGCTGATAGGTCTGCTGTTAGAACCAGTAAAGGCCGCTTTACCACTCTTGGGTAGCAGAATGACTTTGGCTTCCCTTCAGGCCTGAGGAGAAAGACTTTCCTCTACAGCGGCTTGCGAAAATATTGACCCTCTTCGCATTTTTCCTATTTTGTTGCCTTACATCCTGGAATTAAAATATTCCAAGACATTTAAATGTTTCCCCTTAAACCACTCGAGTATTGCTTTAGCACTGTGCTTAGGGGCATTGTCCTGCCCCCCTTGATGGAGCTCAGTGGAGGAATGTTTCTCTGAGGAAAGGAAACCACCTCGCTGCTTGCTGCTCCACACGGGGAAAGTATTCACACCCCTTGACTTTTTCCACATTTTGTTGTGTTACAGCTTGAAATTAAAATGGTTTAAACTGAGATTTTGTGTCACTGGCCTACAAACAATACCTCATAATGTCAAAGTGGAATTACGTTTTTAGAAATGTTTACAAATTAATAAAAAATGAAAAGCTGAAATGTCTTGAGTTAATAAATATTCAACCCCTTTGTTATGGCAAGCCTAAATATGTTTAGGAGTAAAAATGTGCTTGACAAGTCACATAATAAGTTGCATGGACTCACTTTGTGTGCAATAATAGTGTTTAACATGATTTTTAAATGACTACCTCATATCTGCACCCCACATATACAATTATCTGTAAGGTCCCTCAGTCGAGCTGTGAGTTTCAAACACAGATTAAACCACAAAGACCAGGGAGGTTTTTCAATGACTCGCAAAAGAAGAGCACCTATTGGAAGACCAGTAACATTTTAAAGCTGGGATTTCACCATGAGGCCAGTGGTGACTTTAAAACAGTTACAGAGTTTAATGGCTGTGATAGGACAAAACTGAGGATGAAGCAACAACATTGTAGTTACTCCACAATACTATTCTAAATGACAGTGAAAAAAACGAAGTCTGTACAGAATTCAAATATTCCAAAACATGCATCCTGTTTGTAATAAAGTAAAACTGTAAAAAGGTGACAAAGAAGCTAACTTTATGTCCCGGATACAAAGCGTTATGTTTGGCCCAAATCCAACACAACACATCACTGAGTACCACTCTTCATATTTTCAAGCATAGTCATGTTATGGGTATGCTTGTCATCTGTAAGGACTAGGGAATTTTTGGGGGATGAAAATAAATGGATTGGAGCACAGGCAACATCCTAGAGGGAAAACCTGGTTGTGTCTGCTTTCCAGAAGACACTGGAAGACACATTTCTCTTTTACAGTGGCTTGCGAATGTATTCACCCCCTTGGCATTTTTCCTATTTTGTTGCCTTACAACCTGGAATTAAAATAGATTTTTGGGGGGTTTGTATCATTTGATTTACACAACATGCCTACCACTTTGAAGATGCAAAACATTTTTTATTGTGAAACAAACATGAAATAAGACAAAAAAAGTGAAAACTTGAGCGTGCATAACTATTCACCCCCCCAAAGTCAATACTTTGTAGAGCCACCTTTTGCAGCAATTACAGCTGCAAGTCTCTTGGGGTATGTCTCTATAAGCTTGGCACATCTATCAACTGGGATTTTTGCCCATTCTTCAAGGCAAAACTGCTCCAGCTCCTTCAACTTGGATGGGTTCCGCTGGTGTACAGCAATCTTTAAGTCATACCACAGATTCTCAATTGGATTGAGGTCTGCGCTTTTACTAGGCCATTCCAAGACATTTAAATGTTTCCCCTTAAACCACTTGAGTGTTGCTTTATTACTACTTGATGGAAGACTGAAACAGTTTTCCCTCAAGAATTTCTCTGTATTTAGCACCATCCATCATTCCTTCAATTCTGACAAGTTTCCCAGTCCCTCCGATGAAAAACATCCCCACAGCATGATGCTGCCACCACCATGCCTCACTGTGGGGATGGTGTTCTCGTGGTGATGAGAGGTGTTGGGTTTGCGCCAGACATAGCGTTTTCCTTGATGGCCAAAAAGCTCAATTTTTGTCTCATCTGACGAGTACCTTCTTCCATATGTTTGGGGAGTCTCCCACATGCCTTTTGGCGAACACCAAAAGTGTTTGCTTATTTTTTTCTTCAAGCAATGGCTTTTTTTCTGGCCACTCTTCCGTAAAGCCCAGCTCAGTGGAGTTTTTGGCTTAATGTGGTCCTATGGACAGGTACTCCAATCTCCGCTGTGGAGCTTTGCATCTCCTTCAGGGTTATCTTTGGTCTCTTTGTTGCCTCTCTGATTAATGCCCTCCTAAATGCCCTCCTTGCCTGGTCTGTGAGTTTTGGTGGGCGGCCCTCTCTTGGCAGGTTTGTTGTGGTGCCATATTCTTTCAATTTTTTAATAATGGATTTAATGGTGCTCCGTGGGATGTTCAAAGTTAATAATTTTTCAATTTTTGATAACCCAACCCTGATCTGTACATCTCCACAACTTTGTCCCTGACCTGTTTGGAGAGCTCCTTGGTCTTCATGGTGCCGCTTGTTTGGTGTTGCCCCTTGCTTAGTGGTGTTGCAGACTCTGGGGCCTTTCAGAACAGGTGTATATATACTCAGATCATGTGACAGATCATGTGACACTTAGATTGCACACAGGTGGACTTTATTTAACTAATTATGTGACTTCTGAAGGTAATTGGTTGCACCAGATCTTATTTAGGGGCTTCATAGCAAAGGGGGTGAATACATATGCACGCACCACTTTTCCATTATGTATTTCGTATACATTTCTTTCACACATTATTTTTTTCATTTCACTTCACCAATTTGGACTATTTTGTATATGTCCGTTACATGAAATCCAAATAAAAATGTAATTTAATCCAAATTAAATTACAGGTTGTAATGCAACAAAATAGGAAAAACGCCAAGGGGGATGAATCCTTTTGCAAGGCACTGTAGGCTCAGATTATAAATATGACAGATAGGAGTGGCTATAGAGTCAGCTACCATCCTCAGTAGCTTTCCATCTAAGTTGTCAATGCCAGGAGGTTTGTCATTATTGATCGATAACAATAATTTTTCCACCTCTCCCAAACTAACTTTACAAAATTCTAACTTGCAATGCTTTTCTTTCATCATTTGTTTTTTTACGCATGAGTACTCACTGTTTGTTGTTGACATTTCATGCCTAAGTTTGACGACTTTGCCAATGAAGAAATCAAAAAAATAATTGGCAACATCAAATGGTTTTGTGATGAATAAGACATCTGTTTCGATGAAAGATGGAGTTGAATTTGTCTTTCTGCCCATAATTTCATTTAAAGTACTCCAAAGTTTTATTTTTCCATAATTCCTTATATCATTGATCGTGGCTTCATAATACAGTTTCTTCTTCTTTTTGTTGAGTTTAGTCACATCATTTCTCAATTTGCAGTAAGTCAACCAGTCAGATGTGCAGCCAGACTTATTAGCCACTCCTTTTGCGCCGTCTCTTTCAACCATACAGTTTTTCAATTCCTCATCAATCCATGGAGCCTTAACAGTTATAACAGTCAGTTTCCTAACAGGGGCATGTTTATCAATAACTGGAGGAAGCAATTTCATGAATTCATCAAGTGCAGTGTCTGGATACTCCTTATTAATCACACCAGACCAACAAATATTTTTAACATCATCCACATAAGAGTCACAGCAAAATATTTTGTATGATCTCCCGAGTGGTGCAGCGGTCTAAGGCACTGCATCTCAGTGCTTGAGGCGTCACTACAGACCCCCTGGTTCGATTCCAGGCTGTATCACAACCGGCCGTGATTGGGAGTCCCAAAGGGCGGCGCATAATTGGCCCAGCGTCGTCCGGGTTTGGCCGGTGTAGGCCGTCATTGTAAATAAGAATTTGTTCTTAACTGACTTGCCTAGTTAAATAAAAAATACACTATTTTAGGCCCAGCTGTTGGAACTTTGTCTTTCCTGGATATAGCCACTATATTGTGATCACTGCATCCAATGGGTACGGATACAGCTTTAGAACAAAGTTCTACAGGATTAGTAAAAATGTGATCAATACATGTGGATGATCTTGTTCCTGTAGTGTTTGTAAACACCCTGATAGGTTGATTAATAACCTGAACCAGATTACAGGCACTGGTTACAGTGAGAAGCTTCATCTTGAGCGTACAGCTTGATGAAAAACAGTCAATATTCAGGTCCCTAAGAAAGTAGACCTCTCTGTTTACATCAAATACACTATCAAGCATTTCATACATATTATGTAGATATTGACTGTTCGCACCTGGTGGCCTATAGCAGCACCCCAAAATAAAATGCTTTAGATGTGCCAAGTGAACCTGCAACCACAACACTTCAATAACACTTGACATAAGATATTCTCTAAGCATTACAAGAATATGGCTCTGAATATATACAGCAACTACTCCACCATAAGCATTCCTGTCTCTTCTATAGATGTTATGTCCTTGTATTGCTACTGCTGTATAATCAAATGAATTATCTAAGTGAGTCTCAGAAATGGCTAATATATGAATGTTATCTGATGTTAGCAAGTTATTGATTTCATGAACCTTATTTCTAAGGCTACATACAGTGGGGAGAACAAGTATTTGACACACTGCCGATTTTGCAGGTTTTCCTACTTACAAAGCATGTAGAGGTCTGTAATTTTTATCATAGGTACACTTCAACTGTGAGAGACGGAATCTAAAACAAAAAAAACAGAAAATCACATTGGATGATTTTTAAGTAATTCATTTGCATTTTATTGCATGACATAAGTATTTGATCACCTACCAACCAGTAAGAATTCCGGCTCTCACAGACCTGTTAGTTTTTCTTTAAGAAGCCCTCCTGTTCTCCACTCATTCCCTGTATTAACTGCACCTGTTTGAATTCGTTACCTGTATAAAAGACCTGTCCACACACTCAATCAAACAGACTCCAACCTCTCCACAATGGCCAAGACCAGAGAGCTGTGTAAGGACATCAGGGATAAAATTGTAGACCTGCACATGGCTGGGATGGGCTACAGGACAATAGGCAAGCAGCTTGGTGAGAAGGCAACAATTGTTGGCGCAATTATTAGAAAATGGAAGAAGTTCAAGATGACGGTCAATCACCTTCGGTCTGGGGCTCCATGCAAGATCTCACCTTGTGGGGCATCAATGATCATGAGGAAGGTGAGGGATCAGCCCAGAACTACACGGCAGGACCTTGTCAATGACCTGAAGAGAGCTGGGACCACAGTCTCAAAGAAAACCATAAGTAACACACTACGCCGTCATGGATTAAAATCCTGCAGCGCACGCAAGGCCCCCTGCTCAAGCCAGTGCATGTCCAGGCCCGTCTGAAGTTTGCCAAAGACCATCTGGATGATCCAGAGGAGGAATGGGAGAAGGTTATGTTGTCTGATGAGACAAAAATAGAGCTTTTTGGTCTAAACTCCACTCGCTGTGTTTGGAGAAAGAAGAAGGATGAGTACAACCCCAAGAACACCATCCCAACCGTGAAGCATGGAGGTAAAAACATCATTCTTTGGGGATGCTTTTCTGCAAAGGGGACAGGACGACTGCACCGTATTGAGGGGATGATGGATGGGGCCATGTATCGCGAGATCTTGGCCAACAACCTCCTTCCCTCAGTAAGAGCATTGAAGATGGGTCGTGGCTGGGTCTTCCAGCATGACAACGACCCGAAACACACAGCCAGGGCAACTAAGGAGTGGCTCCGTAAGAAGCATCTCAAGGTCCTGGAGTGGCCTAGCCAGTCTCCAGACCTGAACCCAATAGAAAATCTTTGGAGGGAGCTGAAAGTCCGTATTGCCCAGCGACAGCCCCGAAACCTGAAGGATATGGAGAAGGTCTGTATGGAGGAGTGGGCCAAAATCCCTGCTGCACTGTGTGCAAACCTGGTCAAGACCTACAGGAAACGTATAATCTCTGTAATTGCAAACAAAGTTTTCTGTACCAAATATTAAGTTCTGCTTTTCTGATGTATCAAATACATATGTCATGCAATAAAATGCAAATTAATTACTTAAAAATCATACAATGTGATTTTCTGGATTTTTGTTTTAGATTCCGTCTCTCACTGTTGATGTGCACCTATGATAAAAAATTACTACATGCTTTGTAAGTAGGAAAACCTGCAAAATCGGCAGTGTATCAAATACTTGTTCTCCCCACTGTATATTAATATGGGCTATTTTCAGTCCTTTCCTGGGTAGCTTATCAGAGATAGACATAATACTGAAAAGAGCAAACAAAGCAAGATAAATAAATATTCATTCAGCAGTCCATTAATCAGTTGGTGTGTGTGTGTGTGTGTGTGTGTGTGTGTGTGTGTGTGTGTGTGTGTCTCTGTGTGTGTCTCTGTGTGTGTGTGTGTGTGTGTGTGTGTGTGTGTGTGTGTGTGTGTGTGTGTCTCTGTGTGTGTCTCTGTGTGTGTGTGTGTGTGTGTGTGTGTGTGTGTGTGTGTGTGTGTCTCTGTGTGTGTCTGTGTGTGTGTGTGTGTGTGTGTGTGTGTCTCTGTGTGTGTGCGTGTGTGTCTCTGTGTGTGTGTCTCTGTGTGTGTGTGTGTGTGTGTGTGTGTCTCTGTGTGTGTGTCTCTCTCTGTGTGTGTGTGTGTGTGTGTGTGTGTGTGTGTGTGTGTGTGTGTGTGTGTGTGTGTGTGTGTGTGTGTGTGTGTGTGTGTGTGTGTGTGTGTGTGTGTGTGTAGGCTTGACTCTCTCATCCCTTCCAGGATGCTGGGCCTCATCCCAAACTGCACCCTATTCCCTGTGGGTCCTGGTCTAAAGTAGTGCACACTATAGGGAATAGGGTGCCATTTGAGGCACATCCATTGTGTCAATACAGAGAGGATTGTTGAAGGTTATATCCTTCAGTCTGTTTCAGCATTATTAACCTACGGAGTCTTGGCTTTGTTAATGACTCCTAATGACTGACAGATGTTGTCTGTCTTAACAAACTTCTGCTGTCTGTCCTAATGAGTTTTACCAAGTTATAATTAGTCTGCCTTCAAGTGCAGGTTGCTGTTATAGAGAGTTGGCTATATAATAAACAATGAATGCTGTGATGTGAAGGTTGATACAGCTTGATAGGACAGGTTGTCCTGAATGATATTTGGCTGGTGAGGTGGGCTAACATCAAGGTTGTATTGAGGTCAGCGCTAAAACAAAACAACAATGTTCTACGTACCTATGTTGAACTCTTCGAAGGTGATGGTGGTGGAGGCTTGTCCGAGGGCGTTGACGGCCGTGACGTTGACTCTGTAGGGGTAGCTACTGAACACCTCAGGGAACTTAACGTGACAGCGGTTCTTATGGACCGTATCCCTCGTTACTTCTAGGGATTCCTGGTTGTGTCTGAGAGGAGAGATGGAGAGATGGAGAGAGAACAACAGAGAGGGGGGAGGAGGACAGAGCGGCGGGGGAGGATGACAGAGAGGGGGGAGGATGACAGAGAGGGGGAGGATGACAGAGAGGGGGAGGATGACAGAGAGGGGGAGAATGAGAGCGAGAGGGGAGGATAACAGAGCGGCGGGGAGGATGACAGAGTGGTGGGAGGATGACAGAGAGGGGGGAGGATGACAGAGAGGGGGGAGGATAACAGAGAGGGGGGAGGATGACAGAGAGGGGGGAGGATAACAGAGAGGGGGGAGGATGACAGAGAGGGGGGAGGATAACAGAGAGGGGGGAGGATGACAGAGAGGGGGGGAGGATAACAGAGAGGGGGAAGGATGAAGAGGTGGGGGAAGATGACAGAGATGGGGGGGAGGATGACATAGAGGGAGGAGGAGGACAGAGAGGGGGGAGGATGAGAGCAAGAGGGGAGGATAACAGAGCGGCGGGGGAGGATGACAGAGTGGTGGGAGGATGACAGAGAGGCGGGAGGATGACAGAGAGGCGGGGGAGGAGGACAGAGAGGCGGGAGGATGACAGAGAGGGGGGAGGATAACAGTGAGGGGGAAGGATGAAGAGGTGGGGGAAGATGACAGAGATGGGGGGAGGATGACATAGAGGGAGGAGGAGGACAGAGAGGGGGGAGGATGAGAGCAAGAGGGGAGGATAACAGAGCGGCGGGGGAGGATGACAGAGTGGTGGGAGGATGACAGAGAGGCGGGAGGATGACAGAGAGGCGGGGGAGGATAACAGAGAGGGGGGAGGATAACAGAGAGGGGGGAATGATGACAGAGAGGGGGGAGGATAACAGATAGGTGGGGGAGGATGAAAGAGAGGGGGGAGGATGAAAGAGAGGGGGGAGGATGAAGAGGTGGGGGAAGATGACAGAGATGGGGGGAGGATGACATAGAGGGAGGAGGAGGACAGAGAGGGGGGAGGATGAGAGCGAGAGGAGAGGATGAAAAAGTTAAAGAACAAATAATAGAGACATGGAGAGAAGAAAACTAATCCCACTTTTCTATTTCTGATGATTTTCTAGACTGACACGTTACCATGAGCCAAGATCCCCCTAACAGCCTGTATCAGCTTCATCAGTGTGTTCTATCTGACAGGATGGGAAGATGGTGCGCTGAGGCTTGCTGCTCTAGGCTGGTTAGTGGGCTGGTTGGCTGGAGGCAGCCTAGTACCCCTGGCTAGCCCCAGGGATATCATCTGTGCTGGGGACACTGTGACCATCTCCTCCCAATGTCATCCTACTCTCCTTCCTTCTCCTCTCTATCTCTTCCCATTGACTTCATTGATATAAGCTTTGAGGCCTCTGGCTAGAACACAATCTACATACTAACTTCCTTTTTTATTATGCTATAGGACTTGAAGCCTTATTATGCTATAGGAGTTGTAGTCTTATTATGCTATAGTAGGTGTAGTCATATTATGCTATAGGAGTTGAGGTCTTATTATGTTATAGGAGTTGAAGTCTTATTAAGTTATAGGAGTTAAATTCTTATAATGCTATAGGAGTTGAAGACTTATGTTACAGAAGCAGTTGAATTCTTAAAATGCTATAGGAGTTGTAGTCATATTATGCTATAGGAGTTGTAGTCGTATTATACTATAGTAGTTGTAGTCTTATTATACAATAGGAGTTGTAGTAGTATTATTCTATATGAGTTGTAGTCTTATTATACTATAGGAGTTGTAGTCTTATTATGCTATATGAGTTGTAGTCTTATTATACTATAGGAGTTGTAGTCTTATTATGCTATAGGAATTGAAGTCTTATTATGCTATAGGATATGTAGTCATATTATGCTATATGAGTTGTAGTCTTATTATGTTATAGGAGTTGAGGTCGTATTAAACTATAGGAGTTTTATTATTATTATGCTATAGGAGTTGAAGTCTTATTGTGCTATAGGAGTTGAAATATTATTATGCTCAAAGAGTTGTAGTCATATTATGCTAAAATGTTTAAAATCTAATTATCCTATAGGAGTTGTAGTCATAATATGCTATAGAGTAGTAGTCTTATGCTATACGTGTTGAAATCTTATTATGCTGTAGGAGTTGACTTCTTAATATGATCTAAGAGTTGTAGTATTA
The DNA here is from genome assembly GCF_964263955.1 of Coregonus lavaretus. Classification (NCBI taxonomy): domain Eukaryota; kingdom Metazoa; phylum Chordata; class Actinopteri; order Salmoniformes; family Salmonidae; genus Coregonus; species Coregonus lavaretus. Next base: position 79,044,275 of record NC_139991.1, read on the forward strand.
TTATGCTATAGGAGTTGTAGTCTTATTATGATATAGGAGTTGAAGTCTTATGTTAGTGAATGAGTTGAAGTCTTAAAATGATATAGGAGTTGTAGTCGTACTATGCTATAGGAGTTGTAATCATATTATACAATAGGAGTTGTAGTCGTATTACGCAATATGAGTTGTAGTTGTATTATGCTATATGAGTTGAAGTCTTATTATGCTATAGGAGTTGAAGTCTTATTATGCAATAGGAGTTGTAGTCGCATTATGCTATAGGAGTTGAGGTCTTATTATGTTATAAGAGTTGTAGTCATATTACACTATAGGAGTTGTAGTCGTATTATGCTATATGAGTTGTAGTCTTATTGTGCTATAGGAATTGAAGTCTTATTATCCAATATGAGATGTAGTCTTATTATGCTATAGGAGTTGAGGTCTTATTATGTTATAGGAGTTGAAGTCTTATTAAGCTATAGGAGTTTAATTCTTATTATGCTATAGGAGTTGAAGTCTTATTATGCTATAGGAGTTGAATTCTTATTATGCTATAGTAGTTGTAGTCTAATTATGCTATAGGAATTGAGGTCTTATTATGTTATAGGAGTTGAAGTATTATTAAGCTATAGGAGCTTAATTATTTTTATGCTATAGGAGTTGAAGTCTTATTATGCTATAGGAGTTGAAGTCTTATTATGCTATAGGAGTTGAACTCTTATTATGCTATAGGAGTTGAAATCTTATTATGCTATAGAAGTTGAAGTATTACTATGCTCAAAGAGTTTGTCACGGATACAGATGAGGCTGCCCCTCCTCCTTGCTCGGGCAGGGTTCGGCGTTCATCGTCACCGGAGTACTAGCTGCCACCGATCGATGTTTCTGTGTCACACTAGTCCTGTCTTTATTATTCACACCTGTTACTCATTAGGCTTAATTGTTTCCCTATATTACCTCTGTTTTCCCTCCCGGGTTTGTGAGTGATTGTTCGTTGTTACATCATCTGTTGAGCTGTTGTTTTGCTCTTCCCTGTGTGGAGGGTTTGATATGGTTTACTTTGTGTTTAGTAAAGCCATACTTTTCTCAGTTCTGTGTCCTGCGCCTGATTCTGTTTCACCACTTCACCCAGACACTGACAGAGATGTAGTTGTATTATGCTAAAATGTTTGAAGTCTAATTATCCTATAGGAGTTGTAGTCATACTATAGGAGTTGTAGTCATATTATGTTATAGGAGGTGTAGTTGTATTATGCTATACGAGTTGAAGTCTAATTATGTTATAGGAGTAGTAGTCGTATTATGCTATATGAGTTGTAGTGGTATTATGCTATAGGAGTTGAAGTCTTATTATGCTATAGGAGTTGAAGTCTTATTATGCTATAGGAGTTGAAGTATTATTATACTCAAAGAGTTGTAAACGTATTATGCTAAAATATTTAAAGTATAATTATCCTATAGGAGTTGTAGTCATATTATGCTATAGGAGTTGAAGTAGTATTATGTTATAGGAGTAGTTGTAGTAGTATTATGCTATATGAGTTGTAGTCATATTATACTAAAGGAGTTGTAGTCTTATTATGATATAGGAGTTGTAGTCTTATTATGCAATAGGAGTTGTAGTGGTATTGTGCTATATGAGTTAAAGTCTTATTATAGTATAGGAGTTGTAGTTGTATTATGCTATAGGAGTTGAGGTCTTATTTTGTTATAGGAGTTGTAGTCATATTATGCTATAGGAGTAGTAGTCTTATTATGCTGTAGGAGTTGTAATCATATTATGCTATAGGAGTTGAAATCCTATTATAGTCTGAGAGTTGAAGTCTTATTATGCTATAGTAGGTGTAGTCATATTATACTATAGGAATTGTGGTCTTATCATGCTATAGGAATTGAAGTCTTATTATGCTATATGAATTGTAGTCTTATTATGCTATAGGAGTTGAAGTCTTATTATGCTATAGGAGTTGAAGTCTTATTATGATATAGGAGTTGTAGTCATATTATGCTATAGGAGTTGTAGTCTTATTATGCTATAGGAGTTGAAGTATTATTATGCTATAACATTTGAAGTCGTATTATGCTATAGGAGTTGTAGTGATAGTATGGTATAGTAGTATTATTCTTATTATGTTATAGGAGTTGTAGTCGTATTATGCTATAGGATTTGTAGTCTTATTATGCTATAGGAATTGAAGTCTTATTATGCTATAGGAGTTGAAGTCTTATTATGATATAGGAGTTGAAGTCTTATTATGTTATAAGAGTTGACGTCTTGTTATGGTTTAGGAGTTGAAGGCTTATTATGCTATAGGAGTTGTAATGTTATTATGCTATAGGCGTTGTAGTGTTATTATGTTAGAGAAGGAGTTGTAGTCTCATTATGTTAGGGAAGGAGTTATAGTCTTATTATGATAGAGAAGGAATTGTAGTCTTATTATGTTAAGAAGGAATTGAAGTCTTACCGCTGAGCTTGATGGAGCTAAATGATAAATTCCCTCACACTGTGACCTTTTCTAAAGTAAAACCCAGCCATGGTGATTTTGGTGTTGTAAGTATCTAAGGGCCAGTGAACCAGGGTGCTATCAGGCTTTCTGAGATCTCTATAGGAGACAGATGCTGCATCCCAAATGGCATATAGTGGGTGGTAGTGGGGGTTAATGAGGGTCAGAGAGTGGGTTGTGGTGTGGGTTGACCCTTACGTGTGTGGTAGTGGGGGTTAATGAGGGTCAGATAGTGGGTTGTGGTGTGGGTTGACCCTTATAGTGGGTGGTAGTAGGGGTTAATGAGGGTCAGAGAGTGGGTTGTGGTGTGGGTTGACCCTTATAGTGGGTGGTAGTGGGGGTTAATGAGGGTCAGAGAGTGGGTTGTGGTGTGGGTTGACCCTTATAGTGGGTGTAAGTGGGGTTTAATGGAGGTCCATGGAGAGCTATCCTTTCAGATAACAACAGCGTTCAGAGGAGCTAGTGGTTCTGTAAATTATTATTCTAATGTGACATATTGTCTGTACAACATTAATGAGGTTGCTAAGAGAGCGCCTGCTGAGAGAGAGCGAGTCAGTAAGTTTTCTGAGGCACGGTAAAGTGTCCTCATAGCCCCAAACTAGGACAGAACTCACTCTAGAAGACTCTTCAGTCTCCATGATGGACAGACCTCTCCATATATCGTCTTTCTCTCTCTCTCTTTCTCTGACTTCCAATTCCCCACCTGACACAGAGACTAATTAATAAAAGGTTCAGGTGCTTACAGACCACCTCTCTCTTTCTCTATCTCCCTCACCTCTCTCTTTCTCTATCTCCCTCACCTCTCTCTTTCTCTATCTCCCTCATCTCTCCCTTTCTCTATCTCCCTCATCTCTCTCTTTCTCCCTCAATACCGTTCCCTTAGAGATGACCCACCTGACACAGAGAGACAGACATAGAGACAGAGCGACAGACACAGATAGACACAGAGAGACAGATAGACACAGAGAGACAGAGAGACACAGAGACAAGGTTTTGCTTCTTACTGGACGTTGACGTGGAAGTCTGTGGGTATGGATGTGGGGTGCTGCAGGTGCCAGCTACAGTAGAAGCCTTTAGGGTAGGTGTTGGATCGACACATCACCGTGGGTTCCCTAGGGGAGGCTGAAGAGACAGGCACAAGACAAAACGGGATGGTGAGGATCTCGTACATTTTTTATCAGGTGAGGAAACACAGTGAGAAAAGGGAGACATAGGGAGAGCCAAAACAGAGAGGAGAGGAGAGACAGGATGAAAGAGAGCAGGAGAGAAGAGGAGAGGAGAGGAGAGACAGGATGAAAGAGAGCAGGAGAGAAGAGAGAAGAGGAGAGATGGGGTGAAAGAGAAGAGGAGAGGAGAGATGGGGTGACATTCTTTATCAGGGTAGAAAAGAGAATGGGAAGATAGGAAGGAAGAGAACAGCAGAGGACAGAAGGGTTGGAGAGATCAAGCAAGGAGAGAGGAGAGACGAGGTGAAAGAGAAGAGGAGAGAGGGGAGAGGGGAGAGAGGAGAGAAGAGGTACTGTGCCTTGCAAAGGTATTTATCTCCCTTGGCGTTTTTCCTATTTTTTGCATTACATCCTGTAATTTATGTGGATTTTTATTTGGATGTCATGTAATGGACATACACAAAATAGTCCAAATTGAAAAAAAATTAAATAATTCAGTGTTAAAAAATAAAATAAAAATATCAATAACGGAAAAGTGGTGCGTGCACATATATTCACCTCCTTTGCTATGAAGCCCCTAAATACGATCTGGTGCAACCAATTACCTTCAGAAGAAACATTATTAGTTAAATAAAGTCCACCTGTGTGCAATCTAAGTGTCACATGATCTGTCACATGATCTCAGTATATATACAGCTGTTCCGAAAGGCCCCAGAGTCTGCAACACCACTAAGCAAGGGGAACCACCAAGCAAGCGGGACCATGAAGACCAAGGAGCTCTCCAAACAGGTCAGGGACAAAGTTGTGGAGAAGTACAGATCAGGGTTGGGTTATAAAAAAATATCAGAAACTTTGAACATCCCACGGAGCACCATTAAATCCATTATTAAAAAATGGAAAGAATATGGCACCACAACAAACCTGCCAAGAGAGGGCCGCCCACCAAAACTCACGGACCAGGCAAGGAGGGCATTAATCAGAGAGGCAACAAAGACACCAAAGATAACCCTGAAGGAGCTGCAAAGCTCCACAGCGGAGATTGGAGTATCTGTCCATAGGACCACTTTAAGCCGTACACTCCACAGAGCTGGGCTTTACGGAAGAGTGGCCAGAAAAAAGCCATTGCTTAAAGAAAGAAATAAGCAAACACGCTTGGTGTTCGCCAAAAGGCATGTGGGAGACTCACCTTCCAGCAGGACAATGACCCTTAGCATAGTGCTAAAGCAACACTCGAGTGGTTTAAGGGGAAATGTCTTGGAATGGCCTAGACAAAGCCCAGACCTCAATCCAATTGAGAATCTGTGGTATGACTTAAAGATTGCTGTACACCAGCGGAACCCATCCAACTTGAAGGAGCTGGAGCAGTTTTGCCTTGAAGAATGGGCAAAAATCCCAGTGGCTAGATGTGCCAGGCTTATAGAGACATACCCCAAGAGACTTGCAGCTGTAATTGCTGCAAAAGGTGGCTCTATAAAGTATTGAATTTGTGGGGGTGAATAGTTGTGCACGCTCAAGTTTTCTGTCTTATTTCTTGTTTGTTTCACGATAAAATATTCAAAGTGGTAGGCATGTTGTGTAAATCAGATGATACAAACCCCCCCAAAAATCAATTTTAATTCCAGGTTGTAAGGCAACAAAATAGGAAAAATGGGGGGTGAATACTTTCGCAAGCCACTGTAAAAGAGAAATGTGTCTTCTAGTGTCTGTTGCAGACAGAACTGGGTTTTCCCTCTAGGATGTAGCTCCATTCCGTTTATTTTTATTCCAAACTCACAGCTCGACTGAGGGACCTTACAGATAATTGTATGTGTGGGGTACAGATATGAGTTAGTCATTTAAAAATCATGTTAAACACTATTATTGCACACAAAGTGAGTCCATGCAACTTATTATGTGACTTGTCAAGCACATTTTTACTCCTAAACGTATTTAGGCTTGCCATAACAAAGGGGTTGAATACTTATTGACTCAAGACATTTCCGTTTTTAATTTTGTAATAATTTGTGAACATTTCTAAAAACATAATTCCACTTTGACATTATGAGGTATTGTTTGTAGGCCAGTGACACAAAATCTCAGTTTAAACCATTTTAAATTCAAGCTGTAACACAACAAAATGTGGAAAAGTCAAGGGGTGTGATTACTTTCCCCGTGTGGAGCAGCAAGCAGGGAGATGGTTTCCTCTCCACAGAGAAACATTCCTCCACTGAGCTCCATCAAAGGGGGCCTTCCTACTACTCTGACCCCCAGTCTCCTTCCTACTACTCTGACCCCCAGTCCCCTTCCTAATACTCTGACCCCCAGTCCCGTTCCTACTACTCTGACCCCCAGTCCCCTTCCTAATATGCTGACCCCCAGTCCCCTTCCTACTACTCTGACCCCCAGTCCCCTTCCTACTACTCTGACCCCAGGTCCCCTTCCTAATACTCTGACCCCAAGTCCCCTTCCTAATACTCTGACCCCCAGTCCCCTTCCTAATACTCTGACCCCTGCCCTCTTCCTACTACTCTGACCCCCAGTCCCCTTCCTACTACTCTGACCCCCAGTCCCCTTCCTAATACTCTGACCCCAAGTCCCCTTCTTACTACTCTGACCCCCAGTCCCCTTCCTAATACTCTGACCCCCAGTCCCCTTCCTACTACTCTGACCCCCAGTCCCCTTCCTACTACTCTGACCCCCAGTCCCCTTCCTAATATTGACCCCCAGTCCCCTTCCTAATGCTCTGACCCCCAGTCCCCTTCCTACTACTCTGACCCCCAGTCCCCTTCCTAATGCTCTGACCCCCAGTCCCCTTCCTACTACTCTGACCCCCAGTCCCCTTCCTAATGCTCTGACCCCCAGTCCCCTTCCTAATGCTCTGACCCCCAGTCCCCTTCCTAATGCTCTGACCCCCAGTCCCCTTCCTAATGCTCTGACCCCCAGTCCCCTTCCTAATGCTCTGACCCCCAGTCCCCTTCCTACTACTCTGACACCCAGTCCCCTTCCTACTACTCTGACCCCCAGTCCCCTTCCTACTACTCTGACCCCCAGTCCCCTTCCTAGTACTCTGACCCCCAGTCCCCTTCCTAATGCTCTGACCCCTGCCCTCTTCCTAATGCTCTGACCCCCAGTCCCCTTCCTAATACTCTGACCCCCAGTCCCCTTCCTACTACTCTGACCCCCAGTCCCCTTCCTAATACTCTGACCCCCAGTCCCCTTCCTAATACTCTGACCCCAAGTCCCCTTCCTACTACTCTGATCCCCAGTCCCCTTCCTACTACTCTGACCCCCAGTCCCCTTCCTAATGCTCTGACCCCCAGTCCCCTTCCTACTACTCTGACCCCCAGTCCCCTTCCTAATGCTCTGACCCCCAGTCCCCTTCCTACTACTCTGACCCCCAGTCCCCTTCCTAATGCTCTGACCCCCAGTCCCCTTCCTAATGCTCTGACCCCCAGTCCCCTTCCTAATGCTCTGACCCCCAGTCCCCTTCCTAATGCTCTGACCCCCAGTCCCCTTCCTAATGCTCTGACCCCCAGTCCCCTTCCTACTACTCTGACACCCAGTCCCCTTCCTACTACTCTGACCCCCAGTCCCCTTCCTACTACTCTGACCCCCAGTCCCCTTCCTAGTACTCTGACCCCCAGTCCCCTTCCTAATGCTCTGACCCCTGCCCTCTTCCTAATGCTCTGACCCCCAGTCCCCTTCCTAATACTCTGATCCCCAGTCCCCTTCCTACTGCTCTGACCCCCAGTCCCCTTCCTAATACTCTGACCCCCAGTCCCCTTCCTAATGCTCTGACCCCCAGTCCCCTTCCTACTACTCTGACCCCCAGTCCCCTTCCTAATACTCTGACCCCCAGTCCCCTTCCTAATACTCTGACCCCCAGTCCCCTTCCTAATGCTCTGACCCCCAGTCCCCTTCCTAATGCTCTGACCCCCAGTCCCCTTTCTACTACTCTGATCCCCAGTCCCCTTCCTACTACTCTGACCCCCAGTCCCCTTCCTAATACTCTGACCCCCAGTCCCCTTCCTAATACTCTGACCCCCAGTCCCCTTCCTACTACTCTGACCCCCAGTCCCCTTCCTACTACTCTGACCCCCAGTCCCCTTCCTACTACTCTGACCCCCAGTCCCCTTCCTAATGCTCTGACCCCCAGTCCCCTTCCTACTACTCTGATCCCCAGTCCCCTTCCTAATGCTCTGACCCCCAGTCCCCTTCCTACTACTCTGACCCCCAGTCCCCTTCCTACTACTCTGACCCCCAGTCCCCTTCCTAGTACTCTGACCCCCAGTCCCCTTCCTAATGCTCTGACCCCTGCCCTCTTCCTAATGCTCTGACCCCCAGTCCCCTTCCTACTACTCTGACCCCCAGTCCCCTTCCTACTACTCTGACCCCCAGTCCCCTTCCTAATGCTCTGACCCCCAGTCCCTTTCCTACTACTCTGACCCCCAGTCCCCTTCCTAATACTCTGACCCCCAGTCCCCTTCCTAGTACTCTGACCCCCAGTCCCCTTCCTAATACTCTGACCCCCAGTCCCCTTCCTAATACTCTGACCCCCAGTCCCCTTCCTACTACTCTGACCCCCAGTCCCCTTCCTACTACTCTGACCCCCAGTCCCCTTCCTACTACTCTGACCCCCAGTCCCCTTCCTACTACTCTGAGCCCCAGTCCCCTTCCTAATGCTCTGACCCCCAGTCCCCTTCCTACTACTCTGACCCCCAGTCCCCTTCCTAATACTCTGACCCCCAGTCCCCTTGCTAGTACTCTGACCCCCAGTCCCCTTCCTAATGCTCTGACCCCTGCCCTCTTCCTAATGCTCTGATCCCCAGTCCCCTTCCTAATACTCTGATCCCCAGTCCCCTTCCTACTGCTCTGACCCCCAGTCCCCTTCCTACTGCTCTGACCCCCAGTCCCCTTCCTACTACTCTAACCCCCAGTCCCCTTCCTAATATTGACCCCCAGTCCCCTTCCTAATGCTCTGACCCCCAGTCCCCTTCCTACTGCTCTGACCCCCAGTCCCCTTCCTACTACTCTGACCCCCAGTCCCCTTCCTAATACTCTGACCCCCAGTCCCCTTCCTACTACTCTGACCCCCAGTCCCCTTCCTACTACTCTGACCCCCAGTCCCCTTCCTAATACTCTGATCCCCAGTCCCCTTCCTACTACTCTGACCCCCAGTCTCCTTCCTACTACTCTGACCCCCAGTCCCCTTCCTAATACTCTGACCCCCAGTCCCCTTCCTAATATTGACCCCCAGTCCCCTTCCTAATGCTCTGACCCCCAGTCCCCTTCCTACTACTCTGACCCCCAGTCCCCTTCCTAATACTCTGATCCCCAGTCCCCTTCCTACTACTCTGACCCCCAGTCCCCTTCCTAATACTCTGACCCCCAGTCCCCTTCCTACTACTCTGACCCCCAGTCCCCTTCCTACTACTCTGACCCCCAGTCCCCTTCCTCATGCTCTGACCCCCAGTCCCCTTCCTAATACTCTGACCCCCAGTCCCCTTCCTAATACTCTGACCCCCAGTCCCCTTCCTACTACTCTGACCCCCAGTCCCCTTCCTAATATGCTGACCCCCAGTCCCCTTCCTAATACTCTGAACCCCAGTCCCCTTCCTAATACTCTGACCCCCAGTCCCCTTCCTAATACTCTGACCCCCAGTCCCCTTCCTACTACTCTGACCCCCAGTCCCCTTCCTAATGCTCTGACCCCCAGTCCCCTTCCTACTACTCTGACCCCCAGTCCCCTTCCTACTACTCTGACCCCCAGTCCCCTTCCTACTACTCTGACCCCCAGTCCTCTTCCTAATACTCTGACCCCCAGTCCCCTTCCTACTACTCTGACCCCCAGTCCCCTTCCTAATGCTCTGACCCCCAGTCCCCTTCCTACTACTCTGACCCCCAGTCCCCTTCCTAATGCTCTGACCCCCAGTCCCCTTCCTAATGCTCTGACCCCCAGTCCCCTTCCTACTACTCTGACCCCCAGTCCCCTTCCTAGTACTCTGACCCCCAGTCCCCTTCCTAATGCTCTGACCCCTGCCCTCTTCCTAATGCTCTGACCCCCAGTCCCCTTCCTACTACTCTGACCCCCAGTCCCCTTCCTAGTACTCTGACCCCCAGTCCCCTTCCTAATGCTCTGACCCCTGCCCTCTTCCTAATGCTCTGACCCCCAGTCCCCTTCCTACTACTCTGACCCCCAGTCCCCTTCCTAATGCTCTGACCCCCAGTCCCCTTCCTACTACTCTGACCCCCAGTCCCCTTCCTAATACTCTGACCCCCAGTCCCCTTCCTAATACTCTGACCCCCAGTCCCCTTCCTAATGCTCTGACCCCTGCCCTCTTCCTAATGCTCTGACCCCCAGTCCCCTTCCTACTACTCTGACCCCCAGTCCCCTTCCTAGTACTCTGACCACCAGTCCCCTTCCTAATACTCTGACCCCCAGTCCCCTTCCTAATACTCTGACCCCCAGTCCCCTTGCTAGTACTCTGACCCCCAGTCCCCTTCCTAATGCTCTGACCCCTGCCCTCTTCCTAATGCTCTGACCCCCAGTCCCCTTCCTAATACTCTGATCCCCAGTCCCTTCCTACTACTCTGACCCCCAGTCCCCTTCCTACTACTCTGACCCCCAGTCCCCTTCCTAATACTCTGACCCCCAGTCCCCTTCCTACTACTCTGACCCCCAGTCCCCTTCCTAATACTCTGATCCCCAGTCCCCTTCCTACTACTCTGACCCCCAGTCTCCTTCCTACTACTCTGACCCCCAGTCCCCTTCCTAATACTCTGACCCCCAGTCCCCTTCCTAATTTTGCCCCGCAGTCCCCTTCCTAATGCTCTGACCCCCAGTCCCCTTCCTACTGCTCTGACCCCCAGTCCCCTTCCTACTACTCTGACCCCCAGTCCCCTTCCTAATACTCTGACCCCCAGTCCCCTTCCTAATATTGACCCCCAGTCCCCTTCCTAATGCTCTGACCCCCAGTCCCCTTCCTACTACTCTGACCCCCAGTCCCCTTCCTAATACTCTGACCCCCAGTCCCCTTCCTAATGCTCTGACCCCCAGTCCCCTTCCTACTACTCTGACCCCCAGTCCCCTTCCTAATGCTCTGACCCCCAGTCCCCTTCCTACTACTCTGACCCCCAGTCCCCTTCCTACTACTCTGACCCCCAGTCCCCTTCCTACTACTCTGACCCCCAGTCCCCTTCCTACTACTCTGACCCCCAGTCCCCTTCCTAATGCTCTGACCCCCAGTCCCCTTCCTACTACTCTGACCCCCAGTCCCCTTCCTAATACTCTGACCCCCAGTCCCCTTCCTAATACTCTGACCCCCAGTCCCCTTCCTAATGCTCTGACCCCTGCCCTCTTCCTAATGCTCTGACCCCCAGTCCCCTTCCTACTACTCTGACCCCCAGTCCCCTTCCTAGTACTCTGACCCCCAGTCCCCTTCCTAATACTCTGACCCCCAGTCCCCTTCCTAATACTCTGACCCCCAGTCCCCTTGCTAGTACTCTGACCCCCAGTCCCCTTCCTAATGCTCTGACCCCTGCCCTCTTCCTAATGCTCTGACCCCCAGTCCCCTTCCTAATACTCTGATCCCCAGTCCCTTCCTACTACTCTGACCCCCAGTCCCCTTCCTACTACTCTGACCCCCAGTCCCCTTCCTAGTACTCTGACCCCCAGTCCCCTTCCTAATACTCTGACCCCCAGTCCCCTTCCTACTACTCTGACCCCCAGTCCCCTTCCTAGTACTCTGACCCCCAGTCCCCTTCCTACTACTCTGACCCCCAGTCCCCTTCCTAATACTCTGACCCCCAGTCCCCTTCCTACTACTCTGACCCCCAGTCCCCTTCCTAATACTCTGATCCCCAGTCCCCTTCCTACTACTCTGACCCCCAGTCTCCTTCCTACTACTCTGACCCCCAGTCCCCTTCCTAATACTCTGACCCCCAGTCCCCTTCCTAATATTGACCCCCAGTCCCCTTCCTAATGCTCTGACCCCCAGTCCCCTTCCTACTGCTCTGACCCCCAGTCCCCTTCCTACTACTCTGACCCCCAGTCCCCTTCCTAATACTCTGACCCCCAGTCCCCTTCCTAATATTGACCCCCAGTCCCCTTCCTAATGCTCTGACCCCCAGTCCCCTTCCTACTACTCTGACCCCCAGTCCCCTTCCTAATACTCTGACCCCCAGTCCCCTTCCTAATGCTCTGACCCCCAGTCCCCTTCCTACTACTCTGACCCCCAGTCCCCTTCCTAATGCTCTGACCCCCAGTCCCCTTCCTAATGCTCTGACCCCCAGTCCCCTTCCTACTACTCTGACCCCCAGTCCCCTTCCTACTACTCTGACCCCCAGTCCCCTTCCTAATGCTCTGACCCCCAGTCCCCTTCCTACTACTCTGACCCCCAGTCCCCTTCCTAATGCTCTGACCCCCAGTCCCCTTCCTACTACTCTGACCCCCAGTCCCCTTCCTACTACTCTGACCCCCAGTCCCCTTCCTACTACTCTGACCCCCAGTCCCCTTCCTACTACTCTGACCCCCAGTCCCCTTCCTACTACTCTGACCCCCAGTCCCCTTCCTACTACTCTGACCCCCAGTCCCCTTCCTAATGCTCTGACCCCTGCCCTCTTCCTCATGCACTGATCCCCCACGGGGGGGCCAGTATAAAAAAAAAATATATATATCTTCACTAACTGTAAGTCGCTCTGGATAAGAGCGTCTGCTAAATGACGTAAATGTAAATGATAATGAGATCAGTCCAATCCTCCTCTGTGTGATAAAGGGTTTACTGTAGAACAACATTAACTCACCACAAAACTGAATAAATAGTTCTGTAAATATCTGCCATTCCGATAGAAGGAGGATTACAGGGGGCAAAGAGTCAGGTATCAGTGTTCTAGGGGGTATGGACCATGGTGAAAAGTAACACACTCTATAGGGAAATAGGGTGGCATTTGGGACGCATCAAGTGTGAGGATATCAAATAGCATATGCCTCGGTCTTTCAGCAGAATGGTTCTCTCTAATTATAGTAGAAGTCCACTTGGGTTCTGTGACCTTTGAAGTGAAGTGTAAATCATTATATACCCCATTGTCATTAAACACACACGCATGCACACACACACACACAAACACACACAAATGTCAAGCTGTCTTCAGACATAAAAGAGAGAGGAGAGAAAGGCGACCGGTACTCTAAACTCAGCTCTCTGTATCAACACTGTAACCTCAGCTCTCTGTATCAACACTGTAACCAGCTCTCTGTATCAACACTGTAACCAGCTCTCTGTATCAACACTGTAACCTCAGCTCTCTGTATCAACACTGTAACCTCAGCTCTCTGTATCAACACTGTAACCAGCTCTCTGTATCAACACTGTAACCAGCTCTCTGTATCAACACTGTAACCAGCTCTCTGTATCAACACTGTAACCTCAGCTCTCTGTATCAACACTGTAACCAGCTCTCTGTATCAACACTGTAACCAGCTCTCTGTATCAACACTGTAACCTCAGCTCTCTGTATCAACACTGTAACCTCAGCTCTCTGTATCAACACTGTAACCAGCTCTCTGTATCAACACTGTAACCAGCTCTCTGTATCAACACTGTAACCAGCTCTCTGTATCAACACTGTAACCTCAGCTCTCTGTATCAACACTGTAACCAGCTCTCTGTATCAACACTGTAACCAGCTCTCTGTATCAACACTGTAACCAGCTCTCTGTATCAACACTGTAACCAGCTCTCTGTATCAACACTGTAACCTCAGCTCTCTGTATCAACACTGTAACCTCAGCTCTCTGTATCAACACTGTAACCTCAGCTCTCTGTATCAACACTGTAACCTCAGCTCTCTGTATCAACACTGTAACCAGCTCTCTGTATCGACACCGTAACCTCAGCTCTCTGTATCAACACTGTAACCAGCTCTCTGTATTGACACTGTAACCAGCTCTCTGTTAAAACACTGTAAACAGCTCTCTGTATCAACACTGTAACCTCAGCTCTCTGTATCAACACTGTAACCAGCTCTCTGTATTGACACTGTAACCAGCTCTCTGTTAAAACACTGTAACCAGCTCTCTGTATCAACACTGTAACCAGCTCTCTGTATCAACACTGTAACCAGCTCTCTGTATCAACACTGTAACCAGCTCTCTGTATCAACACTAACCTCAGCTCTCTGTATCAACACTGTAACCTCATCTCTCTGTATCAACACTGTAACCAGCTCTCTGTATCAACACTGTAAACTCAGCTCTCTGTATCTACACTGTAACCAGCTCTCTGTATCAACACTGTAACCTCAGCTCTCTGTATCAACACTGTAACCTCAGCTCTCTGTTAAAAAACTGTAAACAGCTCTCTGTATCGACACTGTAACCTCAGCTCTCTGTATCAACACTGTAACCAGCTCTCTGTATCAACACTGTAACCTCAGCTCTCTGTATCAACACTGTAACCTCAGCTCTCTGTATCAACACTGTAACTAGCTCTCTGTATCAACACTGTAACCTCAGCTCTCTGTATCAACACTGTAACCTCAGCTCTCTGTATCAACACTGTAACCTCAGCTCTCTGTATCAACACTGTAACCTCAGCTCTCTGTATCAACACTGTAACCAGCTCTCTGTATCAACACTGTAACATCAGCTCTCTGTATCAACACTGTAACCAGCTCTCTGTATCAACACTGTAACCAGCTCTCTGTATCAACACTGTAACCTCAGCTCTCTGTATCAACACTGTAACCAGCTCTCTGTATCAACACTGTAACCTCAGCTCTCTGTATCAACACTGTAACCAGCTCTCTGTATCAACACTGTAACCTCAGCTCTCTGTATCAACACTAACCTCAGATCTCTTTATCAGCACTGTAACCTCAGCTCTCTGTATCAACACTGTAACCTCAGCTCTCTGTATCAACACTGTAACCAGCTCTCTGTATCAACACTGTACCTCAGCTCTCTGTATCAACACTGTAACCTCAGCTCTCTGTTAAAAAACTGTAACCAGCTCTCTGTATCGACACTGTAACCTCAGCTCTCTGTATCAACACTGTAACCAGCTCTCTGTATCAACACTGTAACCTCAGCTCTCTGTATCAACACTGTAACCTCAGCTCTCTGTATCAACACTGTAACCAGCTCTCTGTATCAACACTGTAACCTCAGCTCTCTGTATCAACACTGTAACCAGCTCTCTGTATCGTCACTGGAACCTCAGCTCTCTGTATCAACACTGTAACCTCAGCTCTCTGTATCAACACTGTAACCAGCTCTCTGTATCAGCACTGTAACCAGCTCTCTGTATCAACACTGTAACCTCAGCTCTCTGTATCAACACTGTAACCAGCTCTCTGTATCAACACTGTAACCTCAGCTCTCTGTATCAACACTGTAACCAGCTCTCTGTATCAACACTGTAACCTCAGCTCTCTGTATCAACACTGTAACCTCAGCTCTCTGTATCAACACTGTAACCAGCTCTCTGTATCAACACTGTAACCTCAGCTCTCTGTATCAACACTGTAACCAGCTCTCTGTATCAACACTGTAACCTCAGCTCTCTGTATCAACACTGTAACCTCAGCTCTCTGTATCAACACTGTAACCTCAGCTCTCTGTATCAGCACTGTAACCTCAGCTCTCTGTATCAACACTGTAACCTCAGCTCTCTGTATCAACACTGCAACCAGCTCTCTGTATTGACACTGTAACCTCAGCTCTCTGTATCAGCACTGTAACCTCAGCTATCTGTATCAACACTATAACCTCAGCTCTCTGTATCAACACTGTAACCAGCTCTCTGTATCAACACTGTAACCTCAGCTCTCTGTATCAACACTGTAACCTCAGCTCTCTGTATCAGCACTGTAACCTCAGCTCTCTGTATCAACACTGTAACCTCAACTCTCTGTATCAACACTGTAACCTCAGCTCTCTGTATCAACACGGTAACCAGCTCTCTGTATCAACACTGTAACCAGCTCTCTGTATCAACACTTTAACCTCAGCTCTCTGTATCAACACTGTAACCAGCTCTCTGTATCAGCACTGTAACCTCAGCTCTCTGTATCAACACTGTAATCTCAGCTCTCTGTATCAACACTGTAACCAGCTCTCTGTATTGACACTGTAACCTCAGCTCTCTGTATCAACACTGTAACCTCAGCTCTCTGTATCAGCACTGTAACCAGCTCTCTGTATCAGCACTGTAACCTCAGCTCTCTGTATCAACACTGTAACCTCAGCTCTCTGTATCGACACTGTAACCACAGCTCTCTGTATCAACACTGTAACCTCAGCTCTCTGTATCAACACTGTAACCTCAGCTCTCTGTATCGACACTGTAACCACAGCTCTCTGTATCGACACTGTAACCACAGCTCTCTGTATCAACACTAACCTCAGCTGTCTGTATCAACACTGTAACCAGCTCTCTGTATCAACACTGTAACCTCAGCTCTCTGTATCAGCACTGTAACCTCATCTCTCTGTTAAAACACTGTAACCTCAGCTCTCTGTATCAACACTGTTACCAGCTCTCTGTATCAACACTAACCTCAGCTGTCTGTATCAACACTGTAACCATCTCTCTGTATCAACACTGTAACCAGCTCTCTGTATCGACACTGTAACCTCATCTCTCTGTATCAACACTGTAACCTCAGCTCTCTGTATCAACACTGTAACCAGCTCTCTGTATCAGCACTGTAACCAGCTCTCTGTATCAACACTGTAACCTCAGCTCTCTGTATCAACACTGTAACCAGCTCTCTGTATCAACACTGTAACCTCAGCTCTCTGTTTCAACACTGTAACCAGCTCTCTGTATCAACACTGTAACCTCAGCTCTCTGTATCAACACTTTAACCTCAGCTCTCTGTATCAACACTGTAACCTCAGCTCTCTGTTAAAACACTGTAACCTCAGCTCTCTGTTAAAACACTGTAACCAGCTCTCTGTATCGACACTGTAACCAGCTCTCTGTATCAACACTGTAACCAGCTCTCTGTATCGACACTGTAACCAGCTCTCTGTATCAACACTGTAACCTCAGCTCTCTGTATCAACACTGTAACCTCAGCTCTCTGTATCAACACTGTAACCAGCTTTCTGTATCAACACTGTAACCAGCTCTCTGTATCAACACTGTAACCTCAGCTCTCTGTATCAACACTGTAACCTCAGCTCTCTGTATCAACACTTTAACCTCAGCTCTCTGTATCAACACTGTAACCAGCTCTCTGTATCAACACTGTAACCAGCTCTCTGTATCAACACTTTAACCTCAGCTCTCTGTATCAACACTGTAACCAGCTCTCTGTATCAACACTAATCTCAGCTCTCTGTATCAACACTGTGTCCTCAGGTCCTTCACAGGGTTATTGACTCTTACTACAGGCCTGAAGACATCATGATTTACATTAACATTTACATCATTTAGCAGACGCTTTTATCCAGAGGTGGACAACCACTTTACAATTTTTATTTTTTTATTATCTTTTATTAACCTTTTTTCTTTTTTGAGTATATTTTAAATTTTCATTGGTTTTATATTAATATATATTTATTTTGTATATTCTTTCTTTAATCTTTTTAAAAAATTGTTATTATTTTTTATTTTTTTTTATTTATTTTTTTTGTCGGGGTGGGGCAGGGGTGTGGTAGAAGGATTACTTTTATACTATCCCAGGTATTCCTTAAAAATGTGGGGTTTCAAGCGTCTCCAGAAGGTGGTCAGTGACTCCGCTGTCCTGGCGTCTTGGCGTCGTGAGGGAACTGTATATGTACAGTGAGGGAAAAAAGTATTTGATCCCCTGCTGATTTTGTACGTTTGCCCACTGAAAAAGACATGATCAGTCTATAATTTTAATGGTAGGTATATTTGAACAGCGAGAGACAGAATAACACACAAAAAAAAAGAAAAATGCATATCAGAAATTTTATGAATTGATTTGCATTTTAATGAGGGAAATAAGTATTTGACACCTCTGCAAAACATGACTTAGTACTTGGTGGAAAAACCCTTGTTGGAAAATCACAGAGGTCAGACGTTTCTTGTAGTTGGCCACCAGGTTTGCACACATCTCAGGAGGGATTTTGTCCCACTCCTCTTTGCAGATCTTCTCCAAGTCATTAAGGTTTCGAGGCTGAAGTTTGGCAACTCGAAGCTTCAGCTCCCTCCACAGATTTTCTATGGGATTAAGGTCTGGAGACTGGCTAGGCCACTCCAGGACCTTAATGTGCTTCTTCTCGAGCCACTCCTTTGTTCCCTTGGCCGTGTGTTTTGGGTCATTGTCATGCTGGAATACCCATCCACAACCCATTTTCAATGCCCTGGCTGAGGGAAGGAGGTTCTCACCCAAGATTCGACGGTACATGGCCCCGTCCATCGTCCCTTTGATGCTGTAAAGTTGTCCTGTCCCCTTAGCAGAAAAACACCCCCAAAGCATAATGTCTCCACCTCCATGTTTGACGGTGGGGATGGTGTTCTTGGGGTCATAGGCAGCATTCCTCCTCCTCCAAACACGGCGAGTTGAGTTGATGGCAAAGAGCTCCATTTTGGTCTCATCTGACCACAACACTTTCACCCATTTCTCCTCTGAATCATTCAGATGTTCATTGGCAAACTTCAGACGGGCCTGTATATGTGCTTTCTTGAGCAGGGGGACCTTGCGGGCGCTGCAGGATTTCAGTCCTTCACAGCGTAGTGTGTTACCAATTGTTTTCTTGGTGACTATGGTCCCAGCTGCCTTGAGATCATTGACAAGATCCTCCCGTGTAGTTCTGGGCTGATTCCTCACCGTTCTCATGAGCATTGTAACTCCACGAGGTGAGATCTTGCATGGAGCCCCAGGCCGAGGGAGATTGACAGTTAATTTGTGTTTCTTCCATTTGCGAATAATCG
>NC_139991.1:79067805-79127805 GCF_964263955.1 Coregonus lavaretus
TCCGTGGGACGTTCAAAGTTTCTGATATTTTTTATAACCCAACCCTGATCTGTACTTCTCCAGAACTTTGTCCTTGACCTGTTTGGAGAGCTCCTTGGTCTTCATGGTGCTGCTTGCTTGGTGGTGCCCCTTGCTTAGTGGTGTTGCAGACTTTGGGGCCTTTCAGAACAGGTGTATATATACTGAGATCATGTGACAGATCTTTTTACACTTAGATTGCACACAAGTGGACTTTATTTAACTAATTATGTGACTTCTGAAGGTAATTGGTTGCACCAGATCTTATTTAGGGGCTTCATAGCAAAGGGGGTGAATACATATGCACGCGCCACTTTTCCATTATTTATTTTTTTGAATTCTTTGAAACAAGTTATTGTTTTCATTTCACTTCACCAATTTGGACAATGTTGTGTATGTCCATTACATGAAATCCAAATAAAAACCTATTTAAATTACAGGTTGTAATTCAACAAAATAGGAAAGACGCCAAGGGGGATGAATACTTTTGCAAGGCGCTGTATACAGTATATATATATATATATTACTGTATACAGCGCCTTGCAAAAGTATTCATATTCATATCTATACTACCGTTCAAAAGTTTGGGGTCACTTAGAAATGTCCTTGTTTTCAATTGAAAAGCATTTTTTTTGTCCATTAAAATAACATCAAATTGATCAGAAATACAGTGTGGACATTGTTAATGTTGTAAATGGCTATTGTAGCTGGAAACAGCTGATTTATAATGGAATATCTACATAGACGTACAGAGTCCCATTATCAGCAACCATCAGTCCTGTGTTCCAATGGCACGTTGTGTTTGCTAATCCAAGTTATAATTTTAAATGGCTAATTGATCATTAGAAAACCCTTTTGCAATTAGGTTAGCACAGCTGAAAACTGTTGTGCTGATTAAAGAAGCAATAAAAACGGGCCTTTATGTGGATACATTGAAGCAACATTTCAAGACATCAGTCAGGAATTTAAAGCTTGGTCGCAAATGGGTCTTCCAAATGGACAATGACCCCAAGCATACTTCCAAAGTTGTGGCAAAATGGCTTAAGGACAACAAAGTCAAGGTATTGGAGTGGCCATCACAAAGCCCTGACCTCAATCCTATAGAAAATTTGTCGGCAGAACTGAAAAAGCGTGTGCAAGCAAGGAGGCCTACAAACCTGACTCAGTTACACAAGCTCTATCAGGAGGAATGGGCCAAAATTCTCCCAACTTATTGTGGGAAGCTTGTGGAAGGCTACCTGAAACGTTTGACCCAAGTTAAACAATTTAAAGGCAATGCTACCAAATACTAATTGAGTGTATGTAGACTTCTGACCCACTGGGAATGTGATGAAAGAAATAAAAGCTGAAAGAAATAATTCTCTCTACTATTATTCTGACATTTCACATTCTTAAAATAAAGTGGTGATCCTAACTGACCTAAGACAGGGAATTTTTACTAGGATTAAATGTCAGGAATTGTGAAAAACTGAGTTAAAATGTATTTGGCTAAGGTGTATGTAATCTTCCGACTTCAACTGTATATATACAGTGGGGAAAAAAAGTATTTAGTCAGCCACCAATTGTGCAAGTTCTCCCACTTAAAAAGATGAGAGAGGCCTGTAATTTTCATCATAGGTACATGTCAACTATGACAGAAAATTGAGAAAAAAAATCCAGAAAATAACATTGTAGGATTTTTTATGAATTTATTTGCAAATTATGGTGGAAAATAAGTATTTGGTCACCTACAAACAAGCAATATTTCTGGCTCTCACAGACCTGTAACTTCTTCTTTAAGAGGCTCCTCTGTCCTCCACTCGTTACCTGTATTAATGGCACCTGTTTGAACTTGTTATCAGTATAAAAGACACCTGTCCACAACCTCAAACAGTCACACTCCACACTCCACTATGGCCAAGACCAAAGAGCTGTCAAAGGACACCAGAAACAAAATTGTAGACCTGCACCAGGCTGGGAAGACTGAATCTGCAATAGGTAAGCAGCTTGGTTTGAAGAAATCAACTGTGGGAGCAATTATTAGGAAATGGAAGACATGCAATACCACTGATAATCTCCCTCGATCTGGGGCTCCACACAAGATCTCACCCCGTGGGGTCAAAATGATCACAAGAATCCCAGAACCACACGGGGGGACCTAGTGAATGACCTGCAGAGAGCTGGGACCAAAGTAACAAAGCCTACCATCAGTAACACACTACGCCGCCAGGGACTCAAATCCTGCAGTACCAGACGTGTCCCCCTGCTTAAGCCAGTACATGTCCAGGCCCGTCTGAAGTTTGCTAGAGTGCATTTGGATGATCCAGAAGAGGATTGGGAGAATGTCATATGGTCAGATGAAACCAAAATAGAACTTTTTGGTAAAAACTCAACTCGTCGTGTTTGGAGGACAAAGAATGCTGAGTTGCATCCAAAGAACACCATACCTACTGTGAAGCATGGGGGTGGAAACATCATCCTTTGGGGCTGTTTTTCTGCAAAGGGACCAGGACGACTGATCCGTGTAAAGGAAAGAATGAATGGGGCCATGTATCGTGAGATTTTGAGTGAAAACCTACTTCCATCAGCAAGGGCATTGAAGATTAAACGTGGCTGGGTCTTTCAGCATGACAATGATCCCAAACACACCGCCCGGGCAACGAAGGAGTGGCTTCGTAAGAAGCATTTCAAGGTCCTGGAGTGGCCTAGCCAGTCTCCAGATCTCAACCCCATAGAAAATCTTTGGAGGGAGTTGAAAGTCCGTGTTGCCCAGCGACAGCCCCAAAACATCACTGCTCTAGAGGAGATCTGCATGGAGGAATGGGCCAAAATACCAGCAACAGTATGTGAAAACCTTGTGATGACTTACACAAAATGTTTGACCTGTGTCATTGCCAACAAAGGGTATATAACAAAGTATTGAGAAACGTTTGTTATTGACCAAATACTTATTTTCCACCATAATTTGCAAATAAATTCATAAAAAATCCTACAATGTGATTTTCTGAATTTTTTTTCCTCATTTTGTCTGTCATAGTTGACGTGTACCTATGATGAAAATTACAGGCCTCTCTCATGTTTTTAAGTGGGAGAACTTGCACAATTGGTGGCTGACTAAATACTTTTTTTCCCCCACTGTATATATATATATATATATATTAATTTTTTTACACATATTTAACCCTTTTTTTGGGTAGGCACAAAACTGCCTCCATACTTCTATTCATTTTGTTTTTATACCTGTACCGGTTGCCTTCAGACAAGTTCTGTGACACTTGTAGGGGTTGTAGAGCAAAACTGAGAACACCATTGTGTTCGTCTTCCCTTTCCATAGAGGGGTCAAAATAGTTTGTAGGTCAAACTGTTCGGACGCTACAGATGTTTTCGTGAGAATAACGATTTTGGGGACGTCTCATGGTCTGACAAACACCGCTCTAGCTCTGCCACAGATTAAACTGTCGGATTTTGATGGGAATTTCTTTATTGTGTTACTTAGCTTGACGCACCAGTGTGTCATCAGTCTCTAGGGGGATTAAATTGTGCTTATGTAGCTAGCCTCATTATACTATTAGCTCTGTAAAACAATTCTAATTGTGTCAGAGAAGTATTAGCTTCTGTTGTATCCTTTGAAGCTGCCCTGGCCTTATCATGACCATGGCACGTGTATTAATTTGACCTGTTTAGCATAGTTCTGCCCTGCCACTTTATGGAGCTCTTCAGTTACTGCTTCTTACTGTTTCTTATGCATTTCATTCATATTTGTGATGTTGTCAATGCAACTTATTATTTTTATAGCAGTGATATTATGTTACTCCATTGAAATATTGTTTTATTGCCATATTGTATTCTAATTACTAATAATTCCTCTTCATTCTGTACTTTCAGAAGCCACACACAGTATTGAACATTATAAAAATCATAACTGGAACTGGACATATTTTTTGCCAAAGATTGAGGCCAGCTTATGTCTGCATACTGTTGGAACATACACTCCTTTACAGATTTACTGGAGGGAAAAACCGCTAGTCTATGCAATGGTTGTCTATTTTATTTAAGTATTAACTCCGGTAATGGAATTATGGTAAAATCTCCCTCAGGTTTTAATGCGAGCACATTTTCATAAATAAATATCTGCTCTGAATTAATCTGTGTTGAAAAAAGTACCCAATTGTCATACTTGAGTAAAAGTAAAGATACCTTAACAGTAAATGTAATTGCTAAAATAAACTTATGTATCAAAGGTAAAAGTATAACTAATTAAAAATTCCTTATATTAAGCAAACCAGACGGAACAATTTTCTTGTTTTTTATTTATTTATGGATACCCAGAGGCACACTCCAACACTCAGACATAATTTACAAAGAAGTATGTGTGTTTAGTGAGTCCGCCAGATCAGAGGCAGTAGGGATGACCAGGGATGTTCTCTTGATAAGTGCGTGAATTAGACCATTTTCCTGTAGTAGTATTCAAAATTTAACTTGTACTTTGGGGTGTCAGGGAAAATGTATGGAGTTAAAAGTATACTGTTTTCTTTAGGAATGTAGTGAAGTAAAAGTAGTCCAAAATATTTATACTAATACTGTATTGTATTGTATTGTACTGTAATACTGTATTGTAATGTACTACTGTATTGTATTGTACTACTGTATTGTATTGTATTGTACTACTGTTTAGTATAGTACTGTACTACTGTATTGTAGTATACTACTGAATTGTACTGTACTATTTTACTACTATACTGTATTGTACTACTGTATTGTATTGTACTGTACTATTGTTTTGTATTGTACTGATGTATTGTACTGTACTATTGTATTGTATTGTACTGTACTACTGTATTTTATTGTACTGTACTAATGTATTGTACAATAAAATACAGTAGTACAGTACAATACAATAAAGTAGCAGTAGTACAATACGATACAGTAGTACAGCACAATACAGTAGTACAGTACAATACAATACAGTAGTACAGTACAATACAATACAGTAGTACAATACAGTATAGTAGTAAAATAGTACAGCACAATACAGTAGTATACTACAATACAGTAGTATCGTACAATACAGTATTATAGTACAATATAGTAGTACAATACAATACAGTACAGTAGTACAGTACAATACAGTAGTACAATACAATACAATATTACAGTACAATACAGTAGTGTGGCACAATACAGTAGTACAATAAAAAACAGTATTACAGTACAATACAATATTACTGTATTGTACTGTACTACTTTACTACTGTACTGTATTGTACAACTGTTTTGTATAGTAAAGTACTACTGTATTGTACTGTAATGCTATATTGTATTATACTACTGTGTACCACACCACTGTATTGTACTGTAATAATGTACTGTACCGTACTACTGTATTGTATTGTACTACTGTATTGTATTATACTACTGCATTGTACTATAATACTGTATCATATTATATTGTTCGACTGTCTTGTACTGTACTACTGTCTTGTACTGTACTACTGTATTGTACTGTACTGTACCATTGGACGTACTAGACACCATTCTAAACAGGGAAATAAAACATTTGCATATACACTTAATCCAGGCCTACCCTTCTAAATCTGCAGATGTCTTCAACATCAACAGTACCAGAGTAGCCTCATCACTGGTAGATGGTTCTTTCTGTGTCTCTCTGAATGCAGCCTAGCTATGTCTCTGTCTCTCTGTGTCTCTCTCTGTGTCTCTCTGTGACTATCCCTGTCTCTCCCTCTCTCTTTCTCCCTGTCTCTCTGTCTCTCTTTATCTCTCTCCCTGTCTCTCTGTCTCTCTATGTCTCTCTCTGTCTCTCTGTGACTCTCTGTCCCTGTGTCTCTCTGTGTCTCGTCTCTCACTGCCTCTCTGTCTCTCTGTCTCTCTCTATTTCTCCCTGTCTCTCTGTCTCTCTGTCTCGCTGTGTCTCTCTCTGTCTCTGTGTACTCCTTGTCTCTCTCTGTCTCCCAGTGCCTCTCTGTCTCCCTGTGTCCCTCTGTGTCTCTCTGTCCCTCTGTGTCTCTCTGTCTCTCTGTGTCTCTGTGAATGCAGCCTAGCTATGGCTATGTCTCTCTTTGCATCTGGGTCTCTGTGTCTCTCTGTATGTCTCCCTTTGTCTCTCTGTGTCTCTCTGTGTCTCTCTGTTTCTCTGTCTCTCTGTGTCTTTAAGTGTCTCCCTGTTTCTCTGTGTCTCTGTTTCTCTCTGTGTCTCCCTGTTTCTCTCTGTGTCTCTCTGTTTCTCTCTGTGTCTCTCTGTTTCTCTCTGTATCTTTGACTCCCTGTGTCTCTCTGTTTCTCCCTGTGTCTCCCTGTGTCTCCCTGTGTCTCTCTGTTTCTCTCTGTGTCTCTCTGTGTCTCTCTGTGTCTCTCTGTGTCTTCCTTTGTCTCTCTGTTTCTCTCTGTGTCTCTCTGTTTCTCCCTGTGTCTCTCTGTGTCTCTCTGTATCTTTGACTCCCTGTGTCTCTCTGTTTCTCCCTGTGTCTCTCTGTGTCTCTCTGTTTCTCTCTGATTCTCTCTGTGTCTCTCTCTGTGTCTCTCTGTGTCTCTCTGTGTCTGTGTCTCTCTGTGTCTTTAAGTGTCTCCCTGTTTCTCTCTGTGTCTGTGTCTCTCTGTGTCTCTCTGTGTCTCTCTGTTTCTCTCTGTATCTGTGACTCCCTGTGTCTCTCTGTTTCTCTGTATCTCTGTGTCTCTCTGTGTCTCCCTGTTTCTCTCTGTGTCTCTCTGTGTCTCCCTGTTTCTCTCTGTGTCTCTCTGTGTCTCTCTGTGTCTCTCTGTTTCTCTCTGTATCTTTGACTCCCTGTGTCTCTCTGTTTCTCTGCCTGTGTCTCTCTGTGTCTCCCTGTGTCTCTCGGTGTTTCTCTGTGTCTCTCTGTGTCTCTCTGTGTCTCCCTTTGTCTCTCTGTGTCTCTTTGTGTCTCTCTGTGTCTCTCTGTTTCTCCCTGTTTCTCTCTGTGTCTCTCTGTATCTTTGACTTCCTGTGTCTCTCTGTGTCTCCCTGTGTCTCTCTGTATCTTTGACTTCCTGTGTCTCTCTGTGTCTCCCTGTGTCTCTCTGTGTCTCCCTGTGTCTCTCTGTGTCTCTCTGTTTCTCTCTGTGTCTCTCTGTGTCTTTACATGTCCCTGTTTCTCTCTGTGTCTGTGTCTCTCTGTGTCTCTCTGTGTCTCTCTGTATCTTTGACTCCCTGTGTCTCTCTGTGTCTCCCTGTGTCTCTCTGTTTCTTTCTGTGTCTCTATCTGTGTATCTCTGTGTCTCTCTGTGTCTCCCTGTTTCTCTCTGTGTCTGTGTCTCTCTGTGTCTCTCTGTGTCTCCCTTTGTCTCTCTGTGTCTCTCTGTGTCTCTCTTTCTCTCTGTTTCTCTCTTTGTCTCTCTGTGTCTCTCTGTTTCTCTCTGTTTCTCTCTGTATCTTTGACTCCCTGTGTCTCTCTGTTTCTCTCTGTGTCTCTCTTTTTCTCTCTGTTTCTCTCTTTGTATCTGTGTCTCTCTGTTTCTCTCTGTTTCTCTCTGTTTCCCCCTGTGTCTCTCTGTTCATCTCTCTTTCTGTCTGTTTCTCCCTGTGTCTCTCTGTCTCTCTCTGTGTCTCTCTGTTTCTCTCTATGTCTCTCTGTGTCTCTGTTTCTCTCTGTTTCTCTCTGTGTCTCTCTGTTTCTCTCTGTGTCTCTCTGTCTCTCTCTGTGTCTCTCTGTTTCTCCCTGTTTCTCTCTGTGTCTCTCTGTTTCTCTCTGTGTCTCTGTTTCTCTCTGTTTCTCTCTGTGTCTCTGTTTCTCTCTGAGTCTCTGTTTCTCTTGTGTCTCTCTGTTTCTCTCTGTGTCTCTCTGTTTCTTTGTATTTCCCTCTGTGTATCTCTCTTTCTCTCTGTTTCTCTCTGTTTCTCTCTGTTTCTCTCTGTTTCTCTCTGTGTCTCTCTGTGTCTCTCTGTTTCTCTCTGAGTCTCTCTGAGTCTCTGTTTCTGTTTCTCTCTGTGTCTCTCTGTTAATCTCTCTTTCTCTCTGTTTCTCTCTGTGTCTCTCTGTCTCTCTGAATGTAGCCTAGAGATGGCTCTGATCTCTGGCTGAAAGAATGAAAGAATTCCATTGATTCAGCGGCCTATGAATGGACTTCACAGGAGGCCCCCCACCCCACCCTACCCATGCCCCCCCCCCCCCAGCTACCACTACTTACATAACCCCCTTCACTGTCCCCTACCAGCTAACCACCACTACTACCCCCAGCTACCACTACTACCCCTCAGTCTCTCACCCCCCTTTCCAACCCGTCCTTCATTCAGTCATCTCCTTCAGAGCAACAGGCTGACTGAGACAGAGGGCATTACTCAGGGTGGACTATCTGACGTTCCTCTTCGGACTGACATTCCAAACTGTTGAAACTCTCATTTCTCCAAACTAACTAAACTATTGAAATGTAACTGGAGATAGAAACTCTCCATTCTCCAGATGGTAAAACTGCCATTTGATCAACAACATCCCTTTAACATACCTTGACAGTTCACAACATATTCTGTCAACATCATATCAACATGACACACTGCATTTAATATTGAATATTCAACAGCTAAAGGCTTCACTCAGTATAGTAGCAGTCTCACTTGATTCCAACGCCTAGAAGTCAGTCTTAATGTATGCTAACAGACATGGTGAAGTATGTAGTACAGAGCTGGGGATGTAACCACATTGAAACAGCATACAGGCTGGAGCACAGAAACAGACAGTCTTGTTTTGAGACTGAGGGCTCATCCCTTTAGGGCTCTGGTCAGAAAAGTAATGCATGTAGCTTAGTGGTTAGGAGCGTTGTGCCAGTAACCGAAAGGTCGCTGGTTCTAATTCTAATCCCCGAGCTGACTAGGTGAAAAATCTGTCGATGTGCCCTTGAGCAAGGCACTTAACCCTAATTGCTCCTGTAAGTCGCTCTGGATAAGAGCGTCTGCTAATAGATAGGGAATATGGTGCCGTTTACACTGCATCCACAGACCATAACAGACCATAATAACTACAACCGCCTTCAACCATCAAATACAACGGAATATCTTGGAACGAATTGAATAGAAATCTATTGGAGCGTCAAGAGATGCAGTAACAAGCCTTGCTGCCTCTGGCAGGGGACATCTCACAGCTGTCACAGCCTACATGAGTGGAGAGGAGTGGAGAGGAGAGGAGAGGAGAGGAGAGGAGAGGGGAGGGGAGAGGAGAGGAGAGGAGAGGAGAGGAGAGGAGAGGAGAGGAGAGGAGAGGAGAGGAGAGGAGAGGAGAGGAGAGGAGAGGAGAGGAGAGGAGAGGAGAGGAGAGGGGAGGGGAGGGGAGGGGAGGGGAGGGGAGAGGAGAGGAGAGGAGAGGAGAGGAGAGGAGAGGAGGGGAGGGGAGGGGAGGGGAGAGGAGAGGAGAGGAGAGGAGAGGAGAGGAGAGGAGAGGAGAGGAGAGGAGAGGAGAGGAGAGGAGAGGAGAGGAGAGGAGAGGAGAGGAGAGGAGAGGAGAGGAGAGGAGAGGAGAGGAGAGGAGAGGAGAGGAGAGGAGAGGGGTGGGGTGGGGTGGGGAGGACATTCTATTGTCATCACATCAGTAATAACGACAGAGGGAGGGAGGGAGGGAGGTCCCTTAACAGTGACTGCAGACTTTCCAGTCAGAAGCACAAATATGACTGAATAGAATGACTAAATAGATTCCAATCATCAGTTAACATACGTACTACCGTATTGTATTGTAGTAATGCGCTGTACTGTAATACTGTACTGTAATACTGTACTGTATTGTACTACTGTACTGTATTGGTTTTTACCATTGTATTGTACTGTACTACTGTACGGAAGAGTGGCCAGAAAAATGCCATTGCTTAAAGAAAGAAATAAGCAAACACGTTTGGTGTTCTTCAAAAGCCATGTGGGAGACTCCCCAAACATATGGAAGAAGGTACTCTGGTCAGATGAGACTAAAATTTAGCTTTTTGGCCATCAAGGAAAGCGCTATGTTTGGCACAAACCCAACACCTCTCATCACCCTGAGAACACCATGTTTTTCATCGGCAGGGACTGGGAAAGTGGGCAGAATTGAAGGAATGATGCGCTTAATACAGGGAAATTCTTGAGGGAAACCTGTTTTAGTCTTCCAGATATTTGAGACTGGGACTGAGTTTCACCTTCCAGCAGGACAATGACCCAAAGCATACTGCTAAAGCAACACTCGAGTGGTTTAAGGGGAAACATTTAAATGTCTTGGAATGGCCTAGTCAAAGCCCAGACCTCAATCCAATTGAGAATCTGTGGTATGACTTAAAGATTGCTGTACACCAGCGGAACCCATCCAACTTGAAGGAGCTGGAGCAGTTTTGTCTTGAAGAATGGGCAAATATCTCAGTGGCTAGATGTGCCAAGCTTATAGAGACATACCCCAAGAGACTTGCAGCTGTAATTGCTGCAAAAGGTGGCTCTACAAAGTATTGACTTTGGGGGGGGGGGGGGGGGGGGGGTGAATAGTTATGCACGCTAAAGTTTTCAGTTTTTTTGTCATATTTCTTGTTTTGTTTCACAATAAAACATATGTTGCCTCTTCAAAGTGGTAGGCATGTTGTGTAAATCAAATGAAACAAACCCCCCCCAAAAATCTATTTTAATTCCAGGTTGTAAGGCAACAAAATAGGAAAAATGCCAAGGGGGGTGAATACTTTTGCAAGCCACTGTGGATTGTGGCTTCCATCAAGGTATTCCTAAACCCCAATATATTTAATATATATATATATATATATATATATATTCGTTTTAATATTTAATATTTAATATTTGTTTTTGTTTTAATATACACTACCAGAAGTATACAGTTCCAGTCAAAAGTTTGAACACACCTACTCATTCCAGGGTTTTTCTTTATTTTACTATTTTCTACACTGTAGAATAATAGTGAAGACATCAAAACTATGAGATAACACATATGGAATCATGTAGTAACCAAAAAAGTGTTAAACAAATCCAAAATATATTTTATATTTGAGATTCTTCAAATAGCCACCCTTTGCCTTGATGACAGCTTTGCACACTCTTGGCATTCTCTCCACCAGCAGGGCAGCACGGCTGGCTGTTGGATGTACACAGAGAGCTAACATTAATAATATGGCTGTCAATCTCTCTTGGCTCAAAGTGGAGGAGAGATTGACTTCATCACTGCTTGTGAGCGGTATTGACAGGTTGAATACGCCGAGCTGTCTGTTTGAACTGCTGGCGCACAGCTCGGACACCGATGCATACCCCACAAGACATGCCACCAGAGGTCTCTTCACAGTCCCCAAGTCCAGAACAGACTATGGGAGGTGCACAGTACTACATAGAGCCATGACTACATGGAACTCTATTCCACATCATGTAACTCATGACAGCAGTAAAATTACATTTAAAAAACAGATACAAATACACCTTATAGAACATAGCAACACAAACATAGACACATGATACACACATGTACACATGGATATTGTGTTATAGAGATGTGGTAGTAGAGTAGAGACCTATTGAAATCACTGGCCACTGTAAGAAATGGAACACTACATTTACTTTTACCTGGATTCGAACCAGGATCTCTAGTGGCACAGTGCCTTAGACCACTGCGCCACTCGGGAGAAAACTAGTCACTAGTCATATCTTGCATTACTCATCTCATATGTATATACTGTATTCTATATTATTCTACTATATCTTAGTCCATGCCGCTCTGTCATTGCTCGTCCATATATGTATATATTCTTTACATTTTACATTTACATTTTAGTCATTTAGCAGACGCTCTTATCCAGAGCGACTTACAGGAGCAATTAGGGTTAAGTGCCTTGCTCAAGGGCACATTTACGTCATTTAGCAGACGCTCTTATCCAGAGCGACTCACCAATTCTTAATTCCATTCCTTACTAGTTTTGTGTGTTTTGGGTATATGTTGTGAAATTGTTAGATATTACTTGTTAGATATTACTGCACTGTCAGAGCTAGAAGCACAAGCATTTCGCTACACCCACAATAACATCTGCTAAACACGTGCATGTGACAAATAACATTTTATTTCATTTTATTTTATTTAATATGTTGTAAAATCTGTTATGAATTTGACCCATGGAGCGGCGTACAATTGACCCAGCGTCGTCCAGGGTAGGGGAGGGAATGGCCGGCAGGGATGTAGCTCAGTTGGTAGAGCATGGCGTTTGCAACGCCAGGGTTGTGGGTTCGATTCCCACAGGGGGCCAGTATGAAAAAAATAATAAAAAAAAATAATGTATGCACTCACTAACTGTAAGTTGCTCTGGATAAGAGCGTCTGCTAAATGACTAAAAATGTAAAATGTAAATTTAAAATGTATAACTGCCTTAAATTTGCTGGACCCCAGGAAGAGCTAAAGGGGATCCATAACAAATACAAATACACACCCCACCTTCCATCACAATACACCCTCCCGTCCCCAAATACTGTGCCTTTATGTCCTCTGTTTAGTGTGTTTATCTCTACCATGTTGATTCCTACCGAAGTTCAGGCTTTTGAGTACTTTTGTTTTCCAGTTATTTTCAATAATGGTCCTTTCTTCTAATGCTGTCTTTGATCTATTTAGAAATACTATAAATAGAAAGTTGAATACTAATTATTTTGAATTGTATAGTGTATTTGTAGTTTATTTCTTTATCAATTCTTGTATTTTCTTGTTTTCCAGTGTTTTTGTTACTTATTATTAGTATTGGCTGTTCCATTTTCCTTGAAATAGCTTCTTAGCAAAAAACTATTTCTCAAGCAAGAATTTAGTTAGGACTGTCTGGGTGTGGTCTAGGACTGTCTGGGTGTGGTCTGGGACTGTCTGGGTGTGGTCTGGGACTGTCTGGGGGTGGTCTGGGACTGTCTGGGGGTGGTCTGGGACTGTCTGGGTGTGGTCTAGGACTGTCTGGGTGTGGTCTGGGACTGTCTGGGTGTGGTCTGGGACTGTCTGGGTGTGGTCTAGGACTGTCTGGGGGTGGTCTAGGACTGTCTGGGGGTGGTCTAGGACTGTCTGGGTGTGGTCTAGGACTGTCTGGGGGTGGTCTGGGACTGTCTGGGTGTGGTCTAGGACTGTCTGGGGGCGGTCTAGGACTGTCTGGGGGCGGTCTAGGACTGTCTGGGGTGGTCTAGGACTGTCTGGGGGTGGTCTAGGACTGTCTGGGGGTGGTCTGGGACTGTCTGGGGGTGGTCTGGGACTGTCTGGGGGCGGTCTAGGACTGTCTGGGGTGGTCTAGGACTGTCTGGGGGTGGTCTAGGACTGTCTGGGGTGGTCTGGGACTGTCTGGGGTGGTCTGGGACTGTCTGGGGTGGTCTAGGACTGTCTGGGGGTGGTCTAGGACTGTCTGGGGTGGTCTAGGACTGTCTGGGGGTGGTCTGGGACTGTCTGGGGTGGTCTAGGACTGTCTGGGGTGGTCTAGGACTGTCTGGGTGTGGTCTGGGACTGTCTGGGTGTGGTCTGGGACTGTCTGGGTGTGGTCTGGGACTGTCTGGGTGTGGTCTGAGTGAGGAGGGGGGAACTGGAAACTAGCTGTTATTGGCAGAGAGGTTTTGCAATTGTCTTTCTTATTGGTCTATTAACTAATTTAACGCATGGTGATGTCACCATGGAAGGCCAAAACTCCCTCCCTCCAAAACAGGCTGAAATTTCAGCTGGTTTTTTCAAACAGCTCTTACACTAAAAGGGCATTATCATCATTTTCACAATTTCACAGTAATATTCCAACCTCATAGTGTGGAAATATATATATAACACAGAAAAATCACTTTTGTGACTGCACTGGGCCTTTAACAATAGCATAATAATCCTCCTGATGCCCCCTGAGAGAGACAGGATGTGGAGGCAGCTGAAACACTAAGGACAAGAGGAGTGGACTAATCACATCAGAGGGGATAACAGCCTGGATCAATAGACAGCAGAGGGGAGCAGGTGGGGGTGGGGGAGCCTGGGGGGCCTGTGTGGGGGGGGGGGGCTGGGGGGCCTGGGTGTACTGGGGGGCCTGGGGGGGCTGGGGTGTTTTAGAGTTGAGAGACGTTTTAGTTTAGGTTTATCCCTCCCTTTTGTTTTGAACTTTATGGTTTAATCATAATGGGATCAATCCTTTGGTTGGGCCTCTCCCTGAGCCTTTTGGTTGGGCCTCTCCATGAGCCTTTTGGTTGGGCCTCTCCCTGAGCCTTTTGGTTGGGCCTCTCCCTGAGCCTTTTGGTTGGGCCTCTCCCTGAGCCTGTCAACACTAACTACACACTTACTAAACACACTAAACCCTACAACCTACATTGTGGCTCCAAGCCCTAACTCTTTCCCAGGGCAGGCCTTCTGCCGCAACCCAAGGATACAGGAAATGAAAGTCCACATTGAGTGTCTGCATATTCCTTTTACATCCAGCGTCTGTTAGCGGTGTGATATGATGTGGTATACTGGCAAACATTATTGGAATGCTGTGGTCTATCCAAACACATCTCTGCATCTCACACACAGCATCCTCCTCCGCCCCCTCCCCCTCATCTTATGCCTCCTCCTCCTCCTCCTCCTCATCCTCCTCTTCGTTCCTCCTCCTCCTCCTCCTCGCTCCTCCTCCTCGTCCTCCTCCTTTCTCCTCCTCCTCCTCTTCCTCCCCTCTGCTCCTCCTCCTTTCTCCTCCTACTCCTCCTCCTCCTCCTCCTCCTCCTCTTTGTTCCTCCTCCTCGCTCCTCCTCCTCCTCCCCCTCCTCCTCCTCCTCCTCCTCCTGCTCCTCCTCCTCTTCCTCCCCTCTGCTCCTCCTCCTCCTCCTCCTCCTCCTCCTCTTCCTGCTCCTCAGCCTCCTCACTCTCTTCAGGATGTGTAAACCAAACTGATCATTATCCACCAACGTCCTCCCTCACCACACACCAGATGCCACATGGATGCTTGATGCCACACACACTCCCTCTACGTTCACACACACACTCCCTCTACGTTCTCACACACACTCCCTCTACGTTCACACACACACTCCCTCTACGTTCTCACACACACTCCCTCTACGTTCACACACACACTCCCTCTACGTTCTCACACACACACTCCCTCTACGTTCTCACACACACTCCCTCTACGTTCACACACACACTCCCTCTACGTTCTCACACACACTCCCTCTACGTTCACACACACACTCCCTCTACGTTCTCACACACACTCCCTCTACGTTCACACACACACTCCCTCTACGTTCACACACACACTCCCTCTACGTTCACACACACACTCCCTCTACGTTCACACACACACTCCCTCTACGTTCTCACACACACTCCCTCTACGTTCACACACACACTCCCTCTACGTTCACACACACACTCCCTCTACGTTCTCACACACACTCCCTCTACGTTCTCACACACACTCCCTCTACGTTCACACACACACTCCCTCTACGTTCACACACACACTCCCTCTACGTTCACACACACACTCCCTCTACGTTCTCACACACACACTCCCTCTACGTTCACACACACACTCCGTCTACGTTCACACACACACTCCCTCTACGTTCACACACACACTCCCTCTACGTTCACACACACACTCCCTCTACGTTCACACACACACTCCCTCTACGTTCACACACACACTCCCTCTACGTTCTCACACACACTCCCTCTACGTTCTCACACACACTCCCTCTACGTTCACACACACACTCCCTCTACGTTCACACACACACTCCCTCTACGTTCTCACACACACTCCCTCTACGTTCACACACACACTCCCTCTACGTTCTCACACACACTCCCTCTACGTTCACACACACACTCCCTGTACGTTCTCACACACACTCCCTGTACGTTCTCACACACACTCCCTCTACGTTCTCACACACACTCCCTCAACGTTCTCACACACACACTCCCTCTACGTTCTCACACACACTCCCTCTACGTTCACACACACACTCCCTCTACGTTCACACACACACTCCCTCTACGTTCACACACACACTCCCTCTACGTTCACACACACACTCCCTCTACGTTCTCACACACACTCCCTCTACGTTCTCACACACACTCCCTCTACGT
Source organism: Coregonus lavaretus (assembly GCF_964263955.1). NCBI lineage: Eukaryota > Metazoa > Chordata > Actinopteri > Salmoniformes > Salmonidae > Coregonus > Coregonus lavaretus. The sequence goes on from NC_139991.1 coordinate 79,083,834, forward strand.
TCACACACACACTCCCTCTACGTTCTCACACACACTCCCTGTACGTTCTCACACACACTCCCTCTACGTTCTCACACACACACTCCCTCTACGTTCTCACACACACTCCCTCTACGTTCACACACACACTCCCTCTACGTTCACACACACACTCCCTCTACGTTCAAACACACACTCCCTCTACGTTCTCACACACACACTCCCTCTACGTTCACACACACACTCCCTCTACGTTCACACACACACTCCCTCTACGTTCACACACACACTCCCTCTACGTTCACACACACACTCCCTCTACGTTCACACACACACTCCCTCTACGTTCTCACACACACTCCCTCTACGTTCACACACACACTCCCTCTACGTTCACACACACACTCCCTGTACGTTCTCACACACACTCCCTGTACGTTCTCACACACACTCCCTCTACGTTCACACACACACTCCCTCTACGTTCACACACACACTCCCTCTACGTTCACACACACACTCCCTCTACGTTCACACACACACTCCCTCTACGTTCTCACACACACTCCCTCTACGTTCACACACACACTCCCTCTACGTTCACACACACACTCCCTCTACGTTCACACATACACTCCCTCTACGTTCTCACACACACTCCCTCTACGTTCTCACACACACTCCCTCTACGTTCACACACACACTCCCTCTACGTTCTCACACACACTCCCTCTACGTTCACACACACACTCCCTCTACGTTCACACACACACTCCCTCTACGTTCACACACACACTCCCTCTACGTTCACACACACACTCCCTGTACGTTCTCACACACACTCCCTCTACGTTCTCACACACACTCCCTGTACGTTCACACACACACTCCCTGTACGTTCACACACACACTCCCTCTACGTTCACACACACACTCCCTGTACGTTCACACACACACTCCCTCTACGTTCACACACACACTCCCTCTACGTTCACACACACACTCCCTGTACGTTCACACACACACTCCCTCTACGTTCTCACACACACACTCCCTCTACGTTCACACACACACTCCCTCTACGTTCACACACACACTCCCTCTACGTTCTCACACACACACTCCCTCTACGTTCACACACACACTCCCTCTACGTTCACACACACACTCCCTCTACGTTCACACACACACTCCCTCTACGTTCACACACACACTCCCTCTACGTTCTCACACACACTCCCTCTACGTTCACACACACACTCCCTCTACGTTCTCACACACACACTCCCTCTACGTTCACACACACACTCCCTCTACGTTCACACACACACTCCCTCTACGTTCACACACACACTCCCTCTACGTTCACACACACACTCCCTCTACGTTCACACACACACTCCCTCTACGTTCTCACACACACTCCCTCTACGTTCACACACACACTCCCTCTACGTTCACACACACACTCCCTGTACGTTCTCACACACACTCCCTGTACGTTCTCACACACACTCCCTCTACGTTCACACACACACTCCCTCTACGTTCACACACACACTCCCTCTACGTTCACACACACACTCCCTCTACGTTCACACACACACTCCCTCTACGTTCTCACACACACTCCCTCTACGTTCACACACACACTCCCTCTACGTTCACACACACACTCCCTCTACGTTCACACACACACTCCCTCTACGTTCTCACACACACTCCCTCTACGTTCTCACACACACTCCCTCTACGTTCACACACACACTCCCTCTACGTTCTCACACACACTCCCTCTACGTTCACACACACACTCCCTCTACGTTCACACACACACTCCCTCTACGTTCACACACACACTCCCTCTACGTTCACACACACACTCCCTGTACGTTCTCACACACACTCCCTCTACGTTCTCACACACACTCCCTGTACGTTCACACACACACTCCCTGTACGTTCACACACACACTCCCTCTACGTTCACACACACACTCCCTGTACGTTCACACACACACTCCCTCTACGTTCACACACACACTCCCTCTACGTTCACACACACACTCCCTGTACGTTCACACACACACTCCCTCTACGTTCACACACACACTCCCTGTACGTTCACACACACACTCCCTCTACGTTCACACACACACTCCCTCTACGTTCACACACACACTCCCTGTACGTTCACACACACACTCCCTCTACGTTCTCACACACACTCCCTCTACGTTCACACACACACTCCCTCTACGTTCACACACACACTCCCTCTACGTTCTCACACACACTCCCTCTACGTTCACACACACACTCACTCTACGTTCACACACACACTCCCTCTACGTTCTCACACACACTCCCTCTACGTTCACACACACACTCCATCTACGTTCACACACACACTCCCTCTACGTTCTCACACACACTCCCTGTACGTTCACACACACACTCCCTCTACGTTCTCACACACTCCCTCTACGTTCACACACACACTCCCTCTACGTTCTCACACACACTCCCTGTACGGTCTCACACACACTCCCTCTACGTTCTCACACACACTCCCTCTACGTTCACACACACACTCCCTGTACGTTCTCACACACACTCCCTGTACGTTCTCACACACACTCCCTGTACGTTCTCACACACACTCCCTCTACGTTCTCACACACACTCCCTCTACGTTCACACACACACTCCCTCTACGTTCTCACACACACTCCCTGTACGTTCACACACACACTCCCTCTACGTTCTCACACACACTCCCTGTACGTTCTCACACACACTCACCACTGCTTCTCTGAGGACAACGTAGCAGCAGTGGAACAGCACAGAGCTGGAGTCCGTCTGTCCATCAAGGGCTAAATAAATGATTCCTCATTATGTCTGAAGGATGTTGCTCTCTTTGTCTCGATCAGAAACACACCCCACACACCACACACACACGCCCCACACACCACACACACCACACACACACACACGCCCCACACACCACACACACACACTGCAGCGTGGCCAACGGCTCTCAGTCTGTATCAGTGCCAGCTCCGGTCTAAATGAGAACAGATCACCTGTGTACTGAGCAGCACTGTGCTTCCCCTCCAGAGGACCGGCCAGATCCACTCACAGCACACCGTCCAAATACCACCCTATTCCCTATATAGTGCACTACTTTTGATCAGCACCCATATGGCTACCTACAGGTCTCTGGTCTAAGGTAGTGCACTACATATGGAATAGTGTGCCCTCTGGGACACAGTCCAGCTTCATTTACTGTCTCTCTGAGAGGCTCTGGGTTTTATTAGGTTTCCCAATCTGTAAATGCAGCAGATGTCTGTTAGTGTGTCCCAAAATGGGCACCGGTCAAAAGACATGCACTATATAGGGAATAGGGTGCCATTCTCTGGTCTAAAGTAGTGCACTACATAGGGAATAGGGTGGTATTTGGGACACAACCCTGCGGTCTTCAACAGCCCTCTGCTCTGCTGTCTGGCTACTAATGAATCTGGTTCAGAAGGGATGGGAGGGAGATACAATACAGTTATGGGATGGGAGGGAGATACAATACATGGATATGGACAGGGAGTTATGGGATGGGAGGGAGATACAATACATGGATATGGACAGGGAGTTATGGGATGGGAGGGAGATACAATACATGGATATGGACAGGGAGTTATGGGATGGGAGTTATGGACAGGGAGTTATGGACAGGGAGTTATGGGATGGGAGGGAGATACAATACATGGATATGGACAGGGAGTTATGGGATGGGAGGGAGATACAATACATGGATATGGACAGGGAGTTATGGGATGGGAGGGAGATACAATACATTGATATGGACAGGGAGTTATGGGATGGGAGGGAGATACAATACATAGATATGGACAGGGAGTTATGGGATGGGAGGGAGATACAATACATAGATATGGACAGGGAGTTATGGGATGGGAGGGAGATACAATACATGGATATGGACAGGGAGTTATGGGATGGGAGGGAGATACAATACATGGATATGGACAGGGAGTTATGGGATGGGAGGGAGATACAATACATATATATGGACAGGGAGTTATGCTTTCCATGTTAGTTTATGGAAATACAGTATTTGCAATAATTTATAATCATATTTTAGATGTAAACTGCTGTCAGCCACATCAACACATTATTCTAAACTAAACATAGACTTTGTAAATATTGAAGCTTTAGTTTAAACTCGGTTTGTTGTTGTTTTATTTGCACTACCTGTATGTATTATGTATAGGTGGGTAGTTACACTGAGACTATTCCTCTCCAGAAAACCTCTGTATGAGTAATGAGGACTAACATCACGTAGTTAACTGTAAGATGTTAATGCAGTCAAATGAAAGAGAGATTTGAACCAGATCATTCTCTTTACCTACCTTGAATCATCAGTCCAGTCTTACCAATCAGACTGTGTGTGACTGTAGGAACTAACCGTGTTTTAAAATATGTTTATCATCTGATGACCCTGTCTGATTAAAACCCCAGACTCATCATCAAGCCTCCTCTGTTCCCTGCAGCAGACAGAACATCTAGCAGAGCTGCCAGGTTCAGAGTTATCTAAAATCAAATCAAATCAAATTTTATTTGCCACATGCGCCGAATGCAACAGGTGTAGACCTTACAGTGAAATGCTTACTTACAAGCCCTTAACCAACAATGCAGTTTTAAGAAAAATAGGTCTTAAGTAAAAAATAGATAAGTAAAAAATAAAAAATAAAAAAATTATTAAAGACAGGCAGTGAAATAAAATAACAGTAGGGAGGCTATATACAGGGGGGTACCGGTACAGAGTCAATGTGCGGGGGCACCGGTTAGTCGAGTTAATTGAGGTAATATATACATGTAGGTAGAGTTAAAGTGACTAAGCATAGATAATAAACAGAGTAGCAGCAGCGTAAAAGAGGGGGTGGAGTGGGAGGGACAATGCAAATAGTCCGGGTAGCCATGATTAGCTGTTCAGGAGTCTTATGGCTTGGGGGTAGAAGCTGCTAATAGTCCGGGTAGCCATGATTAGCTGTTCAGGAGTCTTATGGTTTGGGGATATAATCTGTTAAGAAGCCTTTTGGACCTAGACTTGGCGCTCCGGTACCGCCTGCCGTACGGTAGCAGAGAGAACAGTCTATGACTAGGGTTTGCTGGAGTATTTGACCATTTTTAGGGCCTTCCTCTGACACCGCCCGGTATAGAGGTCCTGGATGGCAGGAAGCTTGGCCCCAGTGATGTACTGGGCCTTACGCATTACCCTCTGTAGTGCCTTGCGGTCGGAGGCCAAGCAGTTGAATACCAGGCAGTGATGCAACCAGTCAGGATGCTCTCGATGGTGCAGCTGTATAGTTTTTTGAGGATCTGAGGACCCATGCCAAATCTTTTCAGTCTCCTGAAGGGGAATAGGCTTTGTCGTGCCCTCTTCACGACTGTCTTGGTGTGTTTGGACCATGATAGTTTGTTGGTTATATGGACACCAAGGAACTTGAAGCTCTCAACCTGCTCCACTACAGCCCTGTCGATGAGAATGGGGGCATGCTCAGTCCTCTTTTTTTTCCTGTAGTCCACAATTATCTCCTTTAACTTGGTCACGTTGAGGGAGAGGTTGTTATCCTGGCATCACACTGCCAGGTCTCTGACCTATAGGCTGTCTCATCATTGTCTGTGATCAGGCCTACCACTGTTGTGTCGTCGGCAACCTTAATGATGGTGTTGGAGTCGTGCCTGGCCATGCAGTCATGGGTGAACAGGGAGTAGAGGAAGAGACTGAGCACGCACCCCTGAGGGGCCCCCGTGTTAAGGATCAGAGTGGCAGATTGTTACCTACCCTTACCACCTGGGGGCGGCCCATCTGTCAGGAAGTCCAGGATCCAGTTGCAGAGGGAGGTGTTTAGTCCCAGGGTCCTTAGCTTAGTGATGAGCTTTAAAGGCACTCTGGTGTTGAACACTGAGCTGTAGTCAATGAACAGCATTCTCACGTTGGTGTTCCTCTTGTCCAGGTGGAGTGCAATAGAGATTGCATCATCTGTGGATCTGTTGGGGCGGTATGCAAATTGGAGTTGGTCTAGGGTTTCTGGGACAATGGTGTTGATGTGAGCCATGACCAGCCTTTCAAAGCACTTCATGGCTACAGACGTGAGTGCAACGGGTCGGTAGTCATTTAGGCAGGTTATCTTAGTGTTCTTGGGCACAAGGACTATGGTGGTCTGCTTGAAACATGTTGGTATTACAGACTCAGTCAGGGACATGTTGAAAATGTCAGTGAAGACACTTGCCAGTTGGTCAGCACATGCTCGGAGTACATGTCCTGGTAATCCGTCTGGCCCTGCAGCCTTGTGAATGTTGACCTGCTTAAAAGTCTTACTCACATTGGCTACGGAGAGCGTGATCACATAGTTGTCCGGAACAGCTGGTGCTCTCATGCATGCTTCAGTGTTGCTTGCCTCGAAGCGAGCATAGAAGTGGTTTAGCTCGTCTGGTAGGCTTGTGTCACTAGGCAGCTCGCGGCTGTGCTTCCGTTTGTAGTCTGTAATAGTTTTCAAGCCCAGTCACATCCGATGAGCGTCGGAGCTGGTGTACTACGATTCAATTTTAGTCATGTATTGACTCTTTGCCTGTTTGATGGTTCGTCGTGGGTCATAGCGGAATTTCTTTTAAGCATCCGGGATAGAGTCCCATTCCTTGAAAGTGGCAGCTCTACCCTTTAGCTCAGTGCGGATGTTGCCTGTAATCCATGGCTTCTGGTTGGGGTATGTACGTACGGTCACTGTGGGGACGACGTCATCGATGCACTTATTGATGAAGCCAGTGACTGATATGGTGTACTCCTCAATGCTATCTGAAGAATCCCGGGACATGTTCCAGTCTGTGCTAGCAAAACAGTCCTGTAGCTTAGCATCTGCGTCATCTGACCACTTTTTTATTAACCGAGTCACTGGTGCTTCCTGCTTTAGTTTTTGCTTATAATCAGGAATCAGGAGGATATAATTATGGTCAGATTTGCCAAATGGAGGGCGAGGGAGTGCTTTGCACGGGTCTCTGTGTGTTGAGTTAAGGTGGTCTAGAGTTTTTTTCCTCTGGTTACACATTTAACATGCTGGTAGAAATGAGGTAAAACTGATTTAAGTTTCACTGCATTAAAGTCCCCGGCCACTTGGAGCGGTGCCTCTGGATGAGCATTTTCCTGTTTGCTTATGGCCTTATACAGCTCATTGAGTGCAATCTTAATGCCAGCATTGGTTTGTGGTGGTAAATAGACATCTTCGAAAAATATAGTAGAAAACTCTCTTGGTAGATAGTGCGGTCTACAGCTTATCATAAGATACTCTACCTCAGGCGAGCAAAACCTCAATACTTTCTTAGTATTTGATTTTGTGCACCAGCTGTTGTTTACAAATATACACAGACCGCCACCTCTTGTCTTACCGGAGTCAGCCGTTCTATCCTGCCGATGTAGCATATATCCCGCCAGCTGTATGTTATCCATGTCATCGTTCAGCCACGACTCGATGAAACATAAGATATTACAGTTTTTAATGTCCTGTTGGTAGGATATCCTAGATCGTAGGTCGCCCATTTTGTTTTCTAATGATTGTATGTTGGCTAATAGGACTGATGGAAGAGGCAGATTACCTTACAAGGCACCCTGACCTACGTCCACGATATCCCTGTCTCTTTCTCATGCAGGGATTTGGGCCTTGTCGGGTGTCTGTAGAATATCCTTCGCGTCCGACTCGTTGAAGAAAATATCTTTGTCCAATATAAAGTGAACAATCGCTGTCCTGATATCCAGAAGCTCTTTTTGGTCATCAGAGACGGTGTCAGAAATATTATGTACAGAATATATTACAAATAACGTGAAAAAACACACATAATAGCAGAGTTGGTTAGGGGGCCGTAAAACGGCAACCATCTCCTCTGGCACCATTGTTCTCTGCAGCAGACAGGCAGACAGAACATCTAGCAGAGCATTACTGCCATGTTCAGAGTTATCTGTCTTATTCTGTATCTGAGCTACAACTGTAGCCATGACAACCAATGGTAGAGGAGTTAATAACATCTATTTAATAAAATGTTGTGTGCTGTTATGGCATGACAACCAATGGTGGAGGAGTTGGTAACATCTACTGTATTTTAGAAGAAATAGGGAATTAATTAACAATAATGCAAGGGTGCTGTCAGGGTATCTGATGAGGATGTGGTGTGGAATCAAGTGCAGGACACAGGAGCTAAGTCAAACCAGTCTTTACTTGAAAAGACAAAAATAACAAATGGGTCTAAACCAACCCGGAGGCGAACAATACGCAACAGTGCGTAAAACACCAAAACCGACAGCGCACGAAAACAACAGTGCGACGGTACACACTAGCGACTGGCCAAAAATGAACAGCACCAACAGACAGGTGAAAACAATTACACACAACACATGACAGAAACAACGAGAACTTATAGGACACATAATCAACACTAAACATGAACAGGTGTACCAATCAGACCAAACCAAACAAACATTGAAAACAAAGAACGGTGGCAGCTAGTACTCCGGAGACGACGACCGCCGAAGCCTGCCCGAACAAGGAGGAGGAGCAGCCTCAGCCGAAACCGTGACAGGTGCCAATTTATTTGGCCGCAACTATACAGTTGAAGTCGGAGGTGTACATACACCTTAGCCAAATACATTTAAACTCAGTTTTTCACAATTCCTGACATTTAATCCTAGTACAAATGCCCTGTTTTAGGTCAGATAGGATCACCACTCTATTTTAAGGATGTGAAATGTCATAATAATAGTAGAGAGAATAATTTATTTAAGCTTTTATTTCTTTCATCACATTCCCAGTGGGTCAGAAGTTTACATACACTCAATTAGTATTTGGTAGCATTGCCTTTAAATTGTTTAACATTTCGGGTAGCCTTCCACAAGCTTCCCACAATAAGTTGGGTGAATTTTGGCCCATTCCTCCTGACAGAGCTGGTGTAACTGAGTCAGGTTTGTTGGCCTCCTTGCTCGCACACGCTTTTTCAGTTCTGCCTACACATTTTCTATAGGATTGAGGTCAGCGCTTTGTGATGGCCACTCTAATACCTTAACTTTGTTATCCTTAAGCCATTTTGCCACAACTTTGGAAGTATGCTTGGGGTCATTGTCCATTTGGAAGACCCATTCTTCCATCCAAGCTTTAACTTCCTGACTGATGTCTTGAGATGTTGCTTCAATATATCCATATAATTTTCCTTCCTCATGATGCCATCTATTTTGTGAAGTGCACCAGTCCCTCCTGCAGCAAAGCACCCCCACAGCATGATGCTGCCACCCCCGTGCTTCACGGTTGGGATGGTGTTCATCGGCTTGCAAGCACCCCCTTTTTCCTCCAAACATAACGATGGTCATTATGGCCAAACTGTTCTATTTTTGTTTCATTAGACCAGAGGACATTTCTCCAAAAAGTACGATCTTTGTCCCAATGTGCAGTTGCAAACCGTAGTCTTACTTTTTTATGGCGGTTTTGGAGCAGTGGCTTCTTCCTTGCTGAGCGGCCTTTTAGGTTATGTTGATATAGGACTCGTTTCACTGTGGATATAGATAATTTTGTACCTGTTTCCTCCAGCATCTTCACAAGGTCCTTTGCTGTTGTTCTGGGATTGATTTGCACTTTTCGCACCAAAGTACGTTCATCTCTAGGAGACAGAACGTGTCTCCTTCCTGAGCGGTATGATGGCTGCGTGGTCCCATGGTGTTTATATTTGCGTACTATTGTTTGTACAGATGAACCTGGTACCTTCACGCGTTTGAAAATTGCTCCCAAGGATGAACCAGATTTGTGGAGGTCTACAATTTTTTTCTGAGGTCTTGGCTGATTTCTTAAGATTTTCCCATGATGTCAAGCAAAGAGGCACTGAGTTTGAAGGTAGGCCTTAAATACATCCACAGGTACACCTCCAATTGACTCAAATTATGTCAATTAGCCTATCAGAAGCTTCTAAAGCCATGACATCATTTTCCGGAATTTTCCAAGCTGTTTAAAGGCACAGTCAACTTAGTGTTTATAAACTTCTGACCCACTGGAATTGTGATACAGTGAATTATAAGTGAAATAATCTGTAAATAATTGTTGGAAAAATTACTTGTGTCATGCACAAAGTAGATGTCCTAACTGACTTGCCAAAACTATAGTTTGTTAACAAGACATTTGTGGAGTGGTTGAAAAACAAGTTTTAATGACTCCAACCTAAGTTTATGTAAACTTCCAACTTCAACTGTATATACAGTACCAGTCAAAAGTTTGAACACACCTACTCATTCCAGGGTTTTTCTTTATTTTTACTGTTTTCTACATTGTAGAATAATAGTGAAGACATCAAAACTATGAAACAACACATATGGAATCATGTACTAACCAAAAAAGTGTTAAAGAAATCAAAATATATTTTATATTTGAGATTCTTCAAAGTAGCCACCCCTTTGCCTTGATGACAGCTTTGCACACTCTTGGCATTCTCTCAACCAGCTTCATGAGGTAGTCACCTGGAATGCATTTCAATTAACAGGTGTGCCTTGTTAAAAGTTTATTTGTGGAATTTCTTTCCTTCTTAATGCATTTGAGCCTATCAGTTGTGTTGTGACAAGGTAGGGGGGGTATACAGAAGATAGCCCTATTTGGTAAAAGACCAAGTCCATATTATGGCAAGAACAGCTCAAATAAACAAAGAGAAATGACTGTCCAACATTACTTGAAGACATGAAAGTCAGTCAATCAGGAAATTTCAAGAACTTTGAAAGTTTCCTCAAGTGCAGTCGCAAAAATCATCAAGCGCTAGGATGAAACTGGCTCCCATGAGGACCACCACAGGAAAGGAAGACCCAGAGTTACCTCTGCTGCAGAGGATAAGTTCATTAAAATTAACTGCACCTCAGATTGCAGCCCAAATAAATGCTTCACAGAGTTCAAGAAACAGACACATCTCAACATCAACTGTTCAGAGGAATGTGTACATAATATCTAAATAATGGCTATATAATGTGAATATACTGTAATGTCTATATATAATGTGTATATAATGTCTATATAATGTCTATATAATGTTTATATACTGTAATGTCTATGTAATGTCTATATAATGTTTATATACTGTAATGTCTATATAATGTATATATAATGTCTATATAATGTCTATTTACTGTAATGAGCCTTTCAGTTCTCCCTGTGTTGTACAACCACATGCATCCTGCTCTCACGCAGTCTACTCACCCACACTAGCATGTGACTACAGTTGTGCTTTAGGGCTAGTTTATGGTAAGGACCAGTATTATTTATTGATTATAGTTCTGAATCTACAACCAAGACATACGACTCTTCCTTTTGTGTGAAAAGAGAAAGAGAAGTTTGCTGACATGTGAACACATGAGAATGAGTCAAAAATAGGGGAATTTAGGGGTTCATTCAATAAAAGCTGTTTGGAACATTAAAACAAAGACACACAGAACACAACCCTAGGGGAGACTCTTAACTGTACAGCATTAGAAGATTAGACTGTCTCTATATATAGAGGTCTGTTACTGTTCTAGAAGATTAGACTGTCTCTATATATAGAGGTCTGTTACTGTTCTAGAAGATTAGACTGTCTCTATATATAGCGGTCTGTTACTGTTCTAGAAGATTAGACTGTCTCTATATATAGAGGTCTGTTACTGTTCTAGAAGATTAGACTGTCTCTATATATAGAGGTCTGTTACTGTTCTAGAAGATTAGACTGTCTCTATATATAGAGGTCTGTTACTGTTCTAGAAGATTAGACTGTCTCTATATATAGAGGTCTGTTACTGTTCTAGAAGATTAGACTGTCTCTATATATAGAGGTCTGTTACTGTTCTAGAAGATTAGACTGTCTCTATATATAGAGGTCTGTTACTGTTCTAGAAGATTAGACTGTCTCTATATATAGAGGTCTGTTACTGTTCTAGAAGATTAGACTGTCTCTATATATAGAGGTCTGTTACTGTTCTAGAAGATTAGACTGTCTCTATATATAGAGGTCTGTTACTGTTCTAGAAGATTAGACTGTCTCTATATATAGAGGTCTGTTACTGTTCTAGAAGATTAGACTGTCTCTATATATAGAGGTCTGTTACTGTTCTAGAAGATTAGACTGTCTCTATATATAGAGGTCTGTTACTGTTCTAGAAGATTAGACTGTCTCTATATATAGAGGTCTGTTACTGTTCTAGAAGATTAGACTGTCTCTATATATAGCGGTCTGTTACTGTTCTAGAAGATTAGACTGTCTCTATATATAGCGGTCTGTTACTGTTCTAGAAGATTAGACTGTCTCTATATATAGAGGTCTGTTACTGTTCTAGAAGATTAGACTGTCTCTATATATAGAGGTCTGTTACTGTTCTAGAAGATTAGACTGTCTCTATATATAGAGGTCTGTTACTGTTCTAGAAGATTAGACTGTCTCTATATATAGAGGTCTGTTACTGTTCTAGAAGATTAGACTGTCTCTATATATAGAGGTCTGTTACTGTTCTAGAAGATTAGACTGTCTCTATATATAGAGGTCTGTTACTGTTCTAGAAGATTAGACTGTCTCTATATATAGAGGTCTGTTACTGTTCTAGAAGATTAGACTGTCTCTATATATAGAGGTCTGTTACTGTTCTAGAAGATTAGACTGTCTCTATATATAGAGGTCTTTTACTGTTCTAGAAGATTAGACTGTCTCTATATATAGAGGTCTGTTACTGTTCTAGAAGATTAGACTGTCTCTATATATAGAGGTCTGTTACTGTTCTAGAAGATTAGACTGTCTCTATATATAGAGGTATGTTACTGTTCTAGAAGATTAGACTGTCTCTATATATAGAGGTCTGTTACTGTTCTAGAAGATTAGACTGTCTCTATATATAGCGGTCTGTTACTGTTCTAGAAGATTAGACTGTCTCTATATATAGAGGTCTGTTACTGTTCTAGAAGATTAGACTGTCTCTATATATAGAGGTCTGTTACTGTTCTAGAAGATTAGACTGTCTCTATATATAGAGGTCTGTTACTGTTCTAGAAGATTAGACTGTCTCTATATATAGAGGTCTGTTACTGTTCTAGAAGATTAGACTGTCTCTATATATAGAGGTCTGTTACTGTTCTAGAAGATTAGACTGTCTCTATATATAGAGGTCTGTTACTGTTCTAGAAGATTAGACTGTCTCTATATATAGAGGTCTGTTACTGTTCTAGAAGATTAGACTGTCTCTATATATAGAGGTCTGTTACTGTTCTAGAAGATTAGACTGTCTCTATATATAGAGGTCTGTTACTGTTCTAGAAGATTAGACTGTCTCTATATATAGAGGTCTGTTACTGTTCTAGAAGATTAGACTGTCTCTATATATAGAGGTCTGTTACTGTTCTAGAAGATTAGACTGTCTCTATATATAGAGGTCTGTTACTGTTCTAGAAGATTAGACTGTCTCTATATATAGAGGTCTGTTACTGTTCTAGAAGATTAGACTGTCTCTATATATAGAGGTCTGTTACTGTTCTAGAAGATTAGACTGTCTCTATATATAGAGGTCTGTTACTGTTCTAGAAGATTAGACTGTCTCTATATATAGCGGTCTGTTACTGTTCTAGAAGATTAGACTGTCTCTATATATAGAGGTCTGTTACTGTTCTAGAAGATTAGACTGTCTCTATATATAGAGGTATGTTACTGTTCTAGAAGATTAGACTGTCTCTATATATAGAGGTCTGTTACTGTTCTAGAAGATTAGACTGTCTCTATATATAGCGGTCTGTTACTGTTCTAGAAGATTAGACTGTCTCTATATATAGAGGTCTGTTACTGTTCTAGAAGATTAGACTATCTCTATATATAGAGGTCTGTTACTGTTCTAGAAGATTAGACTGTCTCTATATATAGAGGTCTGTTACTGTTCTAGAAGATTAGACTGTCTCTATATATAGCGGTCTGTTACTGTTCTAGAAGATTAGACTGTCTCTATATATAGAGGTCTGTTACTGTTCTAGAAGATTAGACTGTCTCTATATACAGTGGGGAGAACAAGTATTTGATACACTGCCGATTTTGCAGGTTTTCCTACTTACAAAGCATGTAGAGGTCTGTAATTTTTATCATAGGTACACTTCAACTGTGAGAGACGTAATCTAAAACAAAAATCCAGAAAATCACATTGTATGATTTTTAAGTAATTAAATTGCATTTTATTGCTTGACATAAGTATTTGATCACCTACCAACCAGTAAGAATTCCGGCTCTCACAGACCTGTTAGTTTTTCTTTAAGAAGCCCTCCTGTTCTCCACTCATTACCTGTATTAACTGCACCTGTTTGAACTCGTGACCTGTATAAAACACATCTGTCCACACACTCAATCAAACAGACTCCAACCTCTCCACAATGGCCAAGACCAGAGAGCTGTGTAAGGACATCAGGGATAAAATTGTAGACCTGCACAAGGCTGGGATGGGCTACAGGACAATAGGCAAGCAGCTTGGTGAGAAGGCAACAACTGTTGATGCAATTATTAGAAAATGGAAGAAGTTCAAGATGACGGACAAACACCCTCGGTCTGGGACTCCATGCAAGATTTCACCTCGTGGGGCATCAATGACCATGAGGAAGGTGAGGGATCAGCCCAGAACTACACGGCAGGACCTGGTCAATGACCTGAAGAGAGCTGGGACCACAGTCTCAAAGAAAACCATTAGTAACACACTACGCCGTCATGGATTAAAATCCTGCAGCGCACGCAAGGTCCCCCTGCTCAAGCCAGCGCATGTCCAGGCCCGTCTGAAGTTTGCCAATGACCATCTGGATGATCCAGAGGAGGAATGGGAGAAGGTCATGTGGTCTGATGAGACAAAAATAGAGCTTTTTGGTCTAAACTCCACTCGCCGTGTTTGGAGGAAGAAGAAGGATGAGTACAAACCCAAGAACACCATCCCAACCGTGAAGCATTGAAGTGGAAACATCATTATTTGGGGATGCTTTTCTGCAGAGGGGACAGGACGACTGCACCGTATTGAGGGGAGGATGGAATGGGCCATGTATCGCGAGATCTTGGCCAACAACCTCCTTCCCTCAGTAAGAGCATTGAAGATGGGTCGTGGCTGGGTCTTCCAGCATGACAACGACCCGAAACACACAGCCAGGGCAACTAAGGAGTGGCTCCGTAAGAAGCATGTCAAGGTCCTGGAGTGGCCTAGCCAGTCTCCAGACCTGAACCCAATAGAAAATCTTTGGAGGGAGCTGAAAGTCCGTATTGCCAAGTGACAGCCCCTAAACCTGAAGGATCTGGAGAAGGTCTGTATGGAGGAGTGGGCCAAAATCCCTGCTGCAGTCTCTGCAAACCTGGTCAAGACCTACAGGAAACGTATGATCTCTGTAATTGCAAACAAAGGTTTCTGTACCAAATATTAAGTTCTGCTTTTCTAATGTATCAAATACTTATGTCATGCAATAAAATGCAAATTAATTACTTAAAAATCATACAATGTGATTTTCTGGATTTTTTTTTTAGATTCCGTCTCTCACAGTTGAAGTGTACCTATGATAAAAATTACAGACCTCTACATGCTTTGTAAGTAGGAAAACCTGCAAAATCGGCAGTGTATCAAATACTTGTTCTCCCCACTGTATAGAGGTATGTTACTGTTCTAGAAGATTAGACTGTCTCTATATATAGAGGTCTGTTACTGTTCTAGAAGATTAGACTGTCTCTATATATAGAGGTCTGTTACTGTTCTAGAAGATTAGACTGTCTCTATATATAGAGGTCTGTTACTGTTCTAGAAGATTAGACTGTCTCTATATATAGAGGTCTGTTACTGTTCTAGAAGATTAGACTGTCTCTATATATAGAGGTCTGTTACTGTTCTAGAAGATTAGACTGTCTCTATATATAGAGGTCTGTTACTGTTCTAGAAGATTAGACTGTCTCTATATATAGAGGTCTGTTACTGTTCTAGAAGATTAGACTGTCTCTATATATAGAGGTCTGTTACTGTTCTAGAAGATTAGACTGTCTCTATATATAGAGGTCTGTTACTGTTCTAGAAGATTAGACTGTCTCTTTATAGAGGTTTATTAACATTGTAGATTATTAGACTGTGTCTACATATAGAGGTTTATTAACGTTGTAGATGATTAGACTGTCTCTATATATAGAGGTTTGCTACTGTTGTAGATTATTAGCATGTCTCTATGTATAGAGGTTTGGGTCAGGTAGACAGGCTAACCTACCGACTAACTGTTGCTCTCAGATGGTCTAGAGACAGACAGGGTAACCTATTGTAAAACAGGTATCAGAAACATTGTGTAGATAAATAGCTGTAGGTAGTTCTGGCCCTTGGCTGAGATTAGAAACACACTGTGTTAGATAAGTAGCTGTAGGGAGTTCTGGATGGATATAGGTTGTAACAGTTTGGATCTAGAGTGTCACCCCCTTTGAAGATGGGGTTGACCGCGGCAGCTTTCCAATCTCTGGGGATCTCAAACGATACGAAAGAGAGGTTGAACAGGCTAGTAATAGGGGTTGCGACAATGTCGGCGGCTAATTTTAGAAAGAAAGGGTCCAAATTGTCTAGCCCAGCTGATTCGTAGAGGTCCAGATTTTGCAGCTCTTTCAGAACATCAGCTCTGAATTTGGGTGAAGGAGAAGCGGGGGGGGGGCATGGGCAAGGTACTGCGGAGGGTGCAGATATGATGAGGTGGTGTTGAAGGAGTCAGGCGCAGAAGGGTAAATCACAGAATAACAGGCTTTAATCCGCAAAATACAGGTTTACGCAGAAATGCGTCAAACCCACTCCAGGGCACAAAACAGGCACACTGGAAAATTCAAGGCACACGGGAAAATCTTCCGTCGATACAAAATACACGAGCTCCACCGAGCTTCACTAACCTCCACAAATAAACAATCACCCACACAGACAAGGAAGCAGAGGGAACACTTATAACAATGACTAATGAGGGATAAGGACCAGGTGTGTGTGATTGAAGACAAGACAAATGGAGTGATGATAAATGGATCGGCAGTAGCTAGTAAGCCGGTGACGCCGAACGCCGAAACCTGCCCGAACAAGGAGGGGAGGCAGAAGTCGTGACAGTACCCCCCCCCAGCAGCATCAGGAGGACGCGGAGCAGGGCGAGCCGGATGGCAACGGTGGAAATCCCGTAACATGGAGGGATCAAGGATATCCCTCACCGGGACCCAGCACCGTTCCTCCGGACCATACCCCTCCCACTCCACGAGGTACTGAAGGCCCCCCACCCGACGCCTCGAATCCAGGATGGAACGGACAGAGTACGCCGGGGCCCCCTCGATGTCCAGAGGAGGTGGAGGGACCTCCCGCACCTCAGACTCCTGGAGCGGACCAGCTACCACCGGCCTGAGGAGAGACACATTAAATGAGGGGTTAATATGGTAATCAGGGAGAAGTAATAACCTATAAGTGACCTCGTTGACTCTCCTCAGGACTTTGAACGGCCCCACAAACCGCGGGCTCAGATTCCGGCAGGTCAGGCGGAGGGGCAGATTCCGGGTCGAGAGCCAGACCCGATCCCCCGGTATAAAGATGGGGGCCTCACTGCGGTGGCGGTCAGCGTTGGCCTTCTGACGACGCACAGCGCGTTGGAGGTGAACGTGGGCAGCATCCCATGTCTCCTCCGTGCGCCGAAACCAGTCATCCACCGCAGGAGCCTCGGTCTGGCTCTGGTGCCACTGTGCCAGAACCGGTTGGTTACCTAGAACACACTGGAAAGGCGTTAGGTTAGTGGAGGAGTGGCGGAGAGAGTTCTGGGCATATTCTGCCCATTGCAAGAACACCGACCACTCCCCCGGCCAGTCCTGGCAGTAGGACCGCAGGAACCTACCCACTTCCTGATTTACCCGTTCCACCTGCCCATTACTCTCGGGGTGGAACCCAGAGGTCAGGCTGACCGAGACCCCCAGACGTTCCATGACCTTGGACGGGAACTGGGGACCTCGGTCAGACACTATATCCTCTGGTACCCTGTAGTGTCTGAAGACTTGTGTAAACAGGGCCTCCGCAGTTTGCAGAGCCGTGGGGAGACCGGGCAGAGGAAGGAGGCGGCAGGCTTTAGAAAAGCGGTACACAACGACCAGGATGGTGGTGTTACCTTGGGAGAGGGGAAGATCAGTTAGAAAATCCACACTTAGGTGAGACCATGGTCGTTGTGGAACTGGTAAAGGTTGTAACTTACCCGCTGGGAGGTGCCTAGGTGCCTTGCTCTGGGCGCACACCGAGCAGGAGGAGACATACACCCTCACGTCCTTAGCCAAGGTAGGCCACCAGTATTTTCCGGTCAGGCAGCGCACTATACGGCCGATACCTGGGTGACCAGAGGAGGGTGACGTGTGTGCCCAGTAGATCAGACAATCACGGATAAGACCAGGCACGCACTGTAGCCCATCTGGACACTGAGGTGGAGAGGGATCTGTGCGTAATGCCTGCGCTATATCTGCGTCCATCGCCCATACTACCGGCGCCACAATGCATGAGTCTGGCAGTATGGGGGTATTGTCTCTGGGCCTCTCCTCTGTCATACAGCCAGGACAGTGCGTCTGCCTTCATGTTCTTCGTACCCAGGATGTATGATAGAGTGAAATCAAACCGGGTGAAGAATCGGGCCGACCTGGCCTGGCGAGGATTCAGCCTCCTCGCTGCCCGGATGTACTCCAGGTTACGGTGGTCCGTCCAGACGAGGAAAGGGTGTTTCGCCCCATCGAGCCAATGCCTCCACACGGTCAAGGCTCGGACAACAGCCAACAGCTCCCAATCGCCAACGCCGCAGTTCTGCTTCGCCGGGCTGAGCTTCTTCGAGAAGAACGCACAGGGGTGGAGCTTGGGTGGCGTACCCTGCCTTCCGCCTCCAAACCCAGAAGAGCGTTGACGAAAATGTGTGGTGAAATGTCCCTTCACGCCACCAGTGTGGCACTGGCGCTGTCGTCCTCCGATCTCTCGGCTAGAGGTTCCACCCATCTCCATCGGATCTGGATCCGAGTCGGCCGGGATGGAAACGGGCAGACCTCCTCCAGGACGTCCTCTGGTTGCCAGCAGGTTGTCCAAACAAATGGCCAAGTCCACCAGTTGCGAGAAGGACAACATGGTGTCACGGCAGGCTAGCTCCTGTCGGTCATCCTCCCGCAGATGGCACCGGAAATGGTAGATCAGGGCCCGCTCGTTCCACCAGGACACAGCTGCCAGAGTTCGAATCTCCAATGCGAAGTCGTGCGCAGTCCTTGTCCCAGGTGGACCAGCCGCTCGCCCGCTTCTCGAACCTCGGGCGGGTGATCGAAGACAGCCCGGAAGAGGCGAGCGAACTCCCCGTAGTTCTCCAACGCGGCTCCTCCTTCATTCCACACCGCGTTGGCCCACTCCAGGGCTTTCCCCGAGAGGCAGGAGACGAGGGCAGACACCCTCTTCCGCTCCAATGGGACCGGCCGGATGCTGGAGAAGTAGAGCTCCAGTTGGAGAAGGAATCCTTGGCACAGCGCCGCTGTCCCGTCAAACTCCCATGGTCGGGATATCTGGATCCGTCCGGGTGCTGGGGTGTAGGTGGCGGGATCCGGTTGGCCAGCTGGTCTCGACGGATCGGGCTCTCTCCTCTCCAGGCGTTGGACGACCTGAAGAACCCGATCCATCGCTTCACCCAAGCTGGATAGCATAGTTGAATGCACCTGGACCCGTTCCAAGACTCCAGGCATGCGCGTCTCTTCCGCTGACTCCATAGCGGGTGGGTGATTCTGTGATGAGGTGGTGTTGAAGGAGTCAGGCGCAGGAGGGTAAATCACAGAATAACAGGCTTTAATCCACAAAATACAGGTTTACGCAGAAATGCGTCAAACACATTCCAGGGCATAAAACAGGCGCACTGGAAAACACAAGGCACACGAGAAAAATCTCCCGTCGATACAAAATACACGAGCTCCACCGAGCTTCACTAACCTCCACAAATAAACAATCACCCACACAGACAAGGAAGCAGAGGGAACACTTATAACAATGACTAATGAGGGATAAGGACCAGGTGTGTGTGATTGAAGACAAGACAAATGGAGTGATGATAAATGGATCGGCAGTAGCTAGTAAGCCTGTGACGCCGAACGCCGAAACCTTCCCAAACAAGGAGGGGAGGCAGCCTCGGCGGAAGTTGTGACAGCAGAGCTGGTGGCCGGGGTAGGGGTAGCCAGGTGGAAAGCATGGCCAGCCATAGCAAAATGCGTGTTGAAATTTTCGATTATCGTAGATTTATCAGTAGTGACAGTGTTTCCTAGCCTCAGTGCAGTGGGCAGCTGGGAGGAGGTGCTCTTATTCTCCATGGACTTTACAGTGTCCCATAACTTTTTGGAGTTAGTGCTACAGGATGCACATTTCTGTTTGAAAAAGCTAGCCTTCCCTTTCCTCACTGATTGTCTATATTGGTTCCTAACTTCCCTGAAAAGTTGCATATAAACAGAGAGATTGGAATTCAGCCTGTGAAATCTGGTAATCACATTAATAGATAAATAGCTGTAGGGAGTTCTGGCCCTTGGCTGAGATTAGAAACACTGTGTTAGATAAATAGCTGTAGGGAGTTCTGGCCCTTGGCAGAGATTAGAAACAGAGAGATTGGAATTCAGCCTGTGTAATCTGGTAATCACATTAATTATTACACAGTCATTACAGACATTAAATCCCCCCTAAGAGAGACATCATCCTGCTTCTATACAACCTAATAGAGGATGGAAGGAGAGAAACTGAGGAGGGAGCTGTTTCCAATTCTACCTGTTATAGAGGAGAGCTCAGATTCCTATCACAGTTATGGCTGTATCACACAGCTGTTGATATAATATGGGATATGAAACTATCATTGTCCCATACCGTACAGCTATAGCTAACTAAACTATCCTTGTCCCATACCGTACAGCTATAGCTAACTAAACTATCCTTGTCCCATACCGTACAGCTATAGCTAACTAAACTATCCTTGTCCCGTACCGTACAGCTATAGCTAACTAAACTATCCTTGTCCCGTACCGTACAGCTATAGCTAACTAAACTATCCTTGTCCCATACCGTACAGCTATAGCTAACTAAACTATCCTTGTCCCATACC
This sequence comes from Coregonus lavaretus, assembly GCF_964263955.1. Classification (NCBI taxonomy): domain Eukaryota; kingdom Metazoa; phylum Chordata; class Actinopteri; order Salmoniformes; family Salmonidae; genus Coregonus; species Coregonus lavaretus. The sequence continues at coordinate 79,104,986 of NC_139991.1, forward strand.
GTACAGCTATAGCTAACTAAACTATCCTTGTCCCATACCGTACAGCTATAGCTAACTAAACTATCCTTGTCCCATACCGTACAGCTATAGCTAACTAAACTATCCTTGTCCCATACCGTACAGCTATAGCTAACTAAACTATCCTTGTCCCATACCGTACAGCTATAGCTAACTAAACTATCCTTGTCCCATACCGTACAGCTATAGCTAACTAAACTATCCTTGTCCCATTATGTACAGCTATAGCTAACTAAACTATCCTTGTCCCATACCGTACAGCTATAGCTAACTAAACTATCCTTGTCCCATACCGTAGAGCTATAGCTAACTAAACTATCCTTGTCCCATACCGTACAGCTATAGCTAACTAAACTATCCTTGTCCCATTATGTACAGCTATAGCTAACTAAACTATCCTTGTCCCATACCGTACAGCTATAGCTAACTAAACTATCCTTGTCCCATACCGTACAGCTATAGCTAACTAAACTATCCTTGTCCCATACCGTACAGCTATAGCTAACTAAACTATCCTTGTCCCATACCGTACAGCTATAGCTAACTAAACTATCCTTGTCCCATACCGTACAGCTATAGCTAACTAAACTATCCTTGTCCCATACCGTACAGCTATAGCTAACTAAACTATCCTTGTCCCATTATGTACAGCTACAGCTAACTAAACTATCCTTGTCCCATACCGTACAGCTATAGCTAACTAAACTATCCTTGTCCCATACCGTACAGCTATAGCTAACTAAACTATCCTTGTCCCATACCGTACAACTATAGCTAACTAAACTATCCTTGTCCCATACCGTACAGCTATAGCTAACTAAACTATCCTTGTCCCATACCGTACAGCTATAGCTAACTAAACTATCCTTGTCCCATTATGTACAGCTATAGCTAACTAAACTATCCTTGTCCCATACCGTACAGCTATAGCTAACTAAACTATCCTTGTCCCATACCGTACAGCTATAGCTAACTAAACTATCCTTGTCCCATACCGTACAGCTATAGCTAACTAAACTATCCTTGTCCCATACCGTACAGCTATAGCTAACTAAACTATCCTTGTCCCATACCGTACAGCTATAGCTAACTAAACTATCCTTGTCCCATTATGTACAGCTATAGCTAACTAAACTATCCTTGTCCCATACCGTACAGCTATAGCTAACTAAACTATCCTTGTCCCATACCGTACAGCTATAGCTAACTAAACTATCCTTGTCCCATACCGTACAGCTATAGCTAACTAAACTATCCTTGTCCCATACCGTACAGCTATAGCTAACTAAACTATCATTGTCCCATACCGTACAGCTATAGCTAACTAAACTATCCTTGTCCCATACCGTACATCTATAGCTAACTAAACTATCCTTGTCCCATACCGTACAGCTATAGCTAACTAAACTATCCTTGTCCCATTATGTACAGCTATAGCTAACTAAACTATCCTTGTCCCATACCGTACAGCTATAGCTAACTAAACTATCCTTGTCCCATACCGTACAGCTATAGCTAACTAAACTATCCTTGTCCCATACCGTACAGCTATAGCTAACTAAACTATCCTTGTCCCATTATGTACAGCTATAGCTAACTAAACTATCCTTGTCCCATACCGTACAGCTATAGCTAACTAAACTATCCTTGTCCCATACCGTACAGCTATAGCTAACTAAACTATCCTTGTCCCAAACCGTACAGCTATAGCTAACTAAACTATCCTTGTCCCATACCGTACAGCTATAGCTAACTAAACTATCCTTGTCCCATACCGTACAGCTATAGCTAACTAAACTATTCTTGTCCCATTATGTACAGCTATAGCTAACTAAACTATCCTTGTCCCATACCGTACAGCTATAGCTAACTAAACTATCCTTGTCCCATACCGTACAGCTATAGCTAACTAAACTATCCTTGTCCCATACCGTACAGCTATAGCTAACTAAACTATCCTTGTCCCATACCGTACAGCTATAGCTAACTAAACTATCCTTGTCCCATACCGTACAGCTATAGCTAACTAAACTATCCTTGTCCCATACCGTACAGCTATAGCTAACTAAACTATCCTTGTCCCATACCGTACAGCTATAGCTAACTAAACTATCCTTGTCCCATTATGTACAGCTATAGCTAACTAAACTATCCTTGTCCCATACCGTACAGCTATAGCTAACTAAACTATCCTTGTCCCATACCGTACAGCTATAGCTAACTAAACTATCCTTGTCCCATACCGTACAGCTATAGCTAACTAAACTATCCTTGTCCCATACCGTACAGCTATAGCTAACTAAACTATCCTTGTCCCATACCGTACAGCTATAGCTAACTAAACTATCCTTGTCCCATTATGTACAGCTATAGCTAACTAAACTATCCTTGTCCCATACCGTACAGCTATAGCTAACTAAACTATCCTTGTCCCATACCGTACAGCTATAGCTAACTAAACTCTCCTTGTCCCATACCGTACAGCTATAGCTAACTAAACTATCCTTGTCCCATACCGTACAGCTATAGCTAACTAAACTATCCTTGTCCCATACTGTACAGCTATAGCTAACTAAACTATCCTTGTCCCATACCGTACAGCTATAGCTAACTAAACTATCCTTGTCCCATTATGTACAGCTATAGCTAACTAAACTATCCTTGTCCCATACCGTACAGCTATAGCTAACTAAACTATCCTTGTCCCATACCGTACAGCTATAGCTAACTAAACTATCCTTGTCCCATACCGTACAGCTATAGCTAACTAAACTATCCTTGTCCCATACCGTACAGCTATAGCTAACTAAACTATCCTTGTCCCATACCGTACAGCTATAGCTAACTAAACTATCCTTGTCCCATACCGTACAGCTATAGCTAACTAAACTATCATTGTCCCATACCGTACAGCTATAGCTAACTAAACTATTCTTGTCCCATTATGTACAGCTATAGCTAACTAAACTATCCTTGTCCCATACCGTACATCTATAGCTAACTAAACTATCCTTGTCCCATACCGTACAGCTATAGCTAACTAAACTATCCTTGTCCCATACCGTACAGCTATAGCTAACTAAACTATCCTTGTCCCATACCGTACAGCTATAGCTAACTAAACTATCCTTGTCCCATACCGTACAGCTGTAGCTAACTAAACTATCCTTGTCCCATTATGTACAGCTATAGCTAACTAAACTATCCTTGTCCCATACCGTACAGCTATAGCTAACTAAACTATCCTTGTCCCATACCGTACAGCTATAGCTAACTAAACTATCCTTGTCCCATACCGTACAGCTATAGCTAACTAAACTATCCTTGTCCCGTACCGTACAGCTATAGCTAACTAAACTATCCTTGTCCCATACCGTACAGCTATAGCTAACTAAACTATCCTTGTCCCATTATATACAGCTATAGCTAACTAAACTATCCTTGTCCCATACCGTACAGCTATAGCTAACTAAACTATCCTTGTCCCATACCGTACAGCTATAGCTAACTAAACTATCCTTGTCCCATACCGTACAGCTATAGCTAACTAAACTATCCTTGTCCCATACCGTACAGCTATAGCTAACTAAACTATCCTTGTCCCATACCGTACAGCTATCGCTAACTAAACTATTCTTGTCCCATTATGTACAGCTGTAGCTAACTAAACTATCCTTGTCCCATACCGTACAGCTATAGCTAACTAAACTATCCTTGTCCCATACCGTACAGCTATAGCTAACTAAACTATCCTTGTCCCATACCGTACAACTATAGCTAACTAAACTATCCTTGTCCCATACCGTACAGCTATAGCTAACTAAACTATCCTTGTCCCATTATGTACAGCTATAGCTAACTAAACTATCCTTGTCCCATACCGTACAGCTGTAGCTAACTAAACTATCCTTGTCCCATACCGTACAGCTATAGCTAACTAAACTATCCTTGTCCCATACCGTACAGCTATAGCTAACTAAACTATCCTTGTCCCGTACCGTACAGCTATAGCTAACTAAACTATCCTTGTCCCATACCGTACAGCTATAGCTAACTAAACTATCCTTGTCCCATACCGTACAGCTATAGCTAACTAAACTATCCTTGTCCCATACCGTACAGCTATAGCTAACTAAACTATCCTTGTCCCATACCGTACAGCTATAGCTAACTAAACTATCCTTGTCCCATACCGTACAGCTATAGCTAACTAAACTATCCTTGTCCCATACCGTACAGCTATAGCTAACTAAACTATCCTTGTCCCATACCGTACAGCTATAGCTAACTAAACTATCCTTGTCCCATTATGTACAGCTATAGCTAACTAAACTATCCTTGTCCCATACCGTACAGCTATAGGTAACTAAACTATCCTTGTCCCATACCGTAGAGCTATAGCTAACTAAACTATCCTTGTCCCATACCGTACAGCTATAGCTAACTAAACTATCCTTGTCGCATACCGTACAGCTATAGCTAACTAAACTATCCTTGTCCCATACCGTACAGCTATAGCTAACTAAACTATCATTGTCCCATACCGTACAGCTATAGCTAACTAAACTATTCTTGTCCCATTATGTACAGCTATAGCTAACTAAACTATCCTTGTCCCATACCGTACATCTATAGCTAACTAAACTATCCTTGTCCCATACCGTACAGCTATAGCTAACTAAACTATCCTTGTCCCATTATGTACAGCTATAGCTAACTAAACTATCCTTGTCCCATACCGTACAGCTATAGCTAACTAAACTATCCTTGTCCCATACCGTACAGCTATAGCTAACTAAACTATCCTTGTCCCATACCGTACAGCTGTAGCTAACTAAACTATTCTTGTCCCATTATGTACAGCTATAGCTAACTAAACTATCCTTGTCCCATACCGTACAGCTATAGCTAACTAAACTATCCTTGTCCCATACCGTACAGCTATAGCTAACTAAACTATCCTTGTCCCATACCGTACAGCTATAGCTAACTAAACTATCCTTGTCCCGTACCGTACAGCTATAGCTAACTAAACTATCCTTGTCCCATACCGTACAGCTATAGCTAACTAAACTATCCTTGTCCCATTATGTACAGCTATAGCTAACTAAACTATCCTTGTCCCATACCGTACAGCTATAGCTAACTAAACTATCCTTGTCCCATACCGTACAGCTATAGCTAACTAAACTATCCTTGTCCCAAACCGTACAGCTATAGCTAACTAAACTATCCTTGTCCCATACCGTACAGCTATAGCTAACTAAACTATCCTTGTCCCATACCGTACAGCTATAGCTAACTAAACTATTCTTGTCCCATTATGTACAGCAATAGCTAACTAAACTATCCTTGTCCCATACCGTACAGCTATAGCTAACTAAACTATCCTTGTCCCATACCGTACTGCTATAGCTAACTAAACTATCCTTGTCCCATACCGTACAGCTATAGCTAACTAAACTATCCTTGTCCCATACCGTACAGCTATAGCTAACTAAACTATCCTTGTCCCATACCGTACAGCTATAGCTAACTAAACTATCCTTGTCCCATACCGTACAGCTATAGCTAACTAAACTATCCTTGTCCCATACCGTACAGCTATAGCTAACTAAACTATCCTTGTCCCATTATGTACAGCTATAGCTAACTAAACTATCCTTGTCCCATACCGTACAGCTATAGCTAACTAAACTATCCTTGTCCCATACCGTACAGCTATAGCTAACTAAACTATCCTTGTCCCATACCGTACAGCTATAGCTAACTAAACTATCCTTGTCCCATACCGTACAGCTATAGCTAACTAAACTATCCTTGTCCCATTATGTACAGCTATAGCTAACTAAACTATCCTTGTCCCATACCGTACAGCTATAGCTAACTAAACTATCCTTGTCCCATACCGTACAGCTATAGCTAACTAAACTCTCCTTGTCCCATACCGTACAGCTATAGCTAACTAAACTATCCTTGTCCCATACCGTACAGCTATAGCTAACTAAACTATCCTTGTCCCATACTGTACAGCTATAGCTAACTAAACTATCCTTGTCCCATACCGTACAGCTATAGCTAACTAAACTATCCTTGTTCCATTATGTACAGCTATAGCTAACTAAACTATCCTTGTCCCATACCGTACAGCTATAGCTAACTAAACTATCCTTGTCCCATACCGTACAGCTATAGCTAACTAAACTATCCTTGTCCCATACCGTACAGCTATAGCTAACTAAACTATCCTTGTCCCATACCGTACAGCTATAGCTAACTAAACTATCCTTGTCCCATACCGTACAGCTATAGCTAACTAAACTATCCTTGTCCCATACCGTACAGCTATAGCTAACTAAACTATCATTGTCCCATACCGTACAGCTATAGCTAACTAAACTATTCTTGTCCCATTATGTACAGCTATAGCTAACTAAACTATCCTTGTCCCATACCGTACATCTATAGCTAACTAAACTATCCTTGTCCCATACCGTACAGCTATAGCTAACTAAACTATCCTTGTCCCATACCGTACAGCTATAGCTAACTAAACTATCCTTGTCCCATACCGTACAGCTATAGCTAACTAAACTATCCTTGTCCCATACCGTACAGCTGTAGCTAACTAAACTATCCTTGTCCCATTATGTACAGCTATAGCTAACTAAACTATCCTTGTCCCATACCGTACAGCTATAGCTAACTAAACTATCCTTGTCCCATACCGTACAGCTATAGCTAACTAAACTATCCTTGTCCCATACCGTACAGCTATAGCTAACTAAACTATCCTTGTCCCGTACCGTACAGCTATAGCTAACTAAACTATCCTTGTCCCATACCGTACAGCTATAGCTAACTAAACTATCCTTGTCCCATTATGTACAGCTATAGCTAACTAAACTATCCTTGTCCCATACCGTACAGCTATAGCTAACTAAACTATCCTTGTCCCATACCGTACAGCTATAGCTAACTAAACTATCCTTGTCCCATACCGTACAGCTATAGCTAACTAAACTATCCTTGTCCCATACCGTACAGCTATAGCTAACTAAACTATCCTTGTCCCATACCGTACAGCTATCGCTAACTAAACTATTCTTGTCCCATTATGTACAGCTATAGCTAACTAAACTATCCTTGTCCCATACCGTACAGCTATAGCTAACTAAACTATCCTTGTCCCATACCGTACAGCTATAGCTAACTAAACTATCCTTGTCCCATACCGTACAGCTATAGCTAACTAAACTATCCTTGTCCCATACCGTACAGCTATAGCTATCGATCATTGTCTCTGATTGGGGAACATACTTAGGCAGCCATTTTGCCTACCTTAGTTGTGGGATCTTGTTTCTGTTTTGGCTTGTGGTTGTGCAGCCTGTTGAACTTCCCGGTCATTTGTATTTTGTTGTTTTGATTCTGTATTCAGTTAATAAAGGAATATGTACGCATACCACGCTGCACCTTGGTGTGATCCATCTATCAACGAGCGTGACAACTAACCTGTGCCCCGGCACATTGACTCTGTACCGGTACCCCCTGTATATAGCCTCCCTACTGTTATTGTACTGCTGCTCTTTAATGCCAAGAGTGTGCAAAGCTGTCATCAAGGCAAAGGGTGGCTGTTTGAAGAATCTATTTCATAGTTTTGATGTCTTCACTATTATTCGACAATGTAAAAAATTGTAAAAATATAGAAAAACCCTTGAATGAGTAGGTGTGTCCAAACGTTTGACTGTTAGTGTATATATAGGAGAAACACTGACTACTTTTGCTCTTGGGCCTTATTGGGATTTAGAAATTAAACGGAGGGCCGCACATTTTTTAACTGAATACGAGCGTGACAACTAACCTGTGCCCCGGCACATTGACTCTGTACCGGTACCCCCTGTATATAGCCTCCCTACTGTTATTGTACTGCTGCTCTTTAATGCCAAGAGTGTGCAAAGCTGTCATCAAGGCAAAGGGTGGCTGTTTGAAGAATCTATTTCATAGTTTTGATGTCTTCACTATTATTCGACAATGTAAAAAATTGTAAAAATATAGAAAAACCCTTGAATGAGTAGGTGTGTCCAAACGTTTGACTGTTAGTGTATATATAGGAGAAACACTGACTACTTTTGCTCTTGGGCCTTATTGGGATTTAGAAATTAAACGGAGGGCCGCACATTTTTTTACTGATTTGTTTGTCAAAATCAATTTGTGGGCCAGAAAAAAGGCTGTTATTTCAAAATATGTACAGATGAAGTCGAAAGTTTACATACACTTAGGTTGGAGTCATTAAAACTTCTTTTTCAATCACTCCACACATTTCTTGTTAACAAACTATAGTTTTGGCAAGTCAGTTAGGACATCTACTTTGTGCAAGACACAAGTCATTTTTCCAACAATTGACTATTTCACTTATAATTCACTATCACAATTCCAGTGGGTCAGAAGTTTACATACACTAAGTTGACTGTGCCTTTAAACAGCTTGGAAAATTCCAGAAAATGATGTCATGGCTTTAGAAGCTTATGATAGGCTAATTGACATCATTTGAGTAAATTGGAGGTGTACCTGTGGATGTATTTCAAGGCTTACCTTCAAACTCAGTGCCTCTTTGCTTGACATCATGGGAAAATCCAAAGAAATCAGCCAAGACCTCAGAAAAAGAATGGTAGACCTCCACAAGTCTGGTTCATCCTTGGGAGCAATTTCCAAACGCCTGAAGGTACCACGTTCATCTGCACAAACAATAGTAGGCAAGTATAAACACCATGGAACCACGCAGCCGTCATACCGCTCAGGAAGGAGACGCGTTCTGTCTCCTAGAGATTAACGTACTTTGGTGCGAAAAGTGCAAATCAATCCCAGAACAACAGCAAAGGACCTTGTGAAGATGCTGGAGGAAACAGGTACAAAAGTGTCTATATCCATAGTAAAACGAGTCCTATGTTGACATAACCTGAAAGGCCGCTCAGCAAGGAAGAAGCCACTGCTCCAAAACCGCCATAGAAAAGCCAGACTACAGTTTGCAACTGCACATCGGGACAAAGATCATACTTTTTGGAGAAATGTTCTCTGGTCTGATTAATCAAAAATAGAACTGTTTGGCCATAATGAACATTGTTATGTTTGGAGGAAAAAGGGGGTTCTTGCAAGCCGAAGAACACTATCCCAACCGTGAAGCACGGGGGTGGCAGCATCATGCTGTGGGGGTGCTTTGCTGCAGGAGGAACTGGTGCACTTCACAAAATAGATGGCATCATGAGGAAGGAAAATTATATGGATATATTGAAGCAACATCTCAAGACATCAGTCAGGAAGTTAAAGCTTGGTCGCATATGGGTCTTCCAAATGGACAATGACCCCAAGCATACTTCCAAAGTTGTGGCAAAATGGCTTAAGGACAACAAAGTCAAGGTATTGGAGTGGCCATCACAAAGCCCTGACCTCAATCCTATAGAAAATTTGTCGGCAGAACTGAAAAAGCGCGTGCAAGCAAGGAGGCCTACAAACCTGACTCAGTTACACCAGCTCTATCAGGAGGAATGGGACAAAATTCACCCAACTTATTGTGGGAAGCTTGTGGAAGGCTACCTGAAACGTTTGACCCAAGTTAAACAATTTAAAGGCAATGCTACCAAATACTAATTTAGTGTATTTAAACTTCTGACCCACTGGGAATGTGACGAAAGAAACAAAAGCTGAAATAAATAATTCTCTACTATTATTCTGACATATCAAATTCTTAAAATAAAGTGGTGATCCTAACTGACCTAAGACAGGGAATTTTTACTAGGATTAAATGTCAGGAATTGTGAAAAACAGAGTTTAAATGTATTTGGCTAAGGTGTATGTAAACTTCCGACTTCAACTGTACATGTTTCAAGCAGACCACCATAGTCCCTGTGCCCAAGAAAGTGAAGGTAACCTGCCTAAATGATTACCACACCATAGCCCTCACGTCGGTTGCCATGAAGTGCTTTGAAAATTGGTCATGGCTCACATCAACACCATCATGCCGGAAACCCTAGACCCACTCCAATTTGCATACCGCCCAAACAGATCCACAGATGACGCAATCTCAATCGCACTCAACACAGCCCTTTTCCTCCTGGACAAAAGGAACACCTATGTGAGAATGCTGTTCATTGACTACTAGTGTTCCATTATTAAAGTGACCAGTGATTCCATGTCTATGTATATAGGGCAGCAGCCTCTAAGGTGCAGGGTTGAGTAACCGGGTTGTAGCCGGCTAGTGTTGACTATTTAACAGTCTGATGGCCTTGAGATAGAAGCTGTGTTCATGTCTCTCGGTCCCTGTACTGACCTCGCCTTCTGGATGAAAGCAGGGTGAACAGGCCGTGGCTCGTGTGGTTGATGTCCTTGATGATCGTTTTGGCCTTCCTATGACATCTGGTACTGTAGATGTCCTGGAGGTCAGGCAGTGTGCCCCCGGTGATGCGTTGGACAGACGTCACCACCCTCTGGAGAGCCCTTCAGTTGCAGGCGGTGCAGTTGCCGTACCAGGCGGTGATACAGCCAGACAGGATGCTCTCAATTGTGCATCTGTAAATGTTTGTGAGGGTCCTAGGGGCCAAGCCTATTTTATTTAGCCTCCTGAGGTTGAAGAGGCGCTGTTATGCCTTCTTCACCACACTGTCTGTGTGGGTGGACCATTTCAGATTGTCAGTTATGTTTACGCCGAGGAACTTGAAGCTTTCCGCCTTCTCCACTGCGGTCCCGTCGATGTGTATAGAGGCGTGCTCCTTCTGCTGTTTCCTGAAGTCCACGATCAGCTTCTTCATTTTGTTGATGTTGAGGGAGAGGTTATTTTACTCCGCCAGGGCCCTCACCTCCTCCCTGTAGGCTGTCTCGTCATTGTTGGTAATCAGGCCTACTACTGTTGTGTCGTCTGCAAACTTGATGATTGAGTTGGAGGCCTGCATTGCCACGCAGACATGGGTGAACAGAGAGTACAGGAGGGGGTTGAGCACACACCCTTGTGGGGCCCCTGTGTTGAGGATCAGCAAAGTGGAGGAGTTGTTTCCTGCCTTCACCACCTGGGGGCGGCCCGTCAGGAAGTCCAGGACCCAGTTACACAGGGCGGAGTTCAGACCCAGGGCCTCAAGCTTGATGATGAGCTTGGAGGGTACTATGGTGTTGAATGCTGAGCTATAGTAAATCAACAGCATTCTTACATAGGTATTCCTCTTGTCCAGACGGGATAGGGCAGTGTGCAGTATGATGGCAATTGCATCGTCTGTGGATCTATTGGGGCGGTATGCAAATTGAAGTGGGTCTAGGGTGTCAGGTAAGGTGGAGGTGATATGATCCTTAACTAGCCTCTCAAAGCACTTCATGATGACAGAATTGAGTGCTACGGGGTGATAGTCATTGAGTTGAGTTACCTTTGATTTCTTGGGTATAGGAACAATGGTGGACATCTTGAAGCAAGTGGAGACAGCAGACTGGGATAGGGAGAGATTGAATATGTCTGTAAACACTCCAGCCAGCTGGTCTGCGCATGCTCTCAGGACGCGGCTAGGGATGCCGTCTGGGCTGGCAGCCTTGCGGGAGTTAACATGCTTAAATGTCTTAAGTTTATTTTACGGGGAGTCTAGCGGTCTAGTTGTTTAGCTTATCTGGAAGCGTGACGTCGGCGACGTGGCTGGTTTTCCCTTTGTAGTCTGTGATTGTCTGTAGACCCTGCCACATACGCCCTGTGTCTGAGCCATTGAATTGCAACTCCACTTTGTCTCTGTACTGATGTTTTTCCTGTTTGATTGCCTTATGGAGGGAATAACTACACTGTTTGTATTCAACCATATTCCCAGTCACCTTGCCATGGTTAAATGCGATGATTCGTGCTTTCAGTTTTGTGCGAATGCTGCTGTCTATCCACGGTTTCTGGTTTGGGTAGGTTTTAATAGTCACCGTTTCAGTGTATTTGTCTAAATTATTTCTGTAAGCTACCCAGAACATGTCCCAGTCCACGTGATCAAAACAATCTTGAAGCATGGATTTCAGTTGGTCAGACCAGCGTTGAATAGACCTTAGCACGCGTACTTCCTGTTTGAGTTTCTGCCTATAGGAAGGGAGGAGCAAAATGGAGTTGTGATCTGATTTGCCAAAGGGAGGGCGGGGGAGGGCCTTGTAGGCATCCCGGAAGGGGGAGTAGCAGTGGTCGAGTGTTTTAGCAGCACGAGTACTACAGTCGATGTGTTGATAGAACTTCGGTAGCGTTTTCCTCAAATTTAATTTGTTAAAATCCCCAGCTACAATAAATGCAGCCTCAGGATATGTGGTTTCCAGTTTGCACAATGTCCAGTGTAGCTCCTTGAGGGCCGTCGTGGTATCGGCTTGAGGGGACCCTATGACCCTATGATCTGTGAACCGTACATGATACAGACAACATCTTGGAGTCATGATACTGCTTACAGTGTACTCTAACATATGGAGTATGGCTAGATTCTGAAATACACATTTTCACAATATAATTCTTTCAACATTAAAACTATTAATATTAATATCTCAAACCTTTCTTGAATTTGCTTATGTTTAGACATTTTGTTTGTCCTTTTATCACACTAATCACATTTCCAGAGTCTCTCTGGTACTTTTAAAGATATGACCCATTTTATACACAGACAAGTGCCCATAATGGTATTATTTATTATCTGAACCCAGCTGTTTTGCAGCTTCACCTTCAGAAAAACTATTTCAGAGCTTCTTTTCAAATAGGGTTGGGTGATGACAGAAACTTTGAAGATGCTTGAGGAGGCTTCACAGTCTATGAATAAATCAGTGTGCCCCATCCTCATAAACAGTTCAATAGATTCAGGGGTTCTTCGAGACACTTCAAAAACGGAAGGTGATATCTACAGTAGAGATACAGTGAGGGAAAAAAAGTATTTGATTCCCTGCTGATTTTGTATGTTTGCCCACTGACAAAGAAATGATCAGTCTATAATTTTAATGTTAGGTTTATTTGAACAGTGAGAGACAGAATAACAACAAACAAATCCAGAAAAACACATGTCAAAATTGTTATAAATTGATTAGCATTTTAATGAGGGGAAAAAGTATTTGACCCCCTCTCAATCAGAAAGATTTCTGGCTCCCAGGTGTCTTTTATAAAGGTAACGAGCTGAGATTAGGAGCACACTTTTAAAGGGAGTGCTCCTAATCTCAGTTTGTTACCTGTATAAAAGACACCTGTCCACAGAAGCAATCAATTAATCAGATTCCAAACTCTCCACCATGGCCAAGACCAAAGAGCTCTCCAAGGATGTCAGGGACAACATTGTAGACCTACACAAGGCTGGAATGGGCTACAAGACCATCGCCAAGCAGCTTGGTGAGAAGGTGACAACAGTTGGTGTGATTATTCGCAAATGGAAGAAACACAAAATAACTGTCAATCTCCCTCTCCCTGGGGCTCCATGCAAGATCTCACCTCGTGGAGTTGCAATGTTCATGAGAACTGTGAGGAATCAGCCCAGAACTACACGGGAGGGTCTTGTCAATGATCTCAAGGCAGCTGGGACCCTAGTCACCAAGAAAACAATTGGTAACACACTACGCCGTGAAGGACTGAAATGCTGCAGCGCCCGCAAGGTCCCCTGCTCAAGAAAGCACATATACAGGCCCGTCTGAAGTTTGCCAATGAACATCTGAATGATTCAGAGGAGATTTGGGTGAAAGTGTTGTGGTCAGATGAGGCCAAAATCGAGCTCTTTGGCATCAATTCAACTCACCGTGTTTGGAGGAGGAGGAATGCTGCCTATGACCCCAAGAACACCATCCCCACCGTCAAACATGGAGGTGGAAACATTATGCTTTGGGGGTGTTTTTCTGCTAAGTGGACAGGACAACTTCACTGCATCAAAGGGACGATGGACGGGGCCATGCACTGACAAATCTTGGGTGAGAACCTCCTTCTCTTAGCCAGGGCATTGAAAATGGGTCATGGATGGGTATTCCAGCATGACAATGACCCAAAACACACGGCCAAGGCAACAAAGGAGTGGCTCAAGAAGAAGCACATTAAGGTCCTGGAGTGGCCTAGCCAGTCTCCAGATCTTAATCCCATAGAAAATCTGTGGAGGGAGCTGATGGTTCGAGTTGCCAAACGTCAGCCTCGAAACCTTAATGACTTGGAGAAGATCTGCAAAGAGGAGTGGGACAAAATCCCTCCTGAGATGTGTGCAAACCTGGTGGCCAACTACAAGAAACGTCTGACCTCTGTGATTGCCAACAACGGTTTTGCCCCCAAGTACTAAGTCATGTTTTGCAGAGGGGTCAAATACTTATTTTCCTCATTAAAATGCAAATCAATTTTTTCTGGATTTGTTTTTTGTTATTCTGTCTCACACTGTTCAAATAAACCTACCATTAAAATTATAGACTGATCATTTCTTTGTCAGTGGGCAAACGTACAAAATCAGCAGGGGATCAAATACTTTTTTCCCTCACTGTATATGCATACACACACTTAAAACACCAAAACCCAATAGAGTTAAAAAGAATCAGCGCAATCGCTCCTGCTTCCCGATTCACTCACAGCATGCACTCCGACGAGAGAGAGAGAGAGAGAGAGAGAGAGAGAGAGAGAGAGAGAGAGTGTATGAGTCTAGATAGTGTGTGTGTGTAGATGGTGTGTGTGTAGATGGTGTGTGTGTGTAGATGGTGTGTGTGTGTAGATGGTGTGTGTGTAGATGGTGTGTGGGCTGGGCTTGGCTGGGCTGGTGTTTGAAGTTCAGCCTGCAGAGAGATAAACAGCTAGCCAGGCATTTCATCAGGATGTGCAGCATCCACTCTCCCTACCCTCCCCTCTCCAACGATCCAAGGTCCTGCATCCACTCTCCCTACCCTCCCTTTTCAACGCTCCAGTGTCCTGCATCCACTCTCCCTACCCTCCCCTCTCCAACGATCCAAGGTCCTGCATCCACTCTCCCTACCCTCCCCTCTCCAATGCTCCAGCGTCCTGCATCCACTCTCCCTACCCTCCCCTCTCCAACGATCCAAGGTCCTGCATCCACTCTCCCTACCCTCCCTTTTCAATGCTCCAGCGTCCTGCATCCACTCTCCCTACCCTCCCCTCTCCAACGATCCAAGGTCCTGCATCCACTCTCCCTACCCTCCCTTTTCAATGCTCCAGTGTCCTGCATCCACTCTCCCTACCCTCCCCTCTCCAATGCTCCAGAGTCCTGCATCCACTCTCCCTACCCTCCCCTCTCCAATGCTCCAGAGTCCTGCATCCACTCTCCCTACCCTCCCTCTCCAATGCTCCAGCGTCCTGCATCCACTCTCCCTACCCTCCCTTTTCAATGCTCCAGCGTCCTGCATCCACTCTCCCTACCCTCCCTCTCCAACGCTCCAGCGTCCTGCATCCACTCTCCCTACCCTCCCCTCTCCAATGCTCCAGCGTCCTGCATCCACTCTCCCTACCCTCCCTCTCCAACGCTCCAGCGTCCTGCATCCACTCTCCCTACCCTCCCTCTCCAATGCTCCAGCGTCCTGCTTCCACTCTCCCTACCCTCCCTTTTCAATGCTCCAGCGTCCTGCATCCACTCTCCCTACCCTCCCCTCTCCAATGCTCCAGAGTCCTGCATCCACTCTCCCTACCCTCCCTCTCCAATTTTCCAGCGTCCTGCATCCACTCTCCCTACCCTCCCCTCTCCAATGCTCCAGCGTCCTGCATCCACTCTCCCTACCCTCCCCTCTCCAATGCTCCAGAGTCCTGCATCCACTCTCCCTACCCTCCCTCTCCAATGCTCCAGAGTCCTGCATCCACTCTCCCTACCCTCCCTCTCCAATGCTCCAGAGTCCTGCATCCACTCTCCCTACCCTCCCTCTCCAATGCTCCAGAGTCCTGCATCTACTCTCCCTACCCTCCCTCTCCAATGCTCCAGAGTCCTGCATCCACTCTCCCTACCCTCCCTCTCCAATGCTCCAGAGTCCTGCATCCACTCTCCCTACCAGCCAGTTCACCCGTGATGCATGTCAGTATTTCTATGTCCATCCATGACTGAGGACGTCAGGAGATGACGTGGAGACCGGCCACTACTACACTGACCGTGGCATGTGCAGAAAGTAGCCCATCACTTTTCCAACTGATCTGTCAATAGCACCTGCTAAGTTCTGGGCATCAATGTTGTTGAGAAAAGTAGCATAACTTTTGCGCGGTAGAAAGGACTGTCAACACATACTGAACAGCTCACGTTATAGACAGAAACATGCTACAAACCTGTTTTTGCTTCGTCATTATGGGATATTGTGTGTAGATTGATGAGGGGGAAAAAATGAATAAGTGAATAACTGAATGAATAACGTAACAAAATGTGGAAAAAGTCAAGGGGTCTGAATACTTTCCAAAGGCATGGTTTATAACATTATATTGGTTGCAATAATTTTGTATAATAATTTACATTGAAAGAATCTAAGTTTTTAATTCAGCGTTGTTATGTATATCAGTTCATAAACAATGTGCCATGGAATC
Source organism: Coregonus lavaretus (assembly GCF_964263955.1). Classification (NCBI taxonomy): domain Eukaryota; kingdom Metazoa; phylum Chordata; class Actinopteri; order Salmoniformes; family Salmonidae; genus Coregonus; species Coregonus lavaretus. The sequence continues at coordinate 79,121,502 of NC_139991.1, forward strand.
GGTACATCAAACATCTTTTCCCAACTATTTTGCAATCTATAAGGCACAGCTGTCAATTTTTTGGTCCTTAAATGAAACTGATATACTTTTTTATTAACCACAATTTTCTTTAGCCAATTTTGGTCTTTAATGCAAGTTCTTTACTTCTCCCCCTTCCCCTTTCCTCTTCCATTTTTGTAGTAATGCAGCAATTATTTGGTTGTAATTTTGGGTAGAGCAGATATTTCCATATATTTGTGTTAGCTGCATTTGCGACATAACTCCACCAGTCCCACCTATGATATAATTTACAAAGATTATACCTTTTTAAAACATTTATTCCAAAAATATTGTTTATTTTAATCAATTAGTATATTTGAGTTTAACCATTATATTTGTTGTAATATTTGTTCTGTCTTTTCTGGTGGATTAAACTGAAATTGCTTGTAATCTGAATAAAGGGAAAAGAGCCATTGGGTGAGACATTCTTACTAATCTGCTAGAGAACCAGTTCGGATTTAAGTATAACCTTTGAATGACTGAAGCCTTTAAATAATATAATAATAATATGCCATTTAGCAGACGCTTTTATCCAAAGCGACTTACAGTCATGCGTGCATACATTTTTTGTGTATGGGTGGTCCCGGGGATCGAACCCACTACCTTGGCGTTACAAGCGCCGTGCTCTACCAGCTGAGCTAGTGAGAGGTCGAATGCTTTGATATTTAATCATTTCTGCCCTCCGTATTCATATTCATTATACAAATAGGCCTGTTTAATTTTGTCTGGCTTGCCGTTCCAAATAAAATGGAATATGTTTTGCTCATATAATTTAAAAAACAAGTCGCTAGGTGTAGGCAAGACCATAAGCAAATAGGTAAACTGGGATATGACAAAAGAGTTAATCAGGGTGATTTTTAAACAAATAGACAGGTGTTTTCCTTTCCACAGTAGCAAGATCTTATCTATTTTTTCTAACTTTCTATGAAAATGTATTGTAGTGAGATTATTTATTTATTTCGGGATATGAATACTGAGTACGTCCACATCCCAGTCAGACCATTGTATTGGTAAACTACACGGTAATGTATAAGTTAAATTTTTTCGTGATCCAATACGTAATATAGTACACATCATAATTTCAAATCAAACGTTATTTGTCACATGCGCCAAATACAACAGGTAGTCAAATGCTTACTTACAAGCCCTTAACCAACAATGCAGTTCAAGAAAGAGTTAAGAAAATATTTACCAAATAAACTAAAGTAAAAAATAATAAAAAGTAACATAATAAAATAACAATAATGAGGCTATATACAGGGGGTACCGGTACCGAGTCAATGTGCTGGGGGTACAGGTTAGTCGAGGTAATTTGTACATGTAGGTAGGGGTAAAGTTACAATGAATAGATAATAAACAGAGGGTAGCAGAAGTGTAAAAACAAATGGAGGGGGGGTGGGGGGGAGGGGTCATTGTAAATAGTCCGGGTGGCCATTTGATTAATTGTTCAGCAGTCTTATGGCTTGGAGGTAGAAGCTGTTAAGGAGCTTTTTGGTCCTAGACTTGGCGCTCCGGTACCGCTTGCCGTGCGGAAGCAGAGAGAACAGTCTGACTTGGGTGACTGGAGTCTTTGACAATTTTTTGGGCCTTCCTCTGACCGCCTAGTATATAGGTCCTGGATGGCAGGAAGCTTGGCCCCAGTGATGTACTGGTTCGTACGCATTACCCTCTGTATCGCCTTACGGTCAGATGCCGAGCAGTTGCCATACCAGGCAGTGATGCAACCGGTCAGGATGCTCTCAATGGTGAAAGGTGTTGTTGTGCCCTCTTCACGACTGTCTTGGTGTGTTTGGACCATGATAGTTTGTTGGTGATGTGGAAACCAAGGAACTTGAAACTCTCGACCCGCTCCATTACAGCCCTGTCGTTGTTATTTGGGGCCTGTACGGCCCTCCTTTTCCTGTAGTCCACGATCAGCTCCTGTCTTGCTCACATTGAGGGAGAGGTTGTTGTCCTGGCACCACACTGCCAGGTCTCTGACATAATAATAATAATAATAATATGCCATTTAGCAGACGCTTTTATCCAAAGCGACTTACAGTCATGCGTGCATACATTTTTTTTTTTGTGTATCCTCCCTGTAGGCTGTCTCATCGTTGTGGTGATCAGGCCTACCACTGTTGTGTAGTCAGCAAACTTAATGATGGTGTTGGAGTCTTGTTTGGCCATGCAGTCATGGGTGAACAGGGAGTACAGGAGGGGACTAAGCACGCACCCCTGAGGGGCCGCAGTGTTGAGGATCAGTGTGGCAGACGTGTTGTTGCCTACCCATACCACCTGGGGGCGGCCCGTCAGGAAGTCCAGGATCCAGATGCAGAGGGAGGTGTTTAGTCCCAGGGTCCTTAGCTTAGTGATGAGCTTTGAGGGCACTCTGGTGATGAAAGCTGAGCTGTAGTCAATGAACAGCATTCTCACATAGGTGTTACTTTTGTCCAGGTGGGAAAGGGCAGTGTGGAGTGCAATAGAGATTGCGTCATCTGTGGATCTGTTGGGGCAGTATGCGAATTGGAGTGGGTCTAGTGTTTCCGGGATGATGGTGTTGATGTGCGCCATGACCAGCCTTTCAAAATACTTCATGGCTACCGACGTGAGTGCTATGGGGCAGTAGTCCTTTTCCTGTTTGATGATTCATCTGAGGGCGTAGCGGGATTTCTTATAAGAGTCCGGATTAGTGTCCCGCTTGGTGCGGATGTTGCATGTAATCCATGGCTTCTGGTTGGGATATATACGGTCACTGTGCGGTCACCTGTCTCTCCACCCCCTCTCCTCCATGCGAGGGTTCTATGACACGGCCCTCCCTTCTCCCTCCCTCCGGTCATCCCTACAGGGACCCAAATGGGTTATACCTGGAACCAAAAGGGGTTCTCCTGTGGGGAAGGCTAAAGAACCATTTTGGAACCCTTTTTTTCTAAGAGTGTACTGTACATCTCTCTCTCTCTCTGTTCAATTAAGGGCTTTATTGGCATGGGAAACATATGTATACATTGGCAAAACCAGGGAAAAAGATAATAATCAAAAGTGAAATAAACAATCAATATTAACAGTAAACATTACACTCAGAAGTTCCAAAAGAATAAAGACATTTCAAATGTCATATTATGTCTATATACAGTGTTATAATGATGTGCAAATAGTTAAAATACAGAAAGGAAAATAAATAAATACAGTTGAAGTCGGAAGTTTACATACACTTATGTTGGAGTAATTAAAACTTGTTTTTCAATCACTCGACAAACGTCTTGTTAACAAACTTTCGTTTTGGCAAGTCGGTTTGGACATCTACTTTGTGAATGGCACAAGTAATTTTTCCAACAATTGTTTACAGACAGATTATTTCACTTATAATTCAATGTATCACAATTCCAGTGGGTCAGAAGTTTACATACACTAAGTTGACTGTGCCTTTAAACAGCTTGGAAATTTCCAGAAAATGATGTCATGGCGTTAGAAGATTCTGATAGGCTAATTGACATCATTTGAGTCAATTGGAGGTGTACCTGTGGATGTATTTCAAGGCCTACCTTCAAACTCAGTGCCTCTTTGCTTGACATCACGGGAAAATCTAAAGAAATCAGCCAAGACCTCAGAAAAGAAATGGTAGACCTCCACAAGTCTGGTTCATCCTTGGGAGCAATTTTCAAACGCCTGAAGGTACCACGTTCATCTGTACAAACAATAGTACGCAAGTATAAACACCATGGGACCACGCAGCCGTCATACCGCTCAGGTAGAAGACGCGTTCTGTCTCCTAGAGATGAACGTACTTTGGTGCGAAAAGTGCAAATCAATCCCAGAACAACAGCAAAGGACCTTGTGAAGATGCTGGAGGAAACAGGTACAAAAGTATCTATATCCACAGTAAAACGAGTCCTATATCGACATAACCTGAAAGGCCGCTCAGCAAGGAAGAAGCCACTGCTCCAAAACCGCCATTAAAAAGCCAGACTACGGTTTGCAACTGCACATGGGGACAAAGATCATAATTTTTGGAGAAATGTTCTCTGGTCTGATTAAACAAAAATAGAACTGTTTGGCCATAATGAACATTGTTATGTTTGGAGGAAAAAGGGGGTGCTTGCAAGCCGAAGAACACCATCCCAACCGTGAAGCACGGGGGTGGCAGCATCATGCTGTGGGGGTGCTTTGCTGCAGGAGGAACTGGTGCACTTCACAAAATAGATGGCATCATGAGGAAGGAAAATTATGTGGATATATTGAAGCAACCTCTCAAGACATCAGTCAGGAAGTTAAAGCTTGGTCGCATATGGGTCTTACAAATGGACAATGACCCCAAGCATACTTCCAAAGTTGTGGCAAAATAGCTTAAGGACAACAAAATCAAGGTATTGGAGTGGCCATCACAAAGCCCTGACCTCAATCCTATAGAAAATGTGTAAGCAGAACAGAAAAAGCGTGTGTGAGCAAGGAGGCCTACAAACCTGACTCAGTTACACCAGCTCTGTCAGGAGGAATGGGCCAAAATTCATCCAACTTATTGTGGGAAGCTTGTGGAAGGCTACCCGAAACATTTGACCCAAGTTAAACAATTTAAAGGCAATGCTACCAAATACTAATTGAGTGTATGTAAACTTCTGACCCACTAGGAACTTGATGAAAGAAATGAAAGCTGAAATAAATCCTTCTCTCTACTATTATTCTGACATTTCACATTCTTAAAATAAAGTGTTGATCCTAACTGACCTAAGACAGGGAATTGTTACTAGGATTAAATGTCAGGAATTGTGAAAAACTGTGTTTAAATGTATTTATCTAAGGTGTATGTAAACTTCCGACTTTAACTGTAGGTTGTATTTACAATCGTGTTTGTTCTTCACTGGTTGCACTTTTCTTGTGGCAACAGGTCACAAAAATTGCTACTGTTATGGCACACTGTGGTATTTCATAAAATAGATATTGGAGTTTATCCAAATTGGAATTGTTTTTCGAATTCTTTGTGGGTCTGTGTAATATGATGGAAGTATGTGTCTCTAATATGGTCATACATTTTGCAGGAAGTTAGGAAGTGCAGCTCAGTTTCCACCTCGTTTTGTGGGCAGCGTGCACATAGCCTGTCTTCTCTTGAGAGCCAGGTCTGCCTACAGCGGCCTTTCTCAATAGCAAGGCGATGCTCACTGAGTCTGTATGTAGTCAAAGCTTTCCTTAAGTTTCGGTCAGTCACAGTGGTCAGATATTCTGCCACTGTGTACTCTCTGTTTAGGGCCAAATAGCATTTGAGTTTCCTCTGTTTTTTTTGTAAATTCTTTCCAATGTGTCAAGTAATTATCTTTTTGTTTTCTCATGATTTGGTTGGGTCTAATTGTGTTGCTTTCCTGGGGCTCTGTGGGGTATATTTGTGTTTGTGAATGGAGCCCCAGGACCAGCTTGCTTAGGGGACTGTTCTCCAGGTTAATCTCTCTGTCGGTGATGGTTTTGTTATGGAAGATTTGGGAATCGCTTCCTTTTAGGTGGTTTTAGAATTTAACAGCTCTTTTCTGGATTTTGATAATTAGCAGGTATTGGCCTAATTCTGCTATGCATGCTTTATTTAGGTGTTTCACGTTTTAAACTGAGGATATTTTTGCAGAATTCTGCATGCAGAGTCTCAATTTGGTGTTTGTCCCATTTTGTGAATTCCTGGTTGGTGAGTGGACCCCAGACCTCACAACAATAAAGGGTAATGGGTTCTATATCTGATTCAAGTATTTTTAGCCAGATCCTAATTGGTATGTCGAATTATATGTTCCTTTTGATGGCATAGAAGGCCCTTCTTTCCTTGTCTCTCAGATCGTTCACAGCTTTGTGGAAGTTACCTGTGGCGCTGATGTTTAGTCCGAGGTACGTATAGTTTTTTTGTGTGCTCTAGGGCAACGGTGTCTAGATGGAATTTGTATTTGTGGTCCTGGCATCTGGACCTTGTTTTGGAAAACCATTATTTTTGTCTTACTGAGATTTACGGTCAGGCCCAGGTCTGACAGAATCTGTGCAGAATATCTAGGTGCTACTGTAGGCCCTCCTTGGTTGGTGACAGAAGCACCAGATCATCAGCAAACAGTAGACATTTGACTTCAGATTCTAGTAGGGTGAGGCCGGGTGTTGCAGACTGTTCTAGTGTCCTCGCCAATTCGTTGATACATATGTTGAAGAGTGTGGGGCTTAAACTGCATCCCTGTATCACCCCACTGCCCTGTGGAAAGAAATGTGTGTGTTTTTTGCCTATTTTAACCGCACACTTGTTTGTGTACATGGATTTTATAACGTCGTATGT
>NC_139991.1:79132805-79242805 GCF_964263955.1 Coregonus lavaretus
CCAAACAATCCAGAAAAACGCATGTCAAAACTGTTATAATTTGATTTGCATTTTAATGATGGAAAAAAGTATTTGACCCCCTCTCAATCAGAAAGATTTCTGGCTCCCAGGTGTCTTTTATACAGGTAACGTGCTGATATTAGGAGCGCTCTCTTAAAGGGAGTGCTCCTAATCTCAGCTTGTTTCCTGTATAAAAGACACCTGTCCACAGAAGCAATCAATCAATCAGATTCCAAACTCCACCATGGCCAAGACCAAAGTGCTCTCCGAGGATGTCAGGGACAAGATTGTAGACCTACACAAGGCTGGAATGGGCTACAAGACCATCGCCAAGCAGCTTGGTGAGAAGGTGACAACAGTTGGTGCGATTATTCGCAAATGGAAGAAACACAAAAGAACTGTCAATCTCCCTCGGCCTGGGGCTCCATGCAAGATCTCACCATCGTGGAGTTGCGATGATCATGAGAACGGTGAGGAATCAGCCCAGAACTACACAGGAGGATCTTGTCAATGATCTCAAGGCAGCTGGGACCATAGTCACCATGAAAACAATTGGTAACACACTACGCCGTGAAGGACTGAAATCCTGCAGCGCCCGCAAGGTCCCCCTGCTCAAGAAAGCACATATACAGGCCCGTCTGAAGTTTGCCAATGAACATCTGAATGATTCAGAGGAGAACTGGGTGAAATTGTTGTGGTCAGATGAGACCAAAATCGAGCTCTTGGCATCAACTCAACTCGCCGTGTTTGGAAGAGGAGGAATGCTGCCTATGACTCCAAGAACACCATCCCCACCGTCAAACATGGAGGTGGAAACATTATGCTTTGGGGTGTTTTTCTGCTAAGGGGACAGGACAACTTCATCACATCAAAGGGACGATGGACGGGGCCATGTACCGTCAAATCTTGGGTGAGAACCTCCTTCCCTCAGCCAGGGCATTGAAAATTGGTGGTGGATGGGTCTTCCAGCATGACAATGACCCAAAACACACAGCCAAGGCAACAAAGGAGTGGCTCAAGAAGAAGCACATTAAGGTCCTGGAGTGGCCTAGCCAGTCTCCAGACCGTAATCCCATAGAAAATCTGTGGAGGGAGCTGAAGGTTCGAGTTGCCAAACATCAGCCTCGAAACCTTAATGACTTGGAGAAGATCTGCAAAGAGGAGTGGGACAAAATCCCTCCTGAGATGTGTGCAAACCTGGTGGCCAACTACAAGAAACGTCTGACCTCTGTGATTGCCAACAAGGGTTTTGCCACCAAGTACTAAGTCATGTTTTGCAGAGGGGTCAAATACTTATTTCCCTCATTAAAATACAAATCAATTTATAACATTTTTGACATGTGTTTTTCTGGATTTTTTTGTTGTTATTCTGTCTCTCACTGTTCAAATAAACCTACCATTAAAATTATAGACTGATCATGTCTTTGTCAGTGGGCAAAAGTACAAAATCAGCAGGGGATCAAATACTTTTTTCCCTCACTGTAGATGGTTGTTCTTCTGGAAGGTTCTCCCATCTCCACAAAGGAACTCTACAGCTCTGTCAGAGTGACCATCGGGTTCTTGGTTACCTCCCTGACCAAGGCCCTTCTCCCCTGATTGCTCAGTTTGGCCGGGCGGCCAGCTCTAGGAAGAGTCTTAGTGGTTCCAAACTTCTGCCATTTAAGATTGATGCAGGCCACTGTGTTCTTGGGAACCTTAAATGCTGCAGACATTTTTTGGTACCTTTCCCCAGATCTGTGCCTCGACAAAATCCTTGTCTACGGACAATTCCTTCGACCTCATGGCTTGGTTTTTGCTCTGACATGCACTGTCAACTGTGGGACCTTGTATAGACAGGTGTGTGCCTTTCCAAATCATGTCCAATCAATTGAATTTACCACAGGTGGACTCCAATCAAGTTGTAGAAACAGCTCAAGGATGATCAATGGAAACAGGATACACCTGAGCTCAATTTCGAATCTCATAGCAAAGGGTCTGAATACTTACATAAATAAGGTATTTCAGTTTTAGTTTTAACATATGTGCAAAAATGTCTAAAAACCTGTTTTCTCTTAATCATTATGGGGAATTGTGTGTAGATTGCTGAAGATTTGTATTAATTAAATCCATATTAGAATAAGATTGTAACGTAACAAAATGTGGAAAAAGTTAAGGGGTCTGAATACTTTCCGAAGGCACTGTATATCAGTTAGTTTAAAGGAAGTCTGTTTACATCAGCTAGTTTAAAGGAGGCTGTTTACATCAGCTAGGTTAACCTCTACTGGATGGGGTGTCCCGAAATCGGGACAGTTGTTGCTCAATACGGATAATGTGACTACAATGACGTTGTAAACAAAAGCACAATTTCACGGACATATACATGTCTTATATGGGCAGAAAGCTTAAATTATTGTTAATCTAACTGCAGTGTCCAATTTACAGTAGGTATTACAGTGAAAAAATACCATGCTATTGTTTGAGGATAGTGCACAACAACAAAACACTTGTATCACGGCAACTGGTTTGGTACATTCACCTCTGAAGGTAAATAATGTACTTACATTCAGTAATCTTGCTCTGATTTGTCATCCTGGGGGTCCCAGAGATAAAACGTAGCGTTGTTTTGTTTGATAAATCCATTTTTATATCTTTACACGGTCCATGTTGTATACAGTGTTTCACCTGAATTCTGACTAGTTGAACTTGCAACAAAATATTTCAACGTATTATAAACGCTACCCCTTGTTTCAGCCAGTCAAGTTCTGTTTTTCTGCAATCCTCAGATACTTTAGAAGGCGACCGAACTTGATTCTGCATGACGCATTGGCTAAACAAAAGGTATTTCGCCCACCAATGATTGACTTGATTACGCACCAATGTGATGGGCGGTGTTCACTTGATTGACTGTATCTTGGTCCAATGACCACCTATCATTTTGAAACATAGCTAGCTAGATAGCCAATGAGCTGGGCTTTACATGAGTATGTGATGGTCCTTTGTGTGAGTAAAAGCGATTGTGCTGAGCTCAACAACCTACGTTGGGCAGATCAAATTGAGAGAACAAAGAGGGATTCGTATTACGCACGCACGCTCAATAAGTTCTACCAAGTTTATTGCTTTTTTAGAAAGTAGAACATGGCTAATAAAACAAGAAAAGCTCAAACAAAGACCAAGTATACAGATTTGGACGAGATTATTGCAGAAATCGATCGGTAAAGTGACATAGAAGTTTATGAGGGCTCAGTTAGTGATTACACTCTAGACGCACGCTGATTTCTTTTGGATGGGAAGACGTAACTTTGGACTGGTAAGTAAAATACTTTCTTTCTTCTCATGCTAATGCCGTTGTTTAAATGGTTGCATATTATTAATTTGAGATATTTTTATTTGATTGCTATATATATAATCACTATAATTAAATATGTTTACCAATAGTAAATAGGGCCCCGAAAACCACAGGCATATCATGTGATAGTCAACATAAAATACACGTTGGCTAGGGCTCACCGCCCTGCTAAAATAATTGATGCAGGTCTCCCCCCCTGCTAAAAGAAAGGTTCATTATAATAAGTAATAGCAAACTTGAGTTCTTACTGAATTTATTTTATCTTCTATAGTGCTAGAGACTCAGTCAACATAAAATGCACAATGGATATGCTAATACATTTTAGGTCTGTATAAATACATTGTATGTCTGTGCCCTATTTACTATTGGTAAACACATTTCATTATAGTGATTGTGTTCCCCAAACTCTATATAATACAGTATATGTTTATATCTTTATATAACTCTATATAATACAGTATATGTTTATAGATGTGTTGTTTATGTGATGTATTGATGCAGGGCTCACCCGTAATAGTATTGATGCAGGGCTCACCCGTAATAGTATTGATGCAGGGCTCACCCGTAATAGTATTGATGCAGGGCTCACCCGTAATAGTATTGATGCAGGGCTCACCCGTAATAGTATTGATGCAGGGCTCACCCGTAATAGTATTGATGCAGGGCTCACCCGTAATAGTATTGATGCTCACCCCCTGCTAAAATAAAGGTCCAATAGAATAAATAATAGTAAACTACTATCAGTTCTTACTGAATTGTTAAAATCTGCTATAGTGCTAGAGACTCTGACTCAGATGGCCTCTGGGAGGCAACACCAAAGAGACCACATTCAAGTCCTCCAGTAGAAACTGGTTCATTCAGCCGGACCCCTGCTGCTGTCTCTGGCTCCACACCCACCCCGCCCGGCCATCTAGATGTGTGAAGGTTAGTGTCTTGTGTCTCTGGCTCCACACCCACCCTGCCCGGCCATCTAGATGTGTGAAGGTTAGTGTCTTGTGTCTCTGGCTCCACACCCACCCCGCCCGGCCATCTAGATGTGTGAAGGTTAGTGTCTTATGTCTCTGGCTCCACACCCACCCCGCCCGGCCATCTAGATGTGTGAAGGTTAGTGTCTTATGTCTCTGGCTCCACACCCACCCCGCCCGGCCATCTAGATGTGTGAAGGTTAGTGTCTTATATCTCTGGCTCCACACCCACCCCGCCCGGCCATCTAGATGTGTGAAGGTTAGTGTCTTATGTCTCTGGCTCCACACCCACCCTGCCCGGCCATCTAGATGTGTGAAGGTTAGTGTCTTATGTAGGGAAGCTAATGATCCATCATGTATGACATTCCTGGGAGTGTGTAAACATGTATTTTCTATTACCATAGCATTTTTGTATGTTCTCTATAGTTATGTACTTTAAAATATATCAATTTACCAATTCGGCCACTTGGAGGCCACTTGGGTAGATTTGGGAAAAACCTGTGAGGGACACCTGGGAGACTTCATTCTAAATGTCATGTAGCTCGCTCATTCTTGAAGGTTTCAGTCTGAAACTGTGCACGTACACTGTTGACCTCTTGTTGACAACATCTACATTACTTCCTATCTGAGTCTATGGCTTTTCTTTTTCATTTCAGAAATGATGCAACAAAAATAGAAATAGAAAACATAAGTTTTTTTGTTTGTTTAACCTTTTACCAGATCTATTATGTTATGTTCTCCTACATTCATTTCACATTTCCACAAACTTCAAAGTGTTTCCTTTCAAATAGTATCAAGAATATGCACATCCTTGCTTCAGGTCCTGAGCTACAGGTAGTTAGATTTGGGTTTGTCATTTTAGGAGGAAATTGAAAAGAAGGGTCTGTTCCTTAAGAGGTTAAAGGAAGGCTGTTAATGTCAGCTAGTTTAAAGGAAGGCCGTTTATATCAGCTAGTTGAATGGAAGGCTGTTAATGTCAGCTAGTTTAAAGAAAGGCCGTTACTGTCTGCGATATTACAGCTTTTGACAGATACACTGTAGCAGAGAGGTAATTCATAACTTTATCAGACTCTGACATGAAATGAAATAAAACCGTATATCATTCAACGTTTTCTCAATGATATAAACTGTAAATGCTCATCACAAACTGTGTGTTTTTATGCATGCGTGTGTGTGTTTGAAGCTGTAGTATCATTTAAATAAACATAATTCCATTAGGTTCTGAGTAAGGTAAGAGTAGAGTAAGGTAAGAGTAGAGTAGAGTAAGTTAAGAGTAGAGTAGAGTAGAGTAGAGTAGAGTAGAGTAGAGTAGAGAAAGGTAAGAGTAGAGTAGAGTAGAGTAGAGTAGAGTAGAGTAGAGTAGAGTAGAGTAGAGTAGAGAAAGGTAAGAGTAGAGTAGAGTAGAGTAGAGTAGAGTAAGTTAAGAGTAGAGTAGAGTAGAGTAGAGTAGAGTAGAGTAGAGTAAGTTAAGAGTAGAGTAGAGTAGAGTAAGAGTAGAGTAGAGTAGAGTAGAGTAGAGTAGAGCAGAGTAGAGTAAGGTAAGAGTAGAGTAGAGTAGAGTAGAGTAGAGTAAGATAAGAGTAGAGTAAGATAAGAGTAGAGTAGAGTAGAGTAGAGTAGAGTAGAGTAAGATAAGAGTAGAGTAAGGTAAGAGTAGAGTAGAGTAGAGTAGAGTAGAGTAAGATAAGAGTAGAGTAAGGTAAGAGTAGAGTAGAGTAGAGTAGAGTAGAGTAGAGTAAGATAAGAGTAGAGTAAGATAAGAGTAGAGTAAGGTAAGAGTAGAGTAGAGTAGAGTAGAGTAGAGTAGAGTAGAGTAAGATAAGAGTAGAGTAAGGTAAGAGTAGAGTAGAGTAGAGTAGAGTAGAGTAGAGTAGAGTAGAGTAGAGTAGAGTAAGATAAGAGTAGAGTAAGGTAAGAGTAGAGTAGAGTAGAGTATAGTAGGATAAGAGTAGAGTAGAGTAGAGTAAGGTAAGAGTAGAGTAGAGTAGAGTAGAGTAGAGTAGAGTAGTGTAGTGTAGTGTAGAGTAAGAGTAGAGTAGAGTAGAGTAGAGTAGAGTAGAGTAGAGTAGAGTAAGATAAGAGTAGAGTAAGGTAAGAGTAGAGTAGAGTAGAGTAGAGTAGGATAAGAGTAGAGTAGAGTAGAGTAGAGTAAGATAAGAGTAGAGTAAGGTAAGAGTAGAGTAGAGTAGAGTAGAGTAGAGTAGTGTAGTGTAGAGTAGAGTAGAGTAGAGTAGAGTAGAGTAAGAGTAGAGTAGAGTAGAGTAGAGTAGAGTAGAGTAAGATAAGAGTAGAGTAAGGTAAGAGTAGAGTAGAGTAGAGTAGAGTAGAGTAGAGTAGAGTAGAGTAGAGTAGAGTAGAGTAGAGTAGAGTAGAGTAGAGTAGAGTAGAGTAAGGTAAGAGTAGAGTAGAGTAGAGTAGAGTAGAGTAGAGTAGTGTAGTGTAGAGTAGAGTAGAGTAAGAGTAGAGTAGAGTAGAGTAGAGTAGAGTAAGATAAGAGTAGAGTAAGGTAAGAGTAGAGTAGAGTAGAGTAGAGTAGAGTAGAGTAGAGTAAGATAGGAGTAGAGTAGAGTAGAGTAGAGTAGAGTAAGATAAGAGTAGAGTAAGGTAAGAGTAGAGTAGAGTAGAGTAGAGTAGAGTAGAGTAGAGTAGAGTAGAGTAAGAGTAGAGTAGAGTAGAGTAGAGTAAGAGTAGAGTAGAGTAGAGTAGAGTAGAGTAGAGTACAGTAGAGTAGAGTAGAGTAGAGTAAGAGTAGAGTAGGAGTAGAGTAGAGTAGAGTAGAGTAGAGTAGAGTAAGATAAGAGTAGAGTAGAGTAGAGTAGAGTAGAGTAGAGTAGAGTAAGAGTAGAGTAGAGTAGAGTAGAGTAGAGTAAGATAAGAGTAGAGTAAGGTAAGAGTAGAGTAGAGTAGAGTAGAGTAAGGTAAGGGTAGAGTAGAGTAGAGTAGAGTAGAGTAGAGTAGAGTAGAGTAGAGTAGAGTAAGAGTAGAGTAGAGGAAGAGTAGAGTAGAGTAGAGTAAGATAAGAGTAGAGTAAGAGTAGAGTAGAGTAGAGTAAGGTAAGAGTAGAGTAAGATAAGAGTAGAGTAAGGTAAGAGTAGAGTAGAGTAGAGTAGAGTAGAGTAGAGTAGTGTAGAGTAGAGTAGTGTAGAGTAGAGTAAGATAAGAGTAGAGTAAGGTAAGAGTAGAGTAGAGTAGAGTAGAGTAGAGTAGAGTAAGATAAGAGTAGAGTAAGAGTAGAGTAGAGTAGAGTAGAGTAGAGTAGAGTAGAGTAGAGTAGAGTAGAGTAGAGTAAGAGTAGAGTAGGAGTAGAGTAGAGTAGAGTAGAGTAGAGTAGAGTAAGATAAGAGTAGAGTAGAGTAGAGTAGAGTAGAGTAGAGTAGAGTAAGAGTAGAGTAGAGTAGAGTAGAGTAGAGTAAGATAAGAGTAGAGTAAGGTAAGAGTAGAGTAGAGTAGAGTAGAGTAAGGTAAGGGTAGAGTAGAGTAGAGTAGAGTAGAGTAGAGTAGAGTAGAGTAGAGTAGAGTAAGAGTAGAGTAGAGGAAGAGTAGAGTAGAGTAGAGTAAGATAAGAGTAGAGTAAGAGTAGAGTAGAGTAGAGTAAGGTAAGAGTAGAGTAAGATAAGAGTAGAGTAAGGTAAGAGTAGAGTAGAGTAGAGTAGAGTAGAGTAGAGTAAGATAAGAGTAGAGTAGAGTAAGACAAGAGTAGAGTAAGGTAAGAGTAGAGTAGAGTAGAGTAGAGTAGAGTAGAGTAAGGTAAGGGTAGAGTAGAGTAGAGTAGAGTAGAGTAGAGTAGAGTAGAGTAGAGTAAGAGTAGAGTAGAGTAGAGTAGAGTAGAGTAAGAGTAGAGTAGAGTAAGAGTAGAGTAGAGTAGAGTAGAGTAGAGTAGAGTAGAGTAGAGTAAGAGTAGAGTAGAGTAGAGTAGAGTAGAGTAGAGTAGAGTAGAGTAGAGTAGAGTAGAGTAGAGTAAGATAAGAGTAGAGTAGAGTAGAGTAGAGTAGAGTAGAGTAGAGTAGAGTAGAGTAGAGTAGAGTAGAGTAGAGTAGAGTAGAGTAAGATTAGAGTAGAGTAGAGTAGAGTAGAGTAGAGTAGAGTAGAGTAGAGTAGAGTAGAGTAGAGTAGAGTAGAGTAGAGTAGAGTAGAGAAAGGTAAGAGTAGAGAAAGGTAAGAGTAGAGTAAGGTAAGAGTAGAGAAAGGTAAGAAGTAGGTAGGAGTAGAGAAAGGTAAGAGTAGAGAAAGGTAAGAGCAGAGAAAGGTAAGAGCAGAGTAGAGTAAGGTAAGAGTAGAGAAAGGTAAGAGCAGAGAAAGGTAAGAGCAGAGTAGAGTAAGGTAAGAGTAGAGAAAGGTACGAGCATTTGGACATAGATGCCTTCAGGATCACAGATACACAGACGACGTCCCAAATGGCACCATATTCCCTTTATAGTGCACCACTTTTGACCCTGTGAACAGATTTGGTAACTCATGTTTTTATGCTTCAACAGTGAAGTTAGGTGAGTCAGAAGCGTGTGTAGTAGAGCTTTGGAAACACAAAGGGAGTAATGAAGTGAACTATGGGACTTTCATCCTTAAGAGTCTGACGCACTCCTGAGTAAATCTAAGTAACATATTTTAAAAATTCCCATCAGAATCTGTCACTTTATGCAGTTTAATCCACCACATCCGCCTATGTTCAGGGAGAGGCATGATCTACAGTATTTCATGTTCAGGGAGAGGCGTGATCTACAGTATTTCATGTTCAGGGAGAGGCGTGATCTACAGTATTTCATGTTCAGGGAGAGGCGTGATCTACAGTATTTCATGTTCAGGGAGAGGCGTGATCTACAGTATTTCATGTTCAGGGAGAGGCGTGATCTACAGTATTTCATGTTCAGGGAGAGGCGTGATCTACAGTATTTCATGTTCAGGGAGAGGCGTGATCTACAGTATTTCATGTTCAGGGAGAGGCGTGATCTACAGTATTTCATGTTCAGGGAGAGGCGTGATCTACAGTATTTCATGTTCAGGGAGAGGCGTGATCTACAGTATTTCATGTTCAGGGAGAGGCGTGATCTACAGTATTTCATGTTCAGGGAGAGGCGTGATCTACAGTATTTCATGTTCAGGGAGAGGCGTGATCTACAGTATTTCATGTTCAGGGAGAGGCGTGATCTACAGTATTTCATGTTCAGGGAGAGGCGTGATCTACAGTATTTCGTGTTCAGGGAGAGGCGTGATCTACAGTATTTCATGTTCAGGGAGAGGCGTGATCTACAGTATTTCATGTTCAGGGAGAGGCGTGATCTACAGTATTTCATGTTCAGGGAGAGGCGTGATCTACAGTATTTCATGTTCAGGGAGAGGCGTGATCTACAGTATTTCATGTTCAGGGAGAGGCGTGATCTACAGTATTTCATGTTCAGGGAGAGGCGTGATCTACAGTATTTCATGTTCAGGGAGAGGCGTGATCTACAGTATTTCATGTTCAGGGAGAGGCGTGATCTACAGTATTTCATGTTCAGGGAGAGGCGTGATCTACAGTATTTCATGTTCAGAGAGATGATCTACAGTATTTCATGTTCAGGGAGAGGATCTACAGTATTTCATGTTCAGGGAAAGGCATGATCTATTTCTATCAAATAAGCCTACTTTAAATCTCAGCTTTTAACGAGATCTTCTGAACCATTCAATTAATAAATATATTGTCCATTTGATTTATTGATTTATTTATTTGTGAGAATTAGAGAACAACATGCATTTAGTCTTGCCCACATTAATTACAAGTTTTAAATAAACCAGGGTCTTTTGTAAGGCAACAAAGTCAGATTGCAGCTTTAACAGTGCCTTGTCGACAGACTAAAACGCTCTACAGATCCACACCAACTGGTCACCAGGAGAGGAGATAGTTAACAACGCTGCAATGCTAGGGATGCACCCTATTCCCTACAGAGTGCATCCTATGGGCCCTCAGCATCACTCCTTTTGGGCCCTGGTCAAAAGTAGTGCACTATATAAGAAATAGGGTGCCACTTGTAATGCAGGGAGGAAGGGAGGGGGGGAGGGAGGGAGGGAGGGAGGGGGGGAATGTGAGGGGAGGGAGGGGGGGAGGGGGAATGGAAGAGAAGGAGGATGAATGGGAGGGAGGGGGAAAGGGAGGGAGGGAGGGAGGGAGGGAGGGAGGGAGGGAGGGAGGGAGGGAGGGAGGGAGGGAGGGAGGGAGGGAGGGAGGGAGGGAGGGAGGGAGGGGGAATGGGAGGGGAGGGAGGGAGGGAGGGAGGGAGGGGGAATGGGAGGGAGGGAGGGAGGGAGGGAGGGAGGGAGGGAGGGAGGGAGGGGGAATGGGGGAGTCAGAATATTATATCTACTGTTATTAATGAGGGTCTGAAAATACACAGCTGGGTGCGTCCAAACAATCTGTTCCGGTGTGAGATAGCACCAGACTGCTGTGTGTGTGTGTGTGTGTGTGTGAGAGCGTGTGTGTGTGAGTGTGTGTGTGTGTGTGTGTGTGTGTGTGCCTGTGCATGCGTGTGTGTGTGTGTGTGTGCCTGTTAATGCGTGTGTGTGAGCGTCAGGATGCCTGGTCATAGAGTAGACAGATAAACACAGACCAACCACACGTCAAATTGGAGATCAGAGAGATAGTGACGCAAGCAGAGAGAACATCTCTAACTCATTAGAGCAGATCGACAGAGAGAGACTGAGAAAGGGGAGAATTATATTTACTAGAACTCACTGCCGGGGGGGGGGGGGGGGGGAGGAAGATGATGATCATTAGATCTTACTTCCGATGCGTAGGTTGATCTGGTCCCGTCGTTCTCCGTTGGGGTTCTGGAAGCAGCTGTAGAGTCCGTTGTTTGAGAGGTCCACCTCCATCAGTATGAGCCTAGACCCCTCCTCCCGGTGGCGTGCCGTCACGTCCGTCCCGTTCACCTTCCACGTCACGCTGGCCTCGCTGTCCAGAGAGCCACACTTCATGGTCACGTCCCCTCCCATATTTTCATACTGACTACTGGCTCCTAGAGGAGAGAGGAGCAGGACACTGTTACTACACAGATACTACACGGATACTACACGGATACTACACGGATACTACGTGGATACTACGTGGATACTACACGGATACTACGCGGATACTACACGGATACTACACGCATACTACATGGATACTACACGGATACTACACGGATACTACACGGATACTACACGGATACTACGCGGATACTACGCGGATACTATAATGTTACTATACTGTTACTACAAAGATAACATATTGTTACAATACAGTTATTACACTGTTACTACACTGTTACTACAATGTTACTAAACGGATACTATATTGATGATATACTATTACTATGGTGTTACTACACCTTTACCACAATATTACCACACTGTTACTACACTGTTACTACACTGTATATACTGTTGCTATAATGTTACTCCACTGTCAATATAATGTTACTACAATGTCACTATATGGTTACTACGTTGTTACTACACCCCTGCACTTTTGTGACACTTACTATACTGTTACTACGCTGTTACTACACGGTTACTACACGGTTACTATACTGTTACTACGCTGTTACTACACGGTTACTACACGGTTACTATACTGTTACTACGCTGTTACTACACGGTTACTACACAGTTACTATACTGTTACTACGCTGTTACTACACGGTTACTACACGGTTACTACACTGTTACTACGCTTTTACTACACGGTTACTACACGGTTACTATACTGTTACTACGCTGTTACTACAAGGTTACTACATGGTTACTATACTGTTACTACACGGTTACTATACTGTTACTACGCTGTTACTACACGGTTACTACACGGTTACTATACTGTTACTACGCTGTTACTACACTGTCAGCTTGTTGCGGGTGAACTTGGAGCACAGTGCTGTAGCGGTTGGACAGAGGAGATGTCAACAGAGAGGGCTTCATCCTGAGCCCCATACTACAAATGTGTGTGTGAAGTGAAGCATGGTGGAAGCATGGTGGTGGCAGCATCATGCTGTGGGGATGTTTTTCATCGGCAGGGACTGGGAAACTGGTCAGAATTGAAGGAATGATGTATGGCGCTATATACAGGGAAATTATTGAGGGAAACCTGTTTCAGTCTTCCAGAGATTTGAGACTGGGACGGAGGTTCACCTTCCAGCAGGACAATGACCCTAAGCATACTGCTAAAGCAACACTCGAGTGGTTTAAGGGGAAATATTTAAATGTCTTGGAATGGCCTAGTCAAAGCCCAGACCTCATTCCAATTGAGAATCTGTGGTAGTCCCGTGTAGCTCAGTTGGTAGAGCATGGTGTTTGCAACGCCAGGGTTGTGGGTTCGATTCCCACGGGGGGGCCTGTATGAAGAAAAAAAAAATCTACACTCACTAACTGTAAATTGCTCTGGATAAGAGCGTCTGCTAAATGACTAAAATGTAAATGTATGACTTAACGATTGCTGTACACCAGCGGAACCCATCCAACTTGAAGGAGCTGGAGCAGTTTTCCTTGAAGTATGGGCAAAAATACCAGTGGCTAGATTTGCCAAGCTTATAGAGACATACCCCAAGAGACTTGCAGCTGTAATTGCTGCAAAAGGTGGCTCTACAAAGTACTGACTTTAGGGGGGTGAATAGTTATGCACGCTCAAGTTTTCTGTTTTTTTGTCTTATTTCTTGTTTGTTTCACAAGAAAAATATTTTGCATCTTCAAAGTGGTAGGCATGTTGTATAAATCAAATGATACAACCCCCCCAAAATCCATTTTATTTCCAGGTTGTAAGGTAACAAAATAGGAAAAATACCAAGGAGGGTGAATACTTTCGCAAGCCACTGTATATGCCAATTACATGATGGTCCGACCGCATTCTCTCCCCTATCAACACTCTTTTAACTTTTGGTGCCAACGAGAATGACATAAGAAATAGGTCAAGACGACTAGCTTGATTGAGTCTCCGCCATGTACAGTGAGGGAAAAAAGTATTTGATCCCCTGCTGATTTTGTACGTTTGCCCACTGACAAAGACATGATCAGTCTATAATTTTAATGGTAGGTTTATTTGAACAGTGAGAGACAGAATAACAACAACAAAAATCCAGAAAAACACATGTCAAAAATGTTATAAATTGATTTGCATTTTAATGAGGGAAATAAGTATTTGACCCCTCTGCAAAACATGACTTAGTACTTGGTGGCAAAACCCTTGTTGGCAATCACAGAGGTCAGACGTTTCTTGTAGTTGGCCACCAGGTTTGCACACATCTCAGGAGGGATTTTGTCCCACTCCTCTTTGCAGATCTTCTCCAAGTCATTAAGGTTTCAAGGCTGACATTTGGCAACTCGAACCTTCAGCTCCCTCCACAGATTTTCTATGGGATTAAGGTCTGGAGACTGGCTAGGCCACTCCAGGACCTTAATGTGCTTCTTCTTGAGCCACTCCTTTGTTGCCTTGGCCATGTGTTTTGGGTCATTGTCATGCTGGAATACCCATCCACGACCCATTTTCAATGCCCTGGCTGAGGGAAGGAGGTTCTCACCCAAGATTTGACGGTACATGGCCCCGTCCATCGTCCCTTTGATGCGGTGAAGTTGTCCTGTCCCCTTAGCAGAAAAACACCCCCAAAGCATAATGTTTCCACCTCCATGTTTGATGGTGGGGATGGTGTTCTTGGAGTCATAGGCAGCATTCCTCCTCCTCCAAACACGGCGA
Source organism: Coregonus lavaretus (assembly GCF_964263955.1). Classification (NCBI taxonomy): domain Eukaryota; kingdom Metazoa; phylum Chordata; class Actinopteri; order Salmoniformes; family Salmonidae; genus Coregonus; species Coregonus lavaretus. Next base: position 79,146,790 of record NC_139991.1, read on the forward strand.
GTTGAGTTGATGCCAAAGAGCTCGATTTTGGTCTCATCTGACCACAACACTTTCACCCAGTTCTCCTCTGAATCATTCAGATGTTCATTGGCAAACTTCAGACGGGCCTGTATATGTGCTTTCTTGAGCAGGGGGACCTTGCGGGCGCTGCAGGATTTCAGTCCTTCACGGCGTAGTGTGTTACCAATTGTTTTCTTGGTGACTATGGCCCAGATGACTTGAGATCATTGACAAGATCCTCCCGTGTAGTTCTGGGCTGATTCCTCACCATTCTCATGATCATTGCAACTCCATGAGGTGAGATCTTGCATGGAGCCCCAGGCCGAGGGAGATTGACAGTTATTTTGTGTTTCTTCCATTTGCGAATTAATCACACCAACTGTTGTCACCTTCTCACCAAGCTGCTTGGCGATGGTCTTGTAGCCCATTCCAGCCTTGTGTAGGTCTACAATCTTGTCCCTGACATCCTTGGAGAGCTCTTTGGTCTTGGCCATCGTGGAGAGTTTGGAATCTGATTGATTGATTGCTTCTGTGGACAAGTGTCTTTTATACAGGTAACAAACTGAGATTATGAGCACTCCCTTTAAGAGTGTGCTCCTAATCTCAGCTCGTTACCTGTATAAAAGACACCTGGGAGCCAGAAATATTTCTGATTGAGAGGGGGTCAAATACTTATTTCCCTTATTAAAATGCAAATCAATTTATAACATTTTTGACGTGTTTTTCTGGATTTTTTTGTTGTTGTTATTCTGTCTCTCACTGTTCAAATAAACCTACCATTAAAATTATAGACTGATCATTTCTTTGTCAGTGGGCAAACGTACAAAATCAGCAGGGGATCAAATACTTTCTTCCCTCACTGTATATCTCAATGGGTCAGAACATTTAAGCCTCCATATATCCACTAGTTCTAATGTATCGATGACATTCATGATTTCCTTAAGAGCATGAGGGTGATAGTTTGTAGTGTGATTTCCTTTACGGTCCATTGAGCTATTTAAAACAGTATTATAATCTCCCACCATAATAATAGAGTCTTGTATTGCTTGCAGGGTTGATCATTTATTATATATATTGTCAAAGAAGTGTGGATCATCATTATTTGGTCCGTAAAGGTTAATGAGCCAAATCAGTTTATGGTCCAATAACATGTTTAAAGTAATCCATCTACCTTGCGGATCTGTTTGGACAATTTGCACATTCGGATCGAAATTACTGTTAATTAATATCATGACCCCTTTTGAGTTTCTTTGCCCATGGGAGAAGTATATTTCGCCCCCCCCCCCATTCCTTTTTTTATACGCAACTTCATCTAGAATTGTTGAATGAGTTTCCTGTAAACAATAGATATTATATTCCTTCGAAAACAGCACACAGTGCCACCCACAAAACAGAAGCAGGACAACCGCCAAAAGCATTTCCAATGCTCTCACCTCAATATATATATATAGCTATTTAAAAATATATATCTATTCAAATATCTTGCATATCTTAATTCCCATCATTGTCAATTAATATGCATAATAATGTCAGCAGTTCATTCTTTGCCTGGAGCTGAAGTGCAGTGGGTTCTTTTCTCTACCTGGAGCTGAAGTGTTGTGGTCATTCTCTTTCTGGAGCTGAAGTGTTGTTGGTTCCATTCCCTGCCTGGAGCTGAAGTGTTGTTGGTTCTATTCCCTGCCTGGAGCTGAAGTGTTGTTGGTTCTATTCCCTGCCTGGAGCTGAAGTGTTGTTGGTTCTATTCCATGCCTGGAGCTGAAGTGTTGTTGGTTCTATTCCCTGCCTGGAGCTGAAGTGTTGTTGGTTCTATTCCCTGCCTGGAGCTGAAGTGTTGTTGGTTCCATTCCCTGCCTGGAGCTGAAGTGTTGTGGTTTATGGTCCAATAACATGTTTAAAGTAATCCATCTACCTTGCGGATCTGTTTGGACAATTTGCACATTCGGATCGAAATTACTGTTAATTAATATCATCACCCCTTTTTAGTTTCTTTGCCCATGGGGGAAGTATATTTCGCCCCCCAAGTCCTTTTTCCACACAACTTCATCTAGAATTGTTGAATGAGTTTCCTGTAAACAATATATATTATATTCCTTCTCTTTGAGCCAGGTAAATATTATTCTCTTTTCTTATTATCTGCTAAGCCATTACAATTATAACTGGCTATACTTATTTCACCATTTACCATGATGATATACAAGTTTCAAATCTATTTATCATAACAGTGGGGAAAAAAGTATTTAGTCAGCCACCAATTGTGCAAGTTCTCCCACTTAAAAAGATGAGAGAGGCCTGTAATTTTCATCATAGGTACACGTCAACTATGACAGACAAATTGAGAATTTTCTTTCAAGAAAATCACATTGTAGGACTTTTTAATGAATTTATTTGCAAATTATGGTGGAAAATAAGTATTTGGTCACCTACAAACAAGCAAGATTTCTGGCTCTCACAGACCTGTAACTTCTTCTTTAAGAGGCTCCTCTGTCCTCCACTCATTACCTGTATTGATGGCAGCTGTTTGAACTTGTTATCAGTATAAAAGACACCTGTCCACAACCTCAAACAGTCACACTCCAAACTCCACTATGGCCAAGACCAAAGAGCTGTCAAAGGACACCAAAAACAAAATTGTAGACCTGCACCAGGCTGGGAAGACTGAATCTGCAATAGGTAAGCAGCTTGGCTTGAAGAAATCAACTGTGGGAGCAATTATTAGGAAATGGAAGACATACAAGACCACTGATAATCTCCCTCGATCTGGGGCTCCACGCAAGATCTCACCCCGTGGGGTCAAAATGATCACAAGAACGGTGAGCAAAAATCCCAGAACCACACAGGGGGACCTAGTGAATGACCCGCAGAGAGCTGGGACCAAAGTAACAAAGCCTACCATCAGTAACACACTACGCCGCCAGGGACTCAAATCCTGCAGTGCCAGACGTGTCCCCCTGCTTAAGCCAGTACATGTCCAGGCCCGTCTGAAGTTTGCTAGAGTGCATTTGGATGATCCAGAAGAGGATTGGGAGAATGTCATATGGTCAGATGAAACCAAAACTCAACTCGTCGTGTTTGGAGGACAAAGAATGCTGAGTTGCATCCAAAGAACACCATACCTACTGTGAAGCATGGGGGTGGAAACATCATGCTTTGGGGCTGTTTTTCTGCAAAGGGACCAGGACGACTGATCCGTGTAAAGGAAAGAATGAATGGGGCCATGTATCATGAGATTTTGAGTGAAAACCTCCTTCCATCAGCAAGGGCATTGAAGATGAAACGTGGCTGGGTCTTTCAGCATGACAATGATCCCAAACACACCGCCCGGGCAACGAAGGAGTGGCTCGTAAGAAGCATTTCAAGGTCCTGGAGTGGCCTAGCCAGTCTCCAGATATCAACCCCATAGAAAATCTTTGGAGGGAGTTGAAAGTCCATGTTGCCCAGCGACAGCCCCAAAACATCACTGCTCTAGAGGAAATCTGCATGGAGGAATGGGCCAAAATACCAGCAACAGTGTGTGAAAACCTTGTGAAGACTTACAGAAAAAGTTTGACCTGTGTCATTGCCAACAAAGGGTATATAACAAAGTATTGAGAAACATTTGTTATTGACCAAATACTTATATTCCACCGTAATTTGCAAATAAATTCATAAAAAATCCTACAATGTGATTTTCTGGAAATTTTTTTCTCATTTTGTCTGTCATAGTTGACGTGTACCTATGATGAAAATTACAGGCCTCTCTCATCTTTTTAAGTGGGAGAACTTGCACAATTGGTGGTTGACTAAATACTTTTTTCCCCACTGTATATATGTTTGTAAATGTACCATTAAAAAGTACCATAGTGATTGAGTGTCCATATAGCTGTACCATGATATTTGCATTTATGCTAAGTAACCCTCCAATCAGGAAGAGAAGCTTCCGGTAGACAAGATGGCGTATTGAATACACAGCGGTACAATCACCTCAAGATAAAAACATAACATTCAATATCAGTAAGTTAAACTAAATATTAGCACTTCATATATCCGTGGGTAATAACATTCAATCTGGATAATAACATAAACCAAATCATAAGGCTAGAGAAATGTATCGACAAATATTACAACAACTCGCAACACCCAAACATTACAGGAGGATAAACGAGGAGAATCAATCTCCAGGAGAAAATGCGACTCCTCGACTGATACAGATGATTTATGCTTTTCACCACTGGGTCTGGTAAGTGTGGAAAGCGATCTGTTGAAGTCGAAGTCGATAAATGACAAACTGGGCGTACTAGAGTTGGTCAGTAATGATGTAAAAAAGTTGAAGGCGAGTCTTGAAATGAGTGACGGAAAAGCTACGATAATGGAGAGCGATACAAAAAAAACTAAAAGGGACAGTCACTAGGATGGAAACGGACGTTAAGGAACTTAAAGAGGAGAACAACTTTCTGAGAGAAGCCTTACTATACAGACTAGATCGATGAGAGAATATCTAGGACTTACGGGTATCCAGGAAAAAGCAGGAGAGATTACAGAAAATTGTGAAGGACTTCTTTCTTACAGCGCTTCAAATCCCACTGGAGGCTGTCGATAAAATCCAACTCGAACGTGTACACCGTTTCGGACAAAGAGGACAGAGATATGAGCGTCCAATCGTTGCCAAATTAGTTTTTTTTTAAGGATAAAGTAATGGTTAAAAGCCTATGTAAAAGACTTGCTGGCACGAAAATAGGCATGAATGATCAGTTCCAGAGGGAGATTGCAGAAAGGTGCAAAGTTCTGTACCCAATCTTCAAGGAAAATTGATTAAAAGGGAAACGTGTTGCTCTCGTTGTCCATAAACTGTATATTGACAACGAAATGTTCCGCGACACAAAGACTACTCCATGGCTATTCTGAAAGTTCTAATAGAGGAGTCGAATAATGGAACACCCAATCCTAGCCATGGTAGGGATTGTCATAATAAAGCACATTTATAGTAGGTATAGTATTTTATAAAGGGATAAGACGGTATTACAAGAAAAGATAACAAGAAAAATAATACATCTTCAAATATAACTAATTAGAACACAAGTACTCAATCAACATAGTGGAGATAAAAACATAGCGAACAGAAGACATAGAAGGCACAGTATGGGGGTATGTGGGGATGGGGGTATGGGGGGGATGGGGGGGATGGGGGTATGGGGGGATGGGGGGATGGGGGATGGGGGTATGGGGGTATGGGGGGATGGGGGGATGGGGGTATGGGGGGGATGGGGGTATGGGGGGATGGGGGTATGGGGGGATGGGGGGATGGGGGGATGGGGGTATGGGGGGATGGGGGGATGGGGGGGATGGGGGTATGGGGGGATGGGGGGGATTGGGGTATGGGGGATGGGGGTATGGGGGTATGGGGGTATGGGGGGGATGGGGGGGATGGGGGTATGGGGGGATGGGGGGGATGGGGGTATGGGGGGATGGGGGGGATGGGGGTATGGGGGGGATGGGGGGATGGGGGTATGGGGGGGATGGGGGGGATGGGGGTATGGGGGGATGGGGGGATGGGGGTATGGGGGGATGGGGGGATGGGGGGGATGGGGGGGATTGGGGTATTGGGGGATGGGGGGATGGGGGTATGGGGGGATGGGGGGATGGGGGTATGGGGGATGGGGGGATGGGGGGGACGGGGGGGACGGGGGGATGGGGGATGGGGGGATGGGGGTATGGGGGTTAGGGGGGATGGGGGGATGGAGGGATGGGGTTATGGGGGTATGGGGGGATGGGGGTATGGGGGTTAGGGGGGATGGGGGGATGGAGGTATGGGGTTATGGGGGTATGGGGGGATGGGGGTATGGGGGTTAGGGGGGATGGGGGGATGGAGGTATGGGGGGATGGGGGGATGGGGGTTAGGGGGGATGGGGGGATGGAGGTATGGGGGATGGGGGGATGGGGGGATGGGGGGATGAATCGTGATGGAAGGTGTGGTGTGCGTTTTTGCATTACTTTACATTTTTGTCAAGCAATTATTATTTTAGCAAACAAGTATTGTGGTTCATCCTATATTCTCCCTAACATCCTTACCCCCTTGCAACAGATGTGGGATACACACACTCAACCCCTTTCCTCCACAATCAACCATAAGCTCAGATGCTCAGCGGTTGTTACATCCCAGAGCCCAACTCAAGAAAGGACCTGATTTACGAATGCATATACAGTTACAGCTGTTTCAGAAAGCATGCAAGATTGAGCAAAAATTGACAGAAATTTGAGATTTGATTAACCAATGTCAAGTCCTAGGTTATGGAGATCAGATCCACCCCCTTCCCTCGAAACACACACACGCTGGTCCCCCGTTGTAACCATTTTCCCAAGTATCTCCGTGCAGTCAGACCTTTGATTATTTTGTGCCACCTGGGCCACAATAATAAACCCCCTCTCTGATTGTCCGAGTGTGACCCCCTCCCCATGGGTTACTGCAGCCAGTGTTGCCAGCACTGCCACTACCTGGGTGGGGGTACCCCCCCGGAATCCCCACCGGCTAGGTACAAGGTCGTCAAGGTTCTCATTAGCAGTCAATATGTTGATAGTAATTCGGGAGCACGGTTCTCAAATTACTTTTGTTAAAGTCCCCCAAGACACGCTTTCTCCAGTTTGTTCAGAGTACAATGATGTGGTCCTCTGTAGCTCAGCTGGTAGAGCACGGCGCTTGTAACGCCAAGGTAGTGGGTTCGATCCCCTGGACCACCCATACACAAAAAAAAAAAATGTATGCACGCATGACTGTAAGTCGCTTTGGATAAAAGCGTCTGCTAAATGGCATATTATTATTATATGATATATTTTATTTTTATTTTAGTCATTTAGCAGACGCTCTTATCCAGAGCGACTTACAGTTAATGATCCATTAGAGCATTTTTGGTGTCGGCTTGGGGCGGGATGTACACAGCCATGGCAATAATCTGTGTACGGTATAGTAACACATCAACATCAAGCTGTGGATAAGTGACATATCAACATCAAGCTGTGGATAAGTAACACATTGAGTAACAGACACCAACCTGAAGGTATTCCAGTGACAGACACTATACTGAAGGTATTCCAGTGACAGACACCAACCTGAAGGTATTCCAGTGACAGACACCAACCTGAAGGTATTCCAGTGACAGACACTATACTGAAGGTATTCCAGTGACAGACACCAACCTGAAGGTAGTCCAGTGACAGACACCAACCTGAAGGTATTCCAGTGACAGACACCAAACTGAAGGTATTCCAGTGACAGACACCAACCTGAAGGTATTCCAGTGACAGACACCAAACTGAAGGTATTCCAGTGACAGACACCAAACTGAAGGTATTCCAGTGACAGACACCAAACTGAAGGTATTCCAGTGACAGACACCAAACTGAAGGTATTCCAGTGACAGACACCAAACTGAAGGTATTCCAGTGACAGACACCAAACTGAAGGTATTCCAGTGACAGTTCTAATCCAGTTCAGAGATGTACCATGAAATTAGATTCTGGTTCCGGAGTGTCATGACATTCCAACACACTATAATACAATATATCTACCTACGCACTGTGTGCTTGACATCCCACAACTCATCATGGCAAATGTTTAAGTATGTGTGTCAGATCCTTATGCCTTTAAACACGCTCCCCTTTAATCTAAAATAACAATCCTGCCAAATAAATAAGTAGCTCAAATTGATTATAAAATGTGTTTTTAAGATCAGATGTCAGTACTGTGCTGCAGTACATCTGCAGTATCGCTCTGGAAACCAGTTTAATGTACAGTGATGTACTGAGCTGTGTATATGAAAGACAGGAACATCCTTCCATATTTCATATCTCCTCTCTTCCTCTCGTCTAAAAACATCTTTAGCATTAAGTAATCACTTAGCCCGTCTCATCCAGTGGGTCCTGCTGAGAAGGAGGACAGATCATAATAATGTATGTAAAGGAGCCCATGTGTTTGATGTATTTGATAACATTCCACATATTCTGTTCCAGCCATTACCATGAGCCTGTCCTCCCCAATTAAGGTGCTACCAACCACCTGTGGTCTAATCCCTCCATCTCATCCCTTGTTTCCTGTGAGGAGGACAGGTTAACAGGTTCTCTCTCCTTCTCTCTTCTCTCCCTCCCCCCTTCTCTCTCTCTCTCAACAGCTGCAAAGCACAAACTTCCTCCTCTCCTTCCTCTCTCCTCCTTCTCTCTGTCTCTCCCTCCTCTTTCCTCCTCCCCTTCCTCTTCTCCCTTATTTTTGGGCTGAGCCACATGAGGGATGCTGCAGATTATATTCAACCAAACACACAAACCCTTTCAGTGGGGGCAGAATAACACAGTGAAAGAATTCCCCCGCCCTGTCCCCAACCCCAGTCCCGATGCACTGTAAAGGATCCAGGCAGTACAGAAACACAGGGGTCCATGGCTCCATGCAACTAGGGATGGGATGGGAAGGGAAACCAGTCCGACATGATGAAGATATTAAGGGGGGAAAGCTTTAATCGATGCTTCGCATTTAGGAGTGAGTTGGTTAGGTTCATATAGCCATCAGCTATCTACTTATCTGTGGGAGTGGGCTAGAAGCTCCAGGGAGGGGTGCACCCACATGGAAGAGCTACACTTTTATGAGCCGAGCAGGGATGTGGGGATCTGCAGCTCAGCTCAGCTCTGTCTGGGAAACACTCACATAAGGTTCTGGGTTCTGGGGCGTCGGGGGGTTAGCTTTAGGAGGGGTTCTGGGGCGTTGGGGGGTCAGCTTTAGGAGGGGTTCTGGGGCGTCGGGGGGTCAGCTTTTGGAGGGGTTCTGGGGCGTCGGGGGGTTAGCTTTAGGAGGGGTTCTGGGGCGTCGGGGGGTTAGCTTTGGGAGGGGTTCTGGGGCGTCGGGGGGTTAGCTTTAGGAGGGGTTCTGGGGCGTCGGGGGGTCAGCTTTAGGAGGGGTTCTGGGGCGTCGGGGGGTCAGCTTTAGGAGGGGTTCTGGGGCGTCGGGGGGTTAGCTTTAGGAGGGGTTCTGGGGCGTCGGGGGGTCAGCTTTAGGAGGGGTTCTGGGGCGTCGGGGGGTTAGCTTTAGGAGGGGAGGGGAAGAGAGGAGGGGGGTTAGGAGGGGAGGACAACTGGAGTTCATGAACTAGATCAGGAACATCTGTCCGTAGTAGAACAACGTCAGCATCAGTAACCAAACCCTTAAGCCTATCTGAGATGTCTCTCCTCTCTAAAATGGTTCCTAACTGGACTCCAACACAACATCATTCCTAACACTAACCCCATACGTCATTGAGATGTCTCTCCTCTGTAACATGGTTCCTAACTGGACTCCACAACAACATCATTCCTAACACTAACCCCATACGTCATTGAGATGTCTCTCCTCTGTAACAGACGGTATTTCCTCCTCTTATTCACTGAGCTGCTGCAGTTCTCCCTTTTAGTCAGTTCATTCCATGTTGTACAATATGTCAGACTCAACTTCTCTTCCTGATGCTTTTGTTTCTTCTTCAGGCCGTGATGACTATCATGCTGACCACCGTGATGACTATTGTGATGACCAACATGATGACTATCATGATGACCACCGTGATGACTATTGTGATGACCACTGTGATGACTATCATGATGACCACCGTGATGACTATTGTGATGACCACTGTGATGACTATCATGATGACCACCGTGATGACTATCATGATGACCACATGATGACTATCATGATGACCACCGCGATGACTATCATGATGACCACCGTGATGACTATTGTGATTACCACCGTGATGACTATCATTATGACCAAAGTGATGACTATCATGATGACCACCGTGATGACTATTGTGATGACTACCATGATGACTACTGTGATGACTACTGTGCTGAATACCATGATGACCACCGTGATAACTATTGTGATGACTACCATGATGACTAATGTGGTGACTTACATGATGACTACCGTGATGACCACCGTGATGACTACTGTGATGACTAACGTGATGACTACCGTGATGACTAACGTGATGACTACTGTGATAACTTACATGATGACTACCGTGATGACTATTGTTATGGCTACCATGATGGCTAGCATGATGACCACTGCGATGACTATTGTGATGACTACTGTGATAACTTACATGATGACTACTGTGATGACTGTCATGATGATCACCGTGACTGCTACCTTGATGACTACCATGATGATTTCTGTGATGACTATCATGATGACCACTGTGATGACAACCGTGATGACTATCATGATGACCACCGTGATGACTATCACGATGACCCCCTTGATGACTATCATGATGACCGCCATGATGACTACCGTAATGACTATCATGATAACTATCATTATGGCTATCATGATGACCACCATTAGGACTATTGCGATTACTATAATTAAAACTTCTGTGATGACTACCGTGATGACTACCACGATGACTAACATGATGACTATTGTGATGACTATCATTATCACTACTGTGATGAATACTGTGATGCTACCGTGATGACTTTATTTATTTTTTTTAAAAAAAAATTTAATTTTTTTTTTCGGGGGGATGGATCAGCTTAATATTGCAGATAGATTGTATCTTCTATCAATGTAATTGTCTGCATCACTTCCAATCCCCCATGTTTTTTTTATTTTTTATATATATATATATTCCCCTTTATTACTTTTCAACCCCACCATCCTTTCCCTACTTGGAGTAAATTAGTGAACAACAACGCCCAGGCCTCTACTTCCGGTCTATACTTACTATCTACACCTTATGGACAGAGTTAATTTTACAATAATTCTATATCTATATATATATATATATATATATACATACACACATATATATATATATATATATATATATATATATATATATATATATATATATATATATATATATATATATACATATTTATTTATTTTTTTGCTCCTGAACTTCTTCTACTCTCAACCTCTCCGATCATTTTCATGATGTCCATCCGGTTTGCTTCTAAATGCCATATCTTTCTAACTGTGCTCTTTCCCAAAAGCTCCCAACATACAACCTATATACTTATTATGGACACAGTATGCTTACATTATTAGCTATCTTTGTTATTATTTGTTGTTATTTGTTATTAGTCCCATCCTTCAACTCTATTCAATACCTCCCATCTATCTCTTAACACCATCCATATAGGATTTCTATTTGCCATATATATTTCAACCATACTGTGATGTTTTACAAAAGTTCTGAACCTTTCTATTCTCATTGCTTCTACAGATTGTGAATTAAAAATAAACATTTTTGCTAAAAGTATTATTATATTATTGATTGATTGACTATGACTTTTCAGATCACCCAGTAATGCTATCTGCAAGGTTAGTTCCAGGTAAATATTGCAATCCTTTAGCCATTCCTGGACCTGTGTCCAAAAACAAGCTACAAATGGACAGAACCAAAACAAATGATCTAATGATTCTATCTCTTCACAGCAAAATCTGCAGAGCTGGGAAGATTGTATCCCCCATATAAATAACATTCTATTGGTAGCAAGAATTTTATATAATAATTTAAATTGAAAGATTCTAATTTTTGAATCCGGTGTCGTTTTGCGTGTCAGTTCATAAACACTATGCCATGGGATCGGTACGTCAAAGATTTCTTCCCAACTATTTTGCAATCTATATGGGACTGCTGTCAATCCTTTGGTCCTTAAGTGAAACTGATATACTTTTTTATTTATCACAGTTTTCCTTAACCAATTATGTTCTTTAATGCAAGGCCGACAGACAAGTTCCTTACTTTCTCCTTACTATCATTATGGCTATCATGATGACCACCATTAGGACTATTGCGATTACTATAATTAAAACTTCTGTGATGACTACCGTGATGACTACCACGATGACTAACATGATTACTATTGTGATGACTATCATTATCACTACTGTGATGAATACTGTGATGCTACCGTGATGACTACTGTGATGACTATCATGATGACTACCATGATGACTACCATGATGACTAACATGATGACTATTGTGATGACTATCGTGATGACTATATACATATGTTGGATCTTAACTTGATCACTCTTTTGTCACAAATCATTTTCCTGCTGCATCAGGAAATTCAAATTAGCTTTGTGACTCCCTGAAAAATAACTGTTTTCTTTCTGTCCTTGCGGGGGCAGTTGAGCCATTGGGATCAGGGCGGGAAATAAAATAATCTCTCTCGCTCGCTCAAACACTAGGACTAGGTCCTATTACTGCAACATTCAAATGTACACAAATGTATCAGAAATGCAGCCATTAACATCAACAACCATCATTTTACATAGCTTAATAACACAAGGAGGATACACTTGGCAGTTGTATGTCTTAGCCTAATGGAGACCAATATCTGAGGTAAAAATTGAGTTCATGGCCTGGGTGTTCTAGCGGTTAGTGCTGCTGCCTTCAGCCCGCACATATAGGCCTACCATGTTGGTGCAATTCCAGCCCGCACCCTTCTGGCACAAATAACTCAATCCCCCAATTCACTTGATTTATTCATTTAAAATACAGACAGTACAGGGATATTTTTCCTCTGATCTTGATAATAAATTATTATACCTTGGTGTGGATTGAAAGCCTGTATTGTGTGGCTTTAGTATTTCATTTTGTAAAGCTGTCAAGATGTTTTTGCATTTCGGCCTATCCAAAGACAATTTTGATGAGCGGAGACACTTTTCATTGATGTGTAAATTATAAGACAATTGGTTTTACTTCTTGAAAACATTGAAATAATTGACTCGTGGGCCTACTGTAGGCTCAGGCTGGTCATGATATCGCCACTAAGTGACTATATCACCCTCAGGCTGGTCACTATATCACCCTCAGGCTGGTCACTATATCGCCACTAAGTCACTATATCACCCTCAGGCTGGTCACTATATCGCCACTAAGTCACTATATCACCCTCAGGCTGGTCACTATATCACCCTCAGGCTGGTCACTATATCGCCACTAAGTCACTATATCACCCTCAGGCTGGTCACTATATCACCACTAAGTCACTATATCACCCTCAGGCTGGTCACTATATCGCCACTAAGTCACTATATCACCCTCAGGCTGGTCACTATATCACCCTCAGGCTGCTCACTATATCACCCTCAGGCTGGTCACTATATCACCCTCAGGCTGGTCACTATATCACCCTCAGGCTGGTCACTATATCACCCTCAGGCTGGTCACTATATCACCCTCAGGCTGGTCACTATATCACCCTCAGGCTGGTCACTATATCGCCACTAAGTCACAATTTCACCCTCAGGCTGGTCACTATATCGCCACTAAGTCACTATTTCACCCTCAGGCTGGTCACTATATCGCCACAAAGTCACTATTTCACCCTCAGGCTGGTCACTATATCGCCACTAAGTCACTATATCACCCTCAGGCTGGTCACTATATCACCACTAAGTCACTATATCACCCTCAGGCTGGTCACTATATCGCCACTAAGTCACTATATCACCCTCAGGCTGGTCACTATATCACCCTCAGGCTGGTCACTATATCACCACTAAGTCACTATTTCACCCTCAGGCTGGTCACTATATCGCCACTAAGTCACTATTTCACCCTCAGGCTGGTCACTATATCGCCACTAAGTCACTATATCACCCTCAGGCTGGTCACTATATCGCCACTAAGTGACTATATTACCCTCAGGCTGGTCACTATATCACCCTCAGGCTGGTCACTATATCACCACTAAGTCACTATATCACCCTCAGGCTGGTCACTATATCGCCACTAAGTGACTATATCACCCTCAGGCTGGTCACTATATCACCCTCAGGCTGGTCACTATATCGCCACTAAGTCACTATATCACCCTCAGGCTGGTCACTATATCGCCACTAAGTCACTATATCACCCTCAGGCTGGTCACTATATCACCCTCAGGCTGGTCACTATATCGCCACTAAATCACTATATCACCCTCAGGCTGGTCACTATATCACCCTCAGGCTGGTCACTATATCACCCTCAGGCTGGTCACTATATCACCACTAAGTCACTATATCACCCTCAGGCTGGTCACTATATCACCCTCAGGCTGGTCACTATATCGCCACTAAGTCCCTCAGGCTGGTCACTATATCACCCTCAGGCTGGTCACTATATCACCACTAAGTCACTATATCACCCTCAGGCTGGTCACTATATCACCCTCAGGCTGGTCACTATATCACCCTCAGGCTGGTCACTATATCGCCACTAAGTCACTATATCACCCTCAGGCTGGTCACTATATCACCCTCAGGCTGGTCACTATATAAACCTCAGGCTGGTCACTATATCACCACTAAGTCACTATATCACCCTCAGGGTGGTCAATATATCACCCTCAGGCTGGTCACTATATCACCCTCAGGCTGGTCACTATATCACCCTCAGGCTGCTCACTATATCACCCTCAGGCTGGTCACTACATCGCCACTGGGCGTGACCTCATGAGGATTGGAGCCGGAGGGCGCTGCTTAGACCACTGTGCTACGGCAGTTCACAATACTTTAGCAGTAAGAATATTATGAATACTGATGAAACATAAACACATTGTTTTTAATTGTTTTGTCTGATACCTTCCCCAAACGAGGGGTAGGCAACCCTGTCCCTGGAGAGTCACAGGGTATGCAGGTTTTGGATTTAACCCATAACAGTCTAAGCCCTGTCAAAGCCGGAGGGGTTCTACTAAGCTATATGGAATTGGTTTAAGAAGGTCATACCAATGCTCATTTAGCTATTTGATTTGACATTTTAAGACCCCTTGAAGTAAAACATTTTTTTGAAAGAAATTATTTGATGAAAATAGAATGTGGCCTTACTGCTATTAGCCCATACAAACACATTGAATAACAGATAGTCCTTACTGCTATTAGCCCATACAAACACATTGAATAACACATAGTCCTTACTGCTATTAGCCCATACAAACACATTGAATAACAGATTCACTACATGGAACAACAGATAGTCCTTACTGCTATTAGCCCATACAAACACATTGAATAACAGATTCACTACATGGAACAACAGATAGTCCTTACTGCTATTAGCCCATACAAACACGTTGAATAACAGATTCACTACATGGAACAACAGATAGTCCTTACTGCTATTAGCCCATACAAACACGTTGAATAACATATTCACTACTAGGAACAACAGATAGTCCTTACTGCTATTAGCCCATACAAACACGTTGAATAACAGATTCACTATTAGGAACAACAGATAGTCCTTACTGCTATTAGCCCATACAAACACGTTGAATAACATATTCACTATTAGGAACAACAGATAGTCCTTACTGCTATTAGCCCATACAAACACGTTGAATAACAGATTCACTACATGGAACAACAGATAGTCCTTACTGCTATTAGCCCATACAAACACATTGAATAACAGATTCACTACATGGAACAACAGATAGTCCTTACTGCTAGTAGCCCATACAAACACGTTGAATAACAGATTCACTACATGGAACAACAGATAGTCCTTACTGCTATTAGCCCATACAAACACGTTGAATAACAGATTCACTACATGGAACAACAGATAGTCCTTACTGCTATTAGCCCATACAAACACATTGAATAACAGATTCACTACATGGAACAACAGATAGTCCTTACTGCTATTAGCCCATACAAACACGTTGAATAACAGATTCACTACATGGAACAACAGATAGTCCTTACTGCTAGTAGCCCATACAAACACGTTGAATAACAGATTCACTACATGGAACAACAGATAGTCCGTACTGCTATTAGCCCATACAAACACGTTGAATAACAGATTCACTACATGGAACAACAGATAGTCCTTACTGCTATTAGCCCATACAAACACGTTGAATAACAGATTCACTACATGGAACAACAGATAGTCCTTACTGCTAGTAGCCCATACAAACACGTTGAATAACAGATTCACTACATGGAACAACAGATAGTCCTTACTGCTAGTAGCCCATACAAACACGTTGAATAACAGATTCACTATTAGGAACAACAAATAGCCCTTACTGCTATTAGCCCATACAAACACGTTGAATAACAGATTCACCACATGGGAACAACAGATAGTCCTTACTGCTAGTAGCCCATACAAACACGTTGAATAACAGATTCACTACATGGAACAACAGATAGTCCTTACTGCTATTAGCCCATACAAACACGTTGAATAACAGATTCACTATTAGGAACAACAGATAGTCCTTACTGCTATTAGCCCATACAAACACATTGAACAACATATTCACTACATGGAACAACAGATAGTCCTTACTGCTATTAGCCCATACAAACACGTTGAATAACAGATTCACTATTAGGAACAACAGATAGTCCTTACTGCTATTAGCCCATACAAACACGTTGAATAACAGATTCACTACATGGAACAACAGATAGTCCTTACTGCTATTAGCCCATACAAACACGTTGAATAACAGATTCACTACATGGAACAACAGATAGTCCTTACTGCTATTAGCCCATACAAACACATTGAATAACAGATTCACTACATGGAACAACAGATAGTCCTTACTGCTATTAGCCCATACAAACACATTGAATAACAGATTCACTACATGGAACAACAGATAGTCCTTACTGCTATTAGCCCATACAAACACATTGAATAACAGATTCACTATTAGGAACAACAGATAGTCCTTACTGCTATTAGCCCATACAAACACGTTGAATAACAGATTCACTACATGGAACAACAGATAGTCCTTACTGCTATTAGCCCATACAAACACATTGAACAACAGATTCACTACATGGAACAACAGATAGTCCTTACTGCTATTAGCCCATACAAACACATTGAATAACAGATTCACTACATGGAACAACAGATAGTCCTTACTGCTATTAGCCCATACAAACACGTTGAATAACAGATTCACTACATGGAACAACAGATAGTCCTTACTGCTATTAGCCCATACAAACACGTTGAATAACAGATTCACTACTAGGAACAACAGATAGTCCCCCAAAAAATCTAAATAAAGTTTGTTCTGAATTATCTGTCCTATATCTGAGAGATATAAGAAAGATCAGGAAACATTTTTTTTTGTTTGTTTGTTTTTTCCATGTATTTAACCAATTATTTCTGACGCTAAACAGTCTCCATATATACAGTGGGGATTTGATAAACTGCCGATTTTGCAAGTTTTCCTACTTACAAAGCATGTAGAGGTCTGTAATTTCCAGAAAATCACATTGTATGATTTTTAAGTAATTCATTTGCATTTTATTGGATGACATAAGTATTTGATCGCCTACCAACCAGTAAGAATTCCGGCTCTCACAGACCTGTTAGTTTTTCTTTAAGAAACCCTCCTGTTCTCCACTCATTACCTGTATTAACTGCACCTGTTTGAACTCGTTACCTGTATAAAAGACACCTGTCCACACACTCAATCACACAGACTCCAACCTCTCCACAATGGCCAAGACCAGAGAGCTGTGTAAGGACATCAGGGCTAAAATTGTAGACCTGCACAAGGCTGGGATGGGCTACAGGACAATAGGCAAGCAGCTTGGTGAGAAGGCAACAACTGCTGCCGCAGTTATTAGAAAATGGAAGAAGTTCAAGATGACGGTCAATCACCCTCGGTCTGGGGCTCCATGCAAGATCTCACCTCGTGGGGCATCAATGATCATGAGGAAGGTGAGGGATCAGCCCAGAACTACGCGGCAGGACCTGGTCAATGACCTGAAGAGAGCTGGGACCACAGTCTCAAAGAAAACCATTAGTAACACACTACGCCGTCATGGTTTAAAATCCTGCAGCGCACGCAAGGTCCCCCTGCTCAAGCCAGCGCATGTCCAGGCCCGTCTGAAGTTTGCCAATGACCATCTGGATGATCCAGAGGAGGAATGGGAGAAGGTCATGTGGTCTGATGAGACAAAAATAGAGCTTTTTGGTCTAAACTCCACTTGCCGTGTTTGGAGGAAGAAGAAGGATGAGTACAACCCCAAGAACACCATCCCAACCATGAAGCATGGAGGTGGAAACATCATTCTTTGGGGATGCTTTTCTGCAAAGGGGACAGGATGACTGCACCGTATTGAGGGGAGGATAGATGGGGCCATGTATCGCGAGATCTTGGCCAACAACCTCCTTCCCTCAGTAAGAGCATTGAAGATGGGTCGTGGCTGGGTCTTCCAGCATGACAACGACCCGAAACACACAGCCAGGGCAACTAAGGAGTGGCTCCGTAAGAAGCATCTCAAGGTCCTGGAGTGGCCTAGCCAGTCTCCAGACCTGAACCCAATAGAAAATCTTTGGAGGGAGCTGAAAGTCCGTATTGCCCAGCGACAGCCCCGAAACCTGAAGGATCTGGAGAAGGTCTGTATGGAGGAGTGGGCCAAAATCCCTGCTGCAGTGTGTGCAAACCTGGTCAAGACCTACAGGAAACGTATGATCTCTGTAATTGCAAACAAAGGTTTCTGTACCAAATATTAAGTTCTGCTTTTCTGATGTATCAAATACTTATGTCATGCAATAAAATGCAAATTAATTACTTAAAAATCATACAATGTGATTTTCTGGATTTTTGTTTTAGATTCCGTCTCTCACAGTTGAAGTGTACCTATGATAAAAATTACAGACATGCTTTGTAAGTAGGAAAACCTGCAAAATCGGCAGTGTATCAAATACGTGTTCTCCCCACTGTAGCTCCATACAGTGAGGGAAAAAAGTATTTGATCCCCTGCTGATTTTGTACATTTGCCCACTGACAAAGATATGATCAGTCTATAATTTTAATGGTAGGTTTATTTGAAAAATGCAAAACATGACTTAGTACTTGGTGGCAAAACCCTTGTTGGCAATCACAGAGGTCAGATGTTTCTTGTAGTTGGCCACCAGGTTTGCACACATCTCAGGAGGGATTTTGTCCCACTCCTCTTTGCAGATCTTCTCCAAGTCATTTAGGTTTCGAGGCTGACATTTGGCAACTCGAACCTTCAGCTCCCTCCACAGATTTTCTATGGGATTAAGGTCTAGAGACTGCCTAGGCCACTCCAGGACCTTAATGTGCTCTTCTTGAGCCACTCCTATGTTGCCTTGGCCGTGTGTTTTGGGTCATTGTCATGCTGGAATACCCATCCACAACCCATTTTTAATGCCCGGGCTGAGGGAAGATGGTTCTCACCCAATATTTGATGGTACATGGCCCCGTCCATCGTCCATTTGTTGCGGTGAAGTTGTCCTGTCCACTTAGCAGAAAAACACCCCCAAAGCATAATGTTTCCACCTCCATGTTTGACGGTGGGGATGGTGTTCTTGGGGTCATAGGCATTCCTCCTCCTCCAAACACGGCTCGATTTTGGTCTCATCTGACCACAACACTTTCACGCAGTTCTCCTCTGAATCATTCAGATGTTCATTGGCAAACTTCAGACGGCCCTGTATATGTGCTTTCTTGAGCAGGGGGACCTTGCAGGCGCTGCAGGATTTCAGTCCTTCACGGCGTAGTGAGTTACCAATTGTTTTCTTGGTGACTCTGGTCCCAGTTGCCTTGAGATCATTGACAAGATCCTCCCGTGTAGTTCTGGGCTGATTCCTCACCGTTCTCATGATCATTGCAACTCCACGAGGTGAGATCTTGCATGGAGCCCCAGGCTGAGGGAGATTGACAGTTCTTTTGTGTTTCTTCCATTTGCGAATAATCGCACCAACTGTTGTCACCTTCTCACCAAGCTGCTTGGCAATGGTCTTGTAGCCCATTCCAGCCTTGTGTAGGTCTACAATCTTGTCCCTGACATCCTTGGAGAGCTCTTTGGTCTTGGCCATGGTGGAGAGTTTGGAATCTGATTGATTGATTGCTTCTGTGGACAGGTGTCTTTAATACCAAATCAAATCAAATCAAATCAAATTTTATTGGTCACATGCGCCGAATACAACAGGTGCAGACATTACAGTGAAATGCTTACTTACAGCCCTTAACCAACAGTGCATTTATTTTAAACAAAAAAGTAAGAAATAAAACAACAACAAAAAAGTGTTGAGAAAAAAAGAGCAGAAGTAAAAAATAAAGTGACAGTAGGGAGGCTATATATACAATAGAATAAAGTGACAGTAGGGAGGCTATATATACAGGGGGGTACCGTTGCATAGTCAATGTGCAGGGGCACCGGCCAGTTGAGGCAGTTGAGGCAATATGTACATGTGGGTAGAGTTAAAGTGACTATGCATAAATACTTAACAGAGTAGCAGCAGCGTAAAAAGGATGGGGTGGGGGGGCAGTGCAAATAGTCCGGGTAGCCATGATTAGCTGTTCAGGAGTCTTATGGCTTGGGGGTAGAAGCTGTTGAGAAGTCTTTTGGACCTAGACTTGGCACTCCGGTACCGCTTGCCGTGCGGTAGCAGAGAGAACAGTCTATGACTAGGGTGACTGGAGTCTTTGACAATTTTGAGGGCCTTCCTCTGACACCGCCTGGTATAGAGGTCCTGGATGGCAGGGAGCTTTGCCCCAGTGATGTACTGGGCCGTACGCACTACCCTCTGTAGTGCCTTGCGGTCAGAGGCCAAGCAGTTGCCATACCAGGCGGTGATGCAACCAGTCAGGATGCTCTCGATGGTGCAGCTGTAGAATTTTTTGAGGATCTGAGGACCCATGCCAAATCTTTTTAGTCTCCTGAGGGGGAATAGGCTTTGTCGTGCCCTCTTCACGACTGTCTTGGTGTGTTTGGACCATGATAGTTCGTTGGTGATGTGGACACCAAGGAACTTGAAGCTCTCAACCTGTTCCACTACAGCCCCGTCGATGAGAATGGGGGCGTGCTCAGTCCTCTTTTTTTTCCTGTAGTCCACAATCATCTCCTTTGTCTTGGTCACGTTGAGGGAGAGGTTGTTGTCCTGGCACCACACGGCCAGATCTCTGACCTCCTCCCTATAGGCTGTCTCATCGTTGTCGGTGATCAGGCCTACCACTGTTGTGTCGTCGGCAAACTTAATGATGGTGTTGGAGTCGTGCCTGGCCATGCAGTCATGGGTGAACAGAGAGTACAGGAGGGGACTGAGCACGCACCCCTGAGGGGCCCCCGTGTTGAGGATCAGTGTGGCAGATGTGTTGTTACCTACCCTTACCACCTGGGGGCGGCCCGTCAGGAAGTCCAGGATCCAGTTGCAGAGGGAGGTGTTTAGTCCCAGGATCCTTAGCTTAGTGATGAGCTTTGAGGGCACTATGGTGTTGAATGCTGAGCTGTAGTCAATGAATAGCATTCTCACGTAGGTGTTCCTCTTGTCCAGGTGGGAAAGGGCAGTGTGGAGTGCGATAGAGATTGCATCATCTGTGGATCTGTTGGGGCGGTATGCAAATTGGAGTGGGTCTAGGGTTTCTGGGATTATGCTGTTGATGTGAGCCATGACCAGTCTTTCAAAGCACTTCATGGCTACAGACGTCAGTGCTACGGGTCGGTAGTCATTTAGGCAGGTTATCTTAGAGTTCTTGGGCACGGGGACTATGGTGGTCTGCTTGAAACATGTTGGTATTACAGACTCAGTCAGGGACATGTTGAAAATGTCAGTGAAGACACTTGCCAGTTGGTCAGCACATGCTCGGAGTACACGTCCTGGTAATCCGTCTGGCCCTGCGGCCTTGTGAATGTTGACCTGCTTAAAAGTCTTACTCACATCGGCTACGGAGAGCGTGATCACATAGTCGTCCGGAACAGCTGGTGCTCTCATGCATGCTTCAGTGTTGCTTGCCTCGAAGCGAGCATAGAAGTGGTTTAGCTCGTCTGGTAGGCTTGTGTCACTGGGCAGCTCGCGGCTGTGCTTCCCTTTGTAGTCTGTAATAGTTTTCAAGCCCTGCCACATCCGACGAGCGTCAGAGCCAGTGTAGTATGATTCAATCTTAGACCTGTATTGACTCTTTGCCTGTTTGATGGTTCGTCGGAGGTCATAGCGGGATTTCTTATAAGCGTCCGGGTTAGAGTCCCGTTCCTTGAAAGCGGCAGCTCTACCCTTTAGCTCAGTGCGGATGTTTCCTGTAATCCATGGCTTCTGGTTGGGGTATGTACGTACGGTCACTGTGGGGACGACATCATCGATGCACTTATTGATGAAGCCAGTGACTGATGTGGTGTACTCCTCAATGCTGTCTGAAGAATCCCTGAACATGTTCCAGTCTGTGCTAGCAAAACAGTCCTGTAGCTTAGCATCTGCGTCATCTGACCACTTTTTTATTAGCCGAGTCACTGGTGCTTCCTGCTTCAGTTTTTGCTTATAAGCAGGAATCAGGAGGATAGAGTTATGGTCAGATTTGCCAAATGGAGGGCGAGGGAGAGCTTTGTATGCGTCTCTGTGTGTGGAGTAAAGGTGGTCTAGAGTTTTTTCCCCTCTGGTTGCACATTTAACATGCTGGTAGAAATGAGGTAGAACGGATTTAAGTTTCCCTGCATTAAAGTCCCCTGCTACTAGGAGCGCTGCATCTGGATGAGCGTTTTCCTGTTGATTAATGGCCTTGTACAACTCATTCAGTGCAATCTTAATGCCAGCATTGGTTTGTGGTGGTAAATAGACAGCTATGAAAAGTATAGATGAAAACTCTCTTGGTAAATAGTGTGGTCTACAGCTTATCATAAGATACTCTACCTCAGGCGAGCAAAACCTTGAGACTTCCTTAGTATTTGATTTTGTGCACCAGCTGTTGTTTACAAAAATACAGAGACCGCCACCCCTCGTCTTACCCGAGTCTGCCGTTCTGTCCTGCCGATGTAGCGTATAGCCTGCTAGCTGAATGTTGTCATTGTTGTCATTCAGCCACGACTCCGTGAAACATAAGATATTACAGTTTTTAATGTCCCGTTGGTAGGATAACCGTAATCTTAAATCGTCCATTTTATTATCCAAAGCTTGAACGTTGGCTAATAGGATTGATGGGAGAGGCAGTTTACTCGTTCGCCGTCGGATCTTTACAAGGCACCCCGACCTACGTCCACGGTATCTCCGTCTCTTCCTCACGCGAATGACGGGGATCTGGGCCTTGTCTGGAGTCTGTAGAATATCCTTCGCGAACGCCTCGTTGAAGAAAAAGTGTTCGTCCAACGCGAGGTGAGTAATCGCTGTCCTGATATCCAGAAGCTCTCTTTGGTTATAAGAGACGATGGCATAAACATTATGTACAAAATAAATTACAAATAACGCGGAAAAACACACATAATAATAATACAGGTAACAAGCTGAGATTAGGAGCACTCCCTTTAAGAGTGTGCTCCTAATCTCAGCTCGTTACCTGTATAAAAGACACCTGGGAGCCAGAAATCTTTCTGATTGAGAGGGGGTCAAATACTTATTTCCCTCATTAAAATGCAAATCATTTTATAACATTTTTGACATGCGTTTTTCTGCATTTTTGTTTTGTTATTCTGTCTCTCACTGTTCAAATAAACCTACCATTAAAATTATAGACTGATCATTTATTTGTCAGTGGGCAAACGTACAAAATCAGCAGGGGATCAAATACTTTTTTCCCTCACTGTAAATGTTTTTGACTGGTATCGGGGGACCTTCAGTCGAGTCTTGTGAGGCCTGTGGGTCATATTAGAGTGTAGCCCAAACTGTTCAGAACTACAGACAGAAGTTGGCAGATCAGCTGCACAGACTTCTTTAGACGAGTCCCAAGACGCTTGTGAGGGTCGTAGAGCAAAACGGAGAAAACAATCGTGAGAGTCTCATCTTTCCATAGAGGGGTCAAAATAATTTGTAGGCCAACCCAAACTGTTAACCCTAGAGTTGTTTCTTTTTTAACCCTGTAAACACACATAATTAATGAATCAAAATTCATCCATGAGTCAACGGACAGTGATCCGGATTCAAACCCATGCTGATTCTGGCATATGTGTGCCAGGGTCAGTGGCTGTAACCAGGGTCAGTGGCTGTAACCAGGGTCAGTGGCTGTAACCAGGGTCAGTGGCTGTAACCAGGGTCAGTGGCTGTAACCAGGGTCAGTGGCTGTAACCACTGGACCACACAGGAAACCAGTCATTTATTCTGCCTATTGGTTGCCTTTAACATATAATACAACAATTTATCTTTAAAAAATCTGATTTTTGTACATCTGCCCCATACAAATATGTCAATTTATTATAATCCACATCAGAATTGACAGGAGACGTGTTGTAGTCTGCACGTAGTCTAGACGTGTTGTAGTCTGCTTGTAGTCTAGACGTGTTGTAGTCTGCACGTAGTCTAGACGTGTTATAGTCTGCACGTAGTCTAGACGTGTTGTAGTCTGCACGTAGTCTAGACGTGTTGTAGTCTGCTTGTAGTCTAGACGTGTTGTAGTCTGCACGTAGTCTAGACGTGTTATAGTCTGCACGTAGTCTAGACGTGTTGTAGTCTGCACGTAGTCTAGACGTGTTATAGTCTGCACGTAGTCTAGACGTGTTGTAGTCTGCACGTAGTCTAGACGTGTTGTAGTCTGCACGTAGTCTAGACGTGTTGTAGTCTGCACATAGTCTAGACAAGGTACAATGTAGGTACAGTGTGCACTGTATACACTGACTGTACCAAACACTAAGAACACCTTCCTAATACTGAGTTGCACCCTCTTTTGCCCTCAGTACAGCCTCAATTCGTTGGGGTACGGACTCTACATGGTGTCGAAAGCCGTTCCACAGGGATGTTTGCCCATGTTGACTCCAACGCTTCCCACAGTTGTGTCAAGTTGGCTGGATGTCCTGATACATTCCTGATACACACAGGAAACTATTGAGCATAAAAAACCCAGCAGCGTTGCAGTTCTTGACACAAACTGGTGTGCCTGCACCTACTACCAAACCCTGTTCGAAGGCACTTACATATTTAGTCTTGCCCATTCACCCTCTGAATGGCACACATACACAATCCATGACTCAATTGTCTCAAGGCTTAAA
The DNA here is from genome assembly GCF_964263955.1 of Coregonus lavaretus. NCBI lineage: Eukaryota > Metazoa > Chordata > Actinopteri > Salmoniformes > Salmonidae > Coregonus > Coregonus lavaretus. The sequence continues at coordinate 79,171,717 of NC_139991.1, forward strand.
AATCCTTCTTTAAACTGTCTCCTCCCGTTCATCTACACTGATTGAAGTGGATTTAACAGATGACATCAATAAGGGATCATAGCGTTCACCTGGATTCACCTGGCCAGTCTGTCATGGAAAGAGTTCCTAATGTTTTATACAATCAGTGTACAAGCACCACTTCCAGCTGTGCACTGGTGGCGGTTCTAAATAATCCTGCTGCCGGAATATTTTCCTCCTGCGACGAAAGGGTTCAAATTAAGGATTTCTCAGAAATATATCTCACGTTCTCTCTGTTACTAGCTGACACCTAACTAAAAGTCTTCCTAACTTCAGAGTCTGTAAAGGCTCCTTGATGTTGCAGGTACGATGCGTAGATAATGAAGAGTGCTGTTCTTTTTTAATGATTGGTTCTCCTCTGTGTCTTTCTCACTCAAACACCCACATGGACAGCCACACACAGACCCTGAGCACCCGGCAGGAAAAAAAAGATTGAGAAAAACAATCGAAGCTCACACCAATTTCTGTGTGAATATTGCACCAACAAACTGACTCCTGTCCAGACCACTTTGTGTCGTAACCATAGAAAAAGAATGCATTCCATTTCTATGGTTACGGCTTTCCCTCACTGTCTTCCACATGGAACCCATCCGCCAGGCTGCTCTGTTACTGTGATCAACCATATGTATCTATCTACATAACAATACGGGATGGGCTATATACAGTGAGGGAAAAAAGTATTTGATTGCCTTCTGATTTTGTATGTTTGCCCACTGACAAAGAAATGATCAGTCTATAATTTTAATGGTAGGTATATTTGAACAGTGAGAGACAGAATAAAAAAAGAAAAAAAAAAAGAAAAACGCATGTCAAAAATGTTATGAATTGATTTGCATTTTAATGAGGGAAATAAGTATTTGACCTCTCTGCAAAACATGACTTAGTACTTGGTGGCAAAACCCCAAAACCCAAGATGTTTCTTGTAGTTGGCCACCAGGTTTGCACACCTCTCAGGAGGGATTTTGTCCCACCCCTCTTTGCTGATCTTCTCCAAGTCATTAAGGTTTCGAGGCTGACATTTGGCAACTCGAACCTTCAGCTCCCTCCACAGATTTTCTATGGGATTAAGGTCTGGAGACTGGCTAGGCCACTCCAGGACCTTAATGTGCTTCTTCTTGAGCCACTCCTTTGTTGCCTTGGCCGTGTGTTTTGGGTCATTGTCATGCTGGAATACCCATCCACGACCCATTTTCAATGCCCTGGCTGAGGGAAGGAGAATCTCACCCAAGATTTGACGGTACATCGCCCCGTCCATCGTCCCTTTGAATCGGTGAAGTTGTCCTGTCCCCTTAGCAGAAAAACACCCCCAAAGCATAATGTTTCCACTTCCATGTTTGACGGTGGGGATGGTGTTCTTGTGGTCATAGGCAGCTCCATTTTGGTCTCATCTGACCACAACACTTTCACCCAGTTCTCCTCTGAATCATTCAGATGTTCATTAGCAAACTTCAGACGGCCCTGTATATGTGCTTTCTTGAGCAGGGGGACCTTGCGGGCGCTGCAGGATTTCAGTCCTTCACGGCGTAGTGTGTTACCAATTGTTTTCTTGGTGACTATGGTCCCAGCTGCCTTGAGATCATTGACAAGATCCTCCCGTGTAGTTCTGGGCTGATTCCTCACCGTTCTCATGATCATTGCAACTCCACGAGGTGAGATCTTGCATGGATCCCCAGGCCGAGGGAGATTGACAATTATTTTGTGTTTCTTCCATTTGCGAATAATCGCACCAACTGTAGTCACCTTCTCACCAAGCTGCTTGGCGATGGTCTTGTAGCCCATTCCAGCCTTGTGTAGATCTACAATCTTGTCCCTGACATCATTGGAGAGCTCTTTGGTCTTGGCCATGGTGGAGAGTTTGGAATCTGATTGATTGATTGCTTCTGTGGACAGGTGTCTTTTATACAGGTAACAAACTGAGATTAGGAGCACTCCCTTTAAGAGTGTGTTCCTAATCTCAGCTCGTTACCTGTATAAAAGACACCTGGGAGCCAGAAATCTTTCTGATTGAGAGGGGGTCAAATACTTATTTCCCTCATTAAAATGCAAATCAATTTATAACATTTTTGACATGCACTTTTCTGGATTTTTTTGTTGTTATTCTGTCTCTCACTATTCAAATAAACCTACAATTTAAATTATAGACTGATCATTTCTTTGTCAGTGGGAAAACTTACAAAATCAGAAGGGGATCAAATACTTTTTTCACTCACTGTAAAGCTACTGTCTGTCTGTCTGTCTGTCTGTCTACCTGTCGGACAGCTGTCTGACAGCAGGATGTTGTTCTTGGAGGCTGTTTGAGCCTGGAGGCTGTTTGAGCCCGGAGGCTGGCATGGGCAGTGTTGTTGTTGTAAGGCCGGATGGTGGGAGATTGTGTAGTTGGGTGTTGTTGTTGTAAGGCCGGATGGTGGGAGATTGTGTAGTTGGGTGTTGTTGTTGTAAGGCCGGATGGTGGGAGATTGTGTAGTTGGGTGTTGTTGTTGTAAGGCCGGATGGTGGGAGATTGTGTAGTTGGGTGTTGTTGTTGTAAGGCCGGATGGTGGGAAATTGTGTAGTTGGGTGTTGTTGTTGTAAGGCCGGATGGTGGGAGATTGTGTAGTTGGGTGTTGTTGCTGTTGTTGTAAGGCCGGATGGTGGGAGATTGTGTTGTTGGGTGTTGTTGTTGTAAGGCCGGATGGTGGGAGATTGTGTAGTTGGGTGTTGTTGTTGTAAGGCCGGATGGTGGGAGATTGTGTAGTTGGGTGTTGTTGTTGTAAGGCCGGATGGTGGGAGATTGTGTTGTTGGGTGTTGTTGTTGTAAGGCCGGATGGTGGGAGATTGTGTAGTTGGGTGTTGTTGTTGTAAGGCCGGATGGTGGGAGATTGTGTTGTTGGGTGTTGTTGTTGTAAGGCCGGATGGTGGGAGATTGTGTTGTTGGGTGTTGTTGTTGTAAGGCCGGATGGTGGGAGATTGTGTTGTTGGGTGTTGTTGTTGTAAGGTCAGATGGTGGGAGATTGTGTAGTTGGGTGTTGTTGTTGTAAGGCCGGATGGTGGGAGATTGTGTTGTTGGGTGTTGTTGTTGTAAGGCCAGATGGTGGGAGATTGTGTTGTTGGGTGCTGTTGTTGTAAGGCCGGATGGTGGGCGATTGTGTAGTTGGGTGTTGTTGTTGTAAGGCCGGATGGTGGGATATTGTGTAGTTGGGTGTTGTTGTTGTAAGGCCGGATGGTGGGAGATTGTGTTGTTGGGTGTTGTTGTTGTAAGGCCAGATGGTGGGAGATTGTGTAGTTGGGTGTTGTTGTTGTAAGGCCGGATGGTGGGAGATTGTGTTGTTGGGTGTTGATGTTGTAAGGCCGGATGGTGGGAGATTGTGTTGTTGGGTGTTGTTGTTGTAAGGCCAGATGGTGGGAGATTGTGTTGTTGGGTGTTGTTGTTGTAAGGCCGGATGGTGGGAGATTGTGTAGTTGGGTGTTGTTGTTGTTGTTGTTGTAAGGCCGGATGGTGGGAGATTGTGTTGTTGGGTGTTGTTGCCTCTCCACCAAGCCGGTTGGGCATGAAGATCGTGTTGTTGGTCGAGTCCATTGAGATGGTTGAAGATTGTGTTGTTGGTCGAGACCACTGGGATGGTTGAAGATCGTGTTGTTGGTCGAGACCACTGGGATTGTCGAAGGTCGTGTTGTTGGTGGATACCACTGGGAGAGTTGAAGGTTGTGTTGTTGGTTAAGACCACTGAGATGGTCGAAGGTCGTATTGTTGGTCGAGACCACTGAGATGGTCGAAGGTCGTGTTGTTGGTCGAGACCACTGGGATGGTCGAAGGTCGTGTTGTTGGTCGAGACCACTGGGAGGGTTGAAGGTCGTGTTGTTGGTCGAGACCACTGGGAGGGTTGAAGGTCGTGTTGTTGGTCGAGACCACTGGGAGGGTTGAAGGTCGTGTTGTTGGTCGAGACCACTGGGAGGGTTGAAGGTCGTGTTGTTGGTCGAGACCACTGGGAGGGTTGAAGGTCGTGTTGTTGGTCGAGACAACTGGGAGGGTTGAAGGTCGTGTTGTTGGTCGAGACCACTGGGAGGGTTGAAGGTCGTGTTGTTGGTGGAGACCACTGGCTGTTGGTTCTGTGCTTGACCATCAGACCTCATGGCTCTACTATGGCGCCCAGCCACCACTGACCGGCACATCCCACCTGCCTGGTAGAGAGGTCTTTGACTTACTCAGCTGTGAGATACAGCTCTGTATCCAGGCCAGTATGCAGTCTAGTGAAGTTAGGGTTAATATGATGTCTTCTGAAAATAGGGTTAGTATGATGATGTGTCCACTGAGACAAACAGACAGACAGACAGACAGACAGAGTGACTTCAGCAGTCCGGATATCTTTCTGATGTAGCCCCAGTGTGAGTGGGTCTGATATGACGCAGCCCACCCAGGGTTAGTAGACACTCTATCCCACTCCACCAAGAAAATAGATCTTTGCCACATTCCTGGGACAGAGCATCTAAACCATGGGAGATGGAGTACCAGGATGAGCCCCTCAGCTCCTGGGATCTGGACACACAAACACACACACGAAACCTGGACTTGGATGAGGCTGTGTGATCCTGGGGGTAGCTGGGCTGGGATGAGGCTGTGTGATCCTGGGGGTAGCTGGGCTGGGATGAGGCTGTGTGATCCTGGGGGTAGCTGGGCTGGGATGAGGCTGTGTGATCCTGGGTGTAGCTGGGCTGGGATGAGGCTGTGTGATCCTGGGGGTAGCTGGGCTGGGATGAGGCTGTGTGATCCTGGGTGTCAAATCTTCCTCCATCCCCTCACCAAGTCACTGTGATACAGGATGAATCACCAAGTCACCGTGATACAGAATGATTCTATCCCCTCACCAAGTCACTGTGATACAGGATGAATCACCAAGTCACCGTGATACAGAATGATTCTATCCCCTCACCAAGTCGCTGTGATACAGGATGAATCACCAAGTCACCGTGCAACAGGATGAATCACCAAGTTACTGTGATACAGAATAATTCACCAAGTCACTGTGATACAGGATAATTCACCAAGTCACAGTGCAACAGGATGATTCACCAAGTCACTAACATTAGAGTTAATATCATATCACTACCCAGCCTATATCCTTAACATTAGAGTTAATATCATATCACTACCCAGCCTATATCCTTAACATTAGAGTTAATATCATATCACTACCCAGCCTATATCCTTAACATTAGAGTTAATATCATATCACTACCCAGCCTATATCCTTAACATTAGAGTTAATATCATATCACTACCCAGCCTATATCCTTAACATTAGAGTTAATATCATATCACTACCCAGCCTATATCCTTAACATTAGAGTTAATATCATATCACTACCCAGTCTATATCCTTAACATTAGAGTTAATATCATATCACTACCCAGCCTATATCCTTAACATTAGAGTTAATATCATATCACTACCCAGCCTATATCCTTAACATTAGAGTTAATATCATATCACTACCCAGTCTATATCCTTAACATTAGAGTTAATATCATATCACTACCCAGCCTATATCCTTAACATTAGAGTTAATATCATATCACTACCCAGCCTATATCCTTAACATTAGAGTTAATATCATATCACTACCCAGTCTATATCCTTAACATTAGAGTTAATATCATATCACTACCCAGCCTATATCCTTAACATTAGAGTTAATATCATATCACTACCCAGTCTATATCCTTAACATTAGAGTTAATATCATATCACTACCCAGCCTATATCCTTAACATTAGAGTTAATATCATATCACTACCCAGCCTATATCCTTAACATTAGAGTTAATATCATATCACTACCCAGTCTATATCCTTAACATTAGAGTTAATATCATATCACTACCCAGTCTATATCCTTAACATTAGAGTTAATATCATATCACTACCCAGCCTATATCCTTAACATTAGAGTTAATATCATATCACTACCCAGCCTATATCCTTAACATTAGAGTTAATATCATATCACTACCCAGTCTATATCCTTAACATTAGAGTTAATATCATATCACTACCCAGCCTATATCCTTAACATTAGAGTTAATATCATATCACTACCCAGCCTATATCCTTAACATTAGAGTTAATATCATATCACTACCCAGCCTATATCCTTAACATTAGAGTTAATATCATATCACTACCCAGTCTATATCCTTAACATTAGAGTTAATATCATATCACTACCCAGCCTATATCCTTAACATTAGAGTTAATATCATATCACTACCCAGCCTATATCCTTAACATTAGAGTTAATATCATATCACTACCCAGCCTATATCCTTAACATTAGAGTTAATATCATATCACTACCCAGTCTATATCCTTAACATTAGAGTTAATATCATATCACTACCCAGCCTATATCCTTAACATTAGAGTTAATATCATATCACTACCCAGCCTATATCCTTAACATTAGAGTTAATATCATATCACTACCCAGTCTATATCCTTAACATTAGAGTTAATATCATATCACTACCCAGCCTATATCCTTAACATTAGAGTTAATATCATATCACTACCCAGCCTATATCCTTAACATTAGAGTTAATATCATATCACTACCCAGTCTATATCCTTAACATTAGAGTTAATATCATATCACTACCCAGCCTATATCCTTAACATTAGAGTTAATATCATATCACTACCCAGCCTATATCCTTAACATTAGAGTTAATATCATATCACTACCCAGCCTATATCCTTAACATTAGAGTTAATATCATATCACTACCCAGCCTATATCCTTAACATTAGAGTTAATATCATATCACTACCCAGTCTATATCCTTAACATTAGAGTTAATATCATATCACTACCCAGCCTATATCCTTAACATTAGAGTTAATATCATATCACTACCCAGCCTATATCCTTAACATTAGAGTTAATATCATATCACTACCCAGCCTATATCCTTAACATTAGAGTTAATATCATATCACTACCCAGCCTATATCCTTAACATTAGAGTTAATATCATAACAGTAGCCATTCTATAGCCCTCTCTCTGCTCCTCTCTCATAGAGGGCTAGACAGACTCTCTCTGCTCCTCTCTCACAGAGGGCTAGACAGCCTCTCTCTGCTCCTCTCTCACAGAGGGCTAGACAGCCTCTCTGCTCCTCTCTCACAGAGGGCTAGACAGACTCTCTGCTCCTCTCTCACAGAGGGCTAGACAGACTCTCTGCTCCTCTCTCACAGAGGGCTAGACAGACTCTCTCTGCTCCTCTCTCACAGAGGGCTAGACAGCCTCTCTCTGCTCCTCTCTCACAGAGGGCTAGACAGACTCTCTCTGCTCCTCTCTCACAGAGGGCTAGACAGCCTCTCTGCTCCTCTCTCACAGAGGGCTAGACAGCCTCTCTGCTCCTCTCTCACAGAGGGCTAGACAGCCTCTCTGCTCCTCTCTCACAGAGGGCTAGTCAGACTCTCTCTGCTCCTCTCTCACAGAGGGCTAGACAGACTCTCTCTGCTCCTCTCTCACAGAGGATTAGACAGACTCTCTGCTCCTCTCTCACAGAGGGCTAGACAGCCTCTCTGCTCCTCTCTCACAGAGGGCTAGACAGACTCTCTGCTCCTCTCTCACAGAGGGCTAGACAGACTCTCTGCTCCTCTCTCACAGAGGGCTAGACAGCCTCTCTGCTCCTCTCTCACAGAGGGCTAGACAGACTCTCTGCTCCTCTCTCACAGAGGGCTAGACAGACTCTCTGCTCCTCTCTCACAGAGGGCTAGACAGACTCGTCCTACAGACTCAGGTTGTGTCCCAAATGGCATCTTGTCACTATATATCTTCATTATTGGGCGCTGGTCAAAAGTAGGGCACTATTTAGGGAATAGGCAGCCATTTGGGATGCAGAGGGGGAGAGTGTGAGTGAGTTGTTAACCCAGACTTTGTTGTTGCCATCTGGAGGAAGCATGAATACGCTCTAAGAACACATCCCTGTCAATACACAGCTCAGAGATACAGCTGTAGGTCTGGTTGGGTGTGTCAGGGCTGGATCTCTTTATGGGTATATGTCAGAGGGATCACTGCGATGTTAGACATCCATCAAGGTAAACAGGACGTCAGGAAAACTGGCCACTAGGAGCAACGGTGAACCCTAGTACCATGAAGTAGGGATTTGCTATGGCGTTCTGGATTGGGATGGGGTTCAATCCCAGTGCTCGGCAGTCTTTCCCTATCACAAACCTTAACTATTAAGCTTGTTGTATATATCGAACTCCATTGTGATAGCTTGTTGTATATATCGAACTCCATTGGGATAGCTTGTTGTATATATCGAACTCCATTGGGAAAGCTTGTTGTATATATCGAACTCCATTGGGAAAGCTTGTTGTATATATCGAACTCCATTGTGATAGCTTGTTGTATATGTCGAACTCCATTGGGAAAGCTTGTTGTATATATCGAACTCCATTGGGAAAGCTTGTTGTATATATCGAACTCCAATTGGATAGCTTGTTGTATATATCGAACTCCATTGTGATAGCTTGTTGTATATATCGAACTCCATTGTGATAGCTTGTTGTATATATCGAACTCCATTGGGAAAGCTTGTTGTATATATCGAACTCCATTGTGATAGCTTGTTGTATATATCGAACTCCATTGTGATAGCTTGTTGTATATATCGAACTCCATTGGGAAAGCTTGTTGTATATATCGAACTCCATTGGGATAGCTTGTTGTATATATCGAACTCCATTGGGATAGCTTGTTGTATATATCGAACTCCATTGGGAAAGCTTGTTGTATATATCGATCTCCATTGGGAAAGCTTGTTGTATATATCGAACTCCATTGGGAAAGCTTGTTGTATATATCGAACTCCATTGGGATAGCTTGTTGTATATATCGAACTCCATTGGGAAAGCTTGTTGTATATATCGAACTCCATTGGGAAAGCTTGTTGTATATATATCGAACTCCATTGGGAAAGCTTGTTGTATATATCGAACTCCATTATGAAAGCTTGTTGTATATATCGAACTCCATTGGGATAGCTTGTTGTATATATCGAACTCCATTGGGAAAGCTTGTTGTATATATCGAACTCCATTGGGAAAGCTTGTTGTATATATCGAACTCCATTGGGAAAGCTTGTTGTATATATCGAACTCCATTGTGAAAGCTTGTTGTATATATCGAACTCCATTGGGAAAGCTTGTTGTATATATCGAACTCCATTGGGAAAGTTTGTTGTATATATCGAACTCCATTGGGAAAGCTTGTTGTATATATCGAACTCCATTGGGAAAGCTTGTTGTATATATCGAACTCCATTGTGATAGCTTGTTGTATATATCGAACTCCATTGGGAAAGCTTGTTGTATATATCGAACTCCATTGTGATAGCTTGTTGTATATATCGAACTCCATTGTGATAGCTTGTTGTATATATCGAACTCCATTGGGAAAGCTTGTTGTATATATCGAACTCCATTGGGATAGCTTGTTGTATATATCGAACTCCATTGGGATAGCTTGTTGTATATATCGAACTCCATTGGGAAAGCTTGTTGTATATATCGATCTCCATTGGGAAAGCTTGTTGTATATATCGAACTCCATTGGGAAAGCTTGTTGTATATATCGAACTCCATTGGGATAGCTTGTTGTATATATCGAACTCCATTGGGAAAGCTTGTTGTATATATCGAACTCCATTGGGAAAGCTTGTTGTATATATATCGAACTCCATTGGGAAAGCTTGTTGTATATATCGAACTCCATTATGAAAGCTTGTTGTATATATCGAACTCCATTGGGATAGCTTGTTGTATATATCGAACTCCATTGGGAAAGCTTGTTGTATATATCGAACTCCATTGGGAAAGCTTGTTGTATATATCGAACTCCATTGGGAAAGCTTGTTGTATATATCGAACTCCATTGTGAAAGCTTGTTGTATATATCGAACTCCATTGGGAAAGCTTGTTGTATATATCGAACTCCATTGGGAAAGTTTGTTGTATATATCGAACTCCATTGGGAAAGCTTGTTGTATATATCGAACTCCATTGGGAAAGCTTGTTGTATATATCGAACTCCATTGGGATAGCTTGTTGTATATATCGAACTCCATTGGGAAAGCTTGTTGTATATATCGAACTCCATTGGGAAAGCTTGTTGTATATATCGAACTCCATTGGGAAAGCTTGTTTTATATATCGAACTCCATTGTGAAAGCTTGTTGTATATATCGAACTCCATTGGGAAAGCTTGTTGTATATATCGAACTCCATTATGAAAGCTTGTTGTATATATCGAACTCCATTGGGAAAGCTTGTTGTATATATATCGAACTCCATTGGGAAAGCTTGTTGTATATATCGAACTCCAATGGGAAAGCTTGTTGTATATATCGAACTCCATTGGGAAAGCTTGTTGTATATATCGAACTCCAATTGGATAGCTTGTTGTATATAACGAACTCCATTGGGATAGCTTGTTGTATATATCGAACTCCATTGGGAAAGCTTGTTGTATATATCGAACTCCATTGGGAAAGCTTGTTGTATATATCGAACTCCATTGGGAAAGCTTGTTGTATATATCGAACTCCATTGGGAAAGCTTGTTGTATATATTGAACTCCATTGGGAAAGCTTGTTGTATATATCGAACTCCATTGGGAAAGCTTGTTGTATATATATCGAACTCCATTGGGAAAGCTTGTTGTATATATCGAACTCCATTGGGAAAGCTTGTTGTATATATCGAACTCCATTGGGATAGCTTGTTGTATATATCGAACTCCATTGGGAAAGCTTGTTGTATATATCGAACTCCATTGGGAAAGCTTGTTGTATATATCGAACTCCATTGGGAAAGCTTGTTGTATATATCGAACTCCATTGTGAAAGCTTGGTGTATATATCGAACTCCATTGGGAAAGCTTGTTGTATATATCGAACTCCATTGGGAAAGCTTGTTGTATATATATCGAACTCCATTGGGAAAGCTTGTTGTATATATCGAACTCCATTGGGAAAGCTTGTTGTATATATCGAACTCCAATGGGAAAGCTTGTTGTATATATCGAACTCCATTGTGATAGCTTGTTGTATATATCGAACTCCATTGGAATAGCTTGTTGTATATATCGAACTCCATTGTGAAAGCTTGTTGTATATATCGAACTCCATTGGGAAAGTTTGTTGTATATTTCGAACTCCATTGGGAAAGCTTGTTGTATATATCGAACTCCATTGGGAAAGCTTGTTGTATATATCGAACTCCATTGGGAAAGCTTGTTGTATATATCGAACTCCATTGGGAAAGCTTGTTGTATATATCGAACTCCATTGGGAAAGCTTGTTGTATATATCGAACTCCATTGTGATAGCTTGTTGTATATATCGAACTCCATTGTGATAGCTTGTTGTATATATCGAACTCCATTGGGAAAGCTTGTTGTATATATCGAACTCTATTGTGATAGCTTGTTGTATATATCGAACTCCATTGTGATAGCTTGTTGTATATATCGAACTCCATTGGGAAAGCTTGTTGTATATATCGAACTCCATTGGGAAAGCTTGTTGTATATATCGAACTCCAATGGGATAGCTTGTTGTATATATCGAACTCCATTGGGATAGCTTGTTGTATATATCGAACTCCATTGGGAAAGCTTGTTGTATATATCGAACTCCATTGGGAAAGCTTGTTGTATATATCGAACTCCATTGGGAAAGCTTGTTGTATATATCGAACTCCATTGGGAAAGCTTGTTGTATATATCGAACTCCATTGGGAAAGCTTGTTGTATATATCGAACTCCATTGGGAAAGCTTGTTGTATATATATCGAACTCCATTGGGAAAGCTTGTTGTATATATCGAACTCCATTGGGATAGCTTGTTGTATATATCGAACACCATTGGGAAAGCTTGTTGTATATATCGAACTCCATTGGGATAGCTTGTTGTATATATCGAACTCCATTGGGATAGCTTGTTGTATATATCGAACTCCATTGGGAAAGCTTGTTGTATATATCGATCTCCATTGGGAAAGCTTGTTGTATATATCGAACTCCATTGGGAAAGCTTGTTGTATATATCGAACTCCATTGGGATAGCTTGTTGTATATATCGAACTCCATTGGGAAAGCTTGTTGTATATATCGAACTCCATTGGGAAAGCTTGTTGTATATATATCGAACTCCATTGGGAAAGCTTGTTGTATATATCGAACTCCATTATGAAAGCTTGTTGTATATATCGAACTCCATTGGGATAGCTTGTTGTATATATCGAACTCCATTGGGAAAGCTTGTTGTATATATCGAACTCCATTGGGAAAGCTTGTTGTATATATCGAACTCCATTGGGAAAGCTTGTTGTATATATCGAACTCCATTGTGAAAGCTTGTTGTATATATCGAACTCCATTGGGAAAGCTTGTTGTATATATCGAACTCCATTGGGAAAGTTTGTTGTATATATCGAACTCCATTGGGAAAGCTTGTTGTATATATCGAACTCCATTGGGAAAGCTTGTTGTATATATCGAACTCCATTGTGATAGCTTGTTGTATATATCGAACTCCATTGGGAAAGCTTGTTGTATATATCGAACTCCATTGTGATAGCTTGTTGTATATATCGAACTCCATTGTGATAGCTTGTTGTATATATCGAACTCCATTGGGAAAGCTTGTTGTATATATCGAACTCCATTGGGATAGCTTGTTGTATATATCGAACTCCATTGGGATAGCTTGTTGTATATATCGAACTCCATTGGGAAAGCTTGTTGTATATATCGATCTCCATTGGGAAAGCTTGTTGTATATATCGAACTCCATTGGGAAAGCTTGTTGTATATATCGAACTCCATTGGGATAGCTTGTTGTATATATCGAACTCCATTGGGAAAGCTTGTTGTATATATCGAACTCCATTGGGAAAGCTTGTTGTATATATATCGAACTCCATTGGGAAAGCTTGTTGTATATATCGAACTCCATTATGAAAGCTTGTTGTATATATCGAACTCCATTGGGATAGCTTGTTGTATATATCGAACTCCATTGGGAAAGCTTGTTGTATATATCGAACTCCATTGGGAAAGCTTGTTGTATATATCGAACTCCATTGGGAAAGCTTGTTGTATATATCGAACTCCATTGTGAAAGCTTGTTGTATATATCGAACTCCATTGGGAAAGCTTGTTGTATATATCGAACTCCATTGGGAAAGTTTGTTGTATATATCGAACTCCATTGGGAAAGCTTGTTGTATATATCGAACTCCATTGGGAAAGCTTGTTGTATATATCGAACTCCATTGGGATAGCTTGTTGTATATATCGAACTCCATTGGGAAAGCTTGTTGTATATATCGAACTCCATTGGGAAAGCTTGTTGTATATATCGAACTCCATTGGGAAAGCTTGTTTTATATATCGAACTCCATTGTGAAAGCTTGTTGTATATATCGAACTCCATTGGGAAAGCTTGTTGTATATATCGAACTCCATTATGAAAGCTTGTTGTATATATCGAACTCCATTGGGAAAGCTTGTTGTATATATATCGAACTCCATTGGGAAAGCTTGTTGTATATATCGAACTCCAATGGGAAAGCTTGTTGTATATATCGAACTCCATTGGGAAAGCTTGTTGTATATATCGAACTCCAATTGGATAGCTTGTTGTATATAACGAACTCCATTGGGATAGCTTGTTGTATATATCGAACTCCATTGGGAAAGCTTGTTGTATATATCGAACTCCATTGGGAAAGCTTGTTGTATATATCGAACTCCATTGGGAAAGCTTGTTGTATATATCGAACTCCATTGGGAAAGCTTGTTGTATATATCGAACTCCATTGGGAAAGCTTGTTGTATATATCGAACTCCATTGGGAAAGCTTGTTGTATATATATCGAACTCCATTGGGAAAGCTTGTTGTATATATCGAACTCCATTGGGAAAGCTTGTTGTATATATCGAACTCCATTGGGATAGCTTGTTGTATATATCGAACTCCATTGGGAAAGCTTGTTGTATATATCGAACTCCATTGGGAAAGCTTGTTGTATATATCGAACTCCATTGGGAAAGCTTGTTGTATATATCGAACTCCATTGTGAAAGCTTGGTGTATATATCGAACTCCATTGGGAAAGCTTGTTGTATATATCGAACTCCATTGGGAAAGCTTGTTGTATATATATCGAACTCCATTGGGAAAGCTTGTTGTATATATCGAACTCCATTGGGAAAGCTTGTTGTATATATCGAACTCCAATGGGAAAGCTTGTTGTATATGTCGAACTCCATTGTGATAGCTTGTTGTATATATATCGAACTCCATTGGGAAAGCTTGTTGTATATATCGAACTCCAATGGGAAAGCTTGTTGTATATATCGAACTCCATTGGGAAAGCTTGTTGTATATATCGAACTCCAATTGGATAGCTTGTTGTATATAACGAACTCCATTGGGATAGCTTGTTGTATATATCGAACTCCATTGGGAAAGCTTGTTGTATATATCGAACTCCATTGGGAAAGCTTGTTGTATATATCGAACTCCATTGGGAAAGCTTGTTGTATATATCGAACTCCATTGGGAAAGCTTGTTGTATATATCGAACTCCATTGGGAAAGCTTGTTGTATATATCGAACTCCATTGGGAAAGCTTGTTGTATATATATCGAACTCCATTGGGAAAGCTTGTTGTATATATCGAACTCCATTGGGAAAGCTTGTTGTATATATCGAACTCCATTGGGATAGCTTGTTGTATATATCGAACTCCATTGGGAAAGCTTGTTGTATATATCGAACTCCATTGGGAAAGCTTGTTGTATATATCGAACTCCATTGGGAAAGCTTGTTGTATATATCGAACTCCATTGTGAAAGCTTGGTGTATATATCGAACTCCATTGGGAAAGCTTGTTGTATATATCGAACTCCATTGGGAAAGCTTGTTGTATATATATCGAACTCCATTGGGAAAGCTTGTTGTATATATCGAACTCCATTGGGAAAGCTTGTTGTATATATCGAACTCCAATGGGAAAGCTTGTTGTATATGTCGAACTCCATTGTGATAGCTTGTTGTATATATATCGAACTCCATTGGGAAAGCTTGTTGTATATATCGAACTCCAATGGGAAAGCTTGTTGTATATATCGAACTCCATTGGGAAAGCTTGTTGTATATATCGAACTCCAATTGGATAGCTTGTTGTATATAACGAACTCCATTGGGATAGCTTGTTGTATATATCGAACTCCATTGGGAAAGCTTGTTGTATATATCGAACTCCATTGGGAAAGCTTGTTGTATATATCGAACTCCATTGGGAAAGCTTGTTGTATATATCGAACTCCATTGGGAAAGCTTGTTGTATATATCGAACTCCATTGGGAAAGCTTGTTGTATATATCGAACTCCATTGGGAAAGCTTGTTGTATATATATCGAACTCCATTGGGAAAGCTTGTTGTATATATCGAACTCCATTGGGAAAGCTTGTTGTATATATCGAACTCCATTGGGATAGCTTGTTGTATATATCGAACTCCATTGGGAAAGCTTGTTGTATATATCGAACTCCATTGGGAAAGCTTGTTGTATATATCGAACTCCATTGGGAAAGCTTGTTGTATATATCGAACTCCATTGTGAAAGCTTGGTGTATATATCGAACTCCATTGGGAAAGCTTGTTGTATATATCGAACTCCATTGGGAAAGCTTGTTGTATATATATCGAACTCCATTGGGAAAGCTTGTTGTATATATCGAACTCCATTGGGAAAGCTTGTTGTATATATCGAACTCCAATGGGAAAGCTTGTTGTATATGTCGAACTCCATTGTGATAGCTTGTTGTATATATCGAACTCCATTGGAATAGCTTGTTGTATATATCGAACTCCATTGTGAAAGCTTGTTGTATATATCGAACTCCATTGGGAAAGTTTGTTGTATATGTCGAACTCCATTGGGAAAGCTTGTTGTATATTTCGAACTCCATTGGGAAAGCTTGTTGTATATATCGAACTCCATTGGGAAAGCTTGTTGTATATATCGAACTCCATTGGGAAAGCTTGTTGTATATATCGAACTCCATTGGGAAAGCTTGTTGTATATATCGAACTCCATTGGGAAAGCTTGTTGTATATATCGAACTCCATTGTGATAGCTTGTTGTATATATCGAACTCCATTGTGATAGCTTGTTGTATATATCGAACTCCATTGGGAAAGCTTGTTGTATATATCGAACTCTATTGTGATAGCTTGTTGTATATATCGAACTCCATTGTGATAGCTTGTTGTATATATCGAACTCCATTGGGAAAGCTTGTTGTATATATCGAACTCCATTGGGAAAGCTTGTTGTATATATCGAACTCCAATGGGATAGCTTGTTGTATATATCGAACTCCATTGGGATAGCTTGTTGTATATATCGAACTCCATTGGGAAAGCTTGTTGTATATATCGAACTCCATTGGGAAAGCTTGTTGTATATATCGAACTCCATTGGGAAAGCTTGTTGTATATATCGAACTCCATTGGGAAAGCTTGTTGTATATATCGAACTCCATTGGGAAAGCTTGTTGTATATATCGAACTCCATTGGGAAAGCTTGTTGTATATATATCGAACTCCATTGGGAAAGCTTGTTGTATATATCGAACTCCATTGGGATAGCTTGTTGTATATATCGAACTCCATTGGGAAAGCTTGTTGTATATATCGAACTCCATTGGGAAAGCTTGTTGTATATATCGAACTCCATTGGGAAAGCTTGTTGTATATATCGAACTCCATTGTGAAAGCTTGTTGTATATATCGAACTCCATTGGGAAAGCTTGTTGTATATATCGAACTCCATTGGGAAAGCTTGTTGTATATATATCGAACTCCATTGGGAAAGCTTGTTGTATATATCGAACTCCATTGGGAAAGCTTGTTGTATATATCGAACTCCAATGGGAAAGCTTGTTGTATATATCGAACTCCATTGTGATAGCTTGTTGTATATATCGAACTCCATTGGGATAGCTTGTTGTATATATCGAACTCCATTGTGAAAGCTTGTTGTATATATCGAACTCCATTGGGAAAGTTTGTTGTATATATCGAACTCCATTGGGAAAGCTTGTTGTATATATCGAACTCCATTGGGAAAGCTTGTTGTATATATCGAACTCCATTGGGAAAGCTTGTTGTATATATCGAACTCCATTGGGAAAGCTTGTTGTATATATCGAACTCCATTGGGAAAGCTTGTTGTATATATCGAACTCCATTGGGAAAGCTTGTTGTATATATCAAACTCCATTGTGATAGCTTGTTGTATATATCGAACTCCATTGTGATAGCTTGTTGTATATATCGAACTCCATTGGGAAAGCTTGTTGTATATATCGAACTCTACTGTGATAGCTTGTTGTATATATCGAACTCCATTGTGATAGCTTGTTGTATATATCGAACTCCATTGGGATAGCTGGTTGTATATATCGAACTCCATTGGGAAAGCTTGTTGTATATATCAAACTCCATTGTGATAGCTTGTTGTATATATCGAACTCCATTGTGATATCTTGTTGTATATATCGAACTCCATTGTGAAAGCTTGTTGTATATATATATATCGAACTCCATTGTGATAGCTTGTTGTATATATCGAACTCCATTGTGATAGCTTGTTGTATATATCGAACTCCATTGGGAAAGCTTGTTGTATATATCGAACTCCATTGTGAAAGCTTGTTGTATATATCGAACTCCATTGTGAAAGCTTGTTGTATATATCGAACTCCATTGGGAAAGCTTGTTGTATATATCGAACTCCATTGGGAAAGCTTGTTGTATATATCGAACTCCATTGGGAAAGCTTGTTGTATATATCGAACTCCATTGGGAAAGCTTGTTGTATATATCGAACTCCATTGGGAAAGCTTGTTGTATATATCGAACTCCATTGTGATAGCTTGTTGTATATATCGAACTCCATTGTGATAGCTTGTTGTATATATCGAACTCCATTGGGAAAGCTTGTTGTATATATCGAACTCTATTGTGATAGCTTGTTGTATATATCGAACTCCATTGTGATAGCTTGTTGTATATATCGAACTCCATTGGGATAGCTGGTTGTATATATCGAACTCCATTGGGAAAGCTTGTTGTATATATCGAACTCCATTGTGATAGCTTGTTGTATATATCGAACTCCATTGTGATAGCTTGTTGTATATATCGAACTCCATTGTGAAAGCTTGTTGTATATATCGAACTCCATTGTGATAGCTTGTTGTATATATCGAACTCCATTGTGATAGCTTGTTGTATATATCGAACTCCATTGGGAAAGCTTGTTGTATATATCGAACTCCATTGTGAAAGCTTGTTGTATATATCGAACTCCATTGGGAAAGCTTGTTGTATATATCGAACTCCATTGGGAAAGCTTGTTGTATATATCGAACTCCATTGGGAAAGCTTGTTGTGTATATCGAACTCCATTGGGAAAGCTTGTTGTATATATCGAACTCCAATGGGATAGCTTGTTGTATATATCGAACTCCATTGGGATAGCTTGTTGTATATATCGAACTCCATTGGGAAAGCTTGTTGTATATATCGAACTCCATTTGGAAAGCTTGTTGTATATATCGAACTCCATTGGGAAAGCTTGTTGTATATATCGAACTCCATTGGGAAAGCTTGTTGTATATATCGAACTCCATTGGGAAAGCTTGTTGTATATATCGAACTCCATTGGGAAAGCTTGTTGTATATATCGAACTCCATTGTGAAAGCTTGTTGTATATATCGAACTCCATTGGGAAAGCTTGTTGTATATATCGAACTCCATTGGGAAAGCTTGTTGTATATATATCGAACTCCATTGGGAAAGCTTGTTGTATATATCGAACTCCATTGGGAAAGCTTGTTGTATATATCGAACTCCAATGGGAAAGCTTGTTGTATATATCGAACTCCATTGTGATAGCTTGTTGTATATATCGAACTCCATTGGGATAGCTTGTTGTATATATCGAACTCCATTGTGAAAGCTTGTTGTATATATCGAACTCCATTGGGAAAGTTTGTTGTATATATCGAACTCCATTGGGAAAGCTTGTTGTATATATCGAACTCCATTGGGAAAGCTTGTTGTATATATCGAACTCCATTGGGAAAGCTTGTTGTATATATCGAACTCCATTGGGAAAGCTTGTTGTATATATCGAACTCCATTGGGAAAGCTTGTTGTATATATCGAACTCCATTGGGAAAGCTTGTTGTATATATCAAACTCCATTGTGATAGCTTGTTGTATATATCGAACTCCATTGTGATAGCTTGTTGTATATATCGAACTCCATTGGGAAAGCTTGTTGTATATATCGAACTCTATTGTGATAGCTTGTTGTATATATCGAACTCCATTGTGATAGCTTGTTGTATATATCGAACTCCATTGGGATAGCTGGTTGTATATATCGAACTCCATTGGGAAAGCTTGTTGTATATATTGAACTCCATTGTGATAGCTTGTTGTATATATCGAACTCCATTGTGATATCTTGTTGTATATATCGAACTCCATTGTGAAAGCTTGTTGTATATATATATATCGAACTCCATTGTGATAGCTTGTTGTATATATCGAACTCCATTGTGATAGCTTGTTGTATATATCGAACTCCATTGGGAAAGCTTGTTGTATATATCGAACTCCATTGTGAAAGCTTGTTGTATATATCGAACTCCATTGTGAAAGCTTGTTGTATATATCGAACTCCATTGGGAAAGCTTGTTGTATATATCGAACTCCATTGGGAAAGCTTGTTGTATATATCGAACTCCATTGGGAAAGCTTGTTGTATATATCGAACTCCATTGGGAAAGCTTGTTGTATATATCGAACTCCATTGGGAAAGCTTGTTGTATATATCGAACTCCATTGTGATAGCTTGTTGTATATATCGAACTCCATTGTGATAGCTTGTTGTATATATCGAACTCCATTGGGAAAGCTTGTTGTATATATCGAACTCTATTGTGATAGCTTGTTGTATATATCGAACTCCATTGTGATAGCTTGTTGTATATATCGAACTCCATTGGGATAGCTGGTTGTATATATCGAACTCCATTGGGAAAGCTTGTTGTATATATCGAACTCCATTGTGATAGCTTGTTGTATATATCGAACTCCATTGTGATAGCTTGTTGTATATATCGAACTCCATTGTGAAAGCTTGTTGTATATATCGAACTCCATTGTGATAGCTTGTTGTATATATCGAACTCCATTGTGATAGCTTGTTGTATATATCGAACTCCATTGGGAAAGCTTGTTGTATATATCGAACTCCATTGTGAAAGCTTGTTGTATATATCGAACTCCATTGGGAAAGCTTGTTGTATATATCGAACTCCATTGGGAAAGCTTGTTGTATATATCGAACTCCATTGGGAAAGCTTGTTGTGTATATCGAACTCCATTGGGAAAGCTTGTTGTATATATCGAACTCCATTTTGATAGCTTGTTGTATATATCGAACTCCATTGGGAAAGCTTGTTGTATATATCGAACTCCATTGTGATAGCTTGTTGTGTATATCGAACTCCATTGGGAAAGCTTGTTGTATATATCGAACTCCATTGGGAAAGCTTGTTGTATATATCGAACTCCATTGGGATAGCTTGTTGTATATATCGAACTCCATTGTGATAGCTTGTTGTATATATCGAACTCCATTGGGAAAGCTTGTTGTATATATCGAACTCCATTGGGAAAGCTTGTTGTATATATCGAACTCCATTGGGAAAGCTTGTTGTATATATCGAAGTCCATTGGGAAAGCTTGTTGTATATATCGAACTCCATTGTGATAGCTTGTTGTATATATCGAACTCCATTGTGGTAGCTTGTTGTATATATCGAACTCCAATGGGAAAGCTTGTTGTATATATCGAACTCCATTGTGATAGCTTGTTGTATATATCGAACTCCATTGTGATAGCTTGTTGTATATATCGAACTCCATTGGGATAGCTGGTTGTATATATCGAACTCAATTGGGAAAGCTTGTTGTATATATCGAACTCCATTGTGATAGCTTGTTGTATATATCGAACTCCATTGTGATAGCTTGTTGTATATATCGAACTCCATTGGGAAAGCTTGTTGTATATATCGAACTCCATTGGGATAGCTTGTTGTATATATCGAACTCCATTGTGATAGCTTGTTGTATATATCGAACTCCATTGGGAAAGCTTGTTGTATATATCGAACTCCATTGGGATAGCTTGTTGTATATATCGAACTCCATTGGGATAGCTTGTTGTATATATCGAACTCCATTGGGAAAGCTTGTTGTATATATCGAACTCCATTGTGATAGCTTGTTGTATATGTCGAACTCCATTGGGAAAGCTTGTTGTATATATCGAACTCCATTGGGAAAGCTTGTTGTATATATCGAACTCCATTGTGATAGCTTGTTGTATATATCAAACTCCATTGTGATAGCTTGTTGTATATATCGAACTCCATTGTGATAGCTTGTTGTATATATCGAACTGCAGGCTGCAGGCCGCCCAACAACCTGCCCGCTTGACCCCATCCCCTCCTCCCTTCTCCAGACCATCTCCGGTGACCTTCTCCCCTACCTCACCTCGCTGATCAACTCATCCTTGACCGCTGGCCATGTCCCTTCCGTCTTCAAGAGAGCGAGAGTTGCTCCCCTTCTCAAAAAACCAACACTCGACCCCACTGATGTCAACAACTACAGACCAGTATCCCTTCTTTCTTTTCTTTCCAAAACTATTGAGCGTGCCGTCTTTAGCCAACTCTCTTGCTATCTCTCTCAGAATGACCTTCTTGATCCAAACCAATCAGGTTTCAGGACTGGTCATTCAACTGAGACTGCTCTTCTCTGTGTCACGGAGACTCTCCGCACTGCTAAAGCTAACTCTCTCTCCTCTGCTCTTGTCCTTCTAGACCTGTCTGCTGCCTTTGATACTGTGAACCATCAGATCCTCCTCTCCACCCTCTCCGAGCTGGGCATCTCCGGCGCGGCTCACTCCTGGATTGCGTCCTACCTGACCGGTCGCTCCTACCAAGTGGCGTGGCGAGAAGCTGTCTCCGCACCACGTGCTCTCACCACTGGTGTCCCCCAGGGCTCAGTTCTAGGCCCTCTCCTTTTCTCCCTATACACCAAGTCACTTGGCTCTGTCATATCCTCACATGGCCTTTCCTATCATTGCTACGCTGACGATACACAACTAATCTTCTCCTTTCCCCCTTCTGATAACCAGGTGGCGAATCGCATCTCTGCATGTCTGGCAGACATATCAGTATGGATGATGGATCACCACCTCAAGCTGAACCCTGGCAAGACGGAGCTGCTCTTCCTCCCGGGGAAGGACTGCCCGTTCCATGATCTCGCCATCACGGTTGACAACTCCGCTGTGTCCTCCTCCCAGAGTGCGAAGAGCCTAGGCGTGACCCTGGACAACACCCTGTCGTTCTCCGCCAACATCAAGGCGGTGACCCGCTCCTGCAGGTTCATGCTCTACAACATTCGGAGAGTACGACCCTGCCTTACACAGGAAGCGGCACAGGTCCTAATCCAGGCACTTGTCATCTCCCGTCTGGACTACTGCAACTCGCTGTTGGCTGGCCTCCCTGCCTGTGCCATTAAACCCCTACAACTCATCCAGAATGCCGCAGCCCGTCTGGTGTTCAACCTTCCCAAGTTCTCTCACGTCACCCCCCTCCTCCGCACACTCCACTGGCTTCCAGTTGAAGCTCGCATCCGCTACAAGACCATGGTGCTTGCCTATGGAGCAGTGAGGGGAACGGCACCTCTGTACCTTCAGGCTCTGATCAGTCCCTACACCCAAACGAGGGCATTGCGTTCATCCACCTCTGGCCTGCTGGCTCCCCTTCCTCTGCGGAAGCATAGCTCCCGCTCAGCCCAGTCAAAACTGTTCGCTGCTCTGGCACCCCAATGGTGGAACAAGCTCCCTCACGACGCCAGGACAGCGGAGTCACTCACCACCTTCCGGAGACATTTGAAACCCCACCTCTTTAAGGAATACCTGGGATAGGATAAAGTGTTCCTTCTAACCCCCCCCCCCCAAATTGTAAAGTGGTTATCCCACTGGCTATAGGGTGAACGCACCAATTTGCGAGTCGCTCTGGCTAAGAGCGTCTGCTAAATGACGTTAATGTGCCCTTGAGCAAGGCACTTAACCCTAATTGCTCCTGTAAGTCGCTCTGGATAAGAGCGTCTGCTAAATGACTAAAATGTAATGTAAATGATAGCTTGTTGTATATATCGAACTCCATTGGGAAAGCTTGTTGTATATATCGAACTCCATTGGGATAGCTTGTTGTATATATCGAACTCCATTGGGATAGCTTGTTGTATATATCGAACTCCATTGGGAAAGCTTGTTGTATATATCGAACTCCATTGTGATAGCTTGTTGTATATGTCGAACTCCATTGGGAAAGCTTGTTGTATATATCGAACTCCATTGGGAAAGCTTGTTGTATATATCGAACTCCATTGTGATAGCTTGTTGTATATATCGAACTCCATTGTGATAGCTTGTTGTATATATCGAACTCCATTGTGATAGCTTGTTGTATATATCGAACTCCATTGTGATAGCTTGTTGTATATATCGAACTCCATTGTGATAGCTTGTTGTATATATCGAACTCCATTGGGATAGCTGGTTGTATATATCGAACTCCATTGGGAAAGCTTGTTGTATATATCGAACTCCATTGTGATAGGTTGTTGTATATATCGAACTCCATTGTGATAGCTTGTTGTATATATCGAACTCCATTGTGATAGCTTGTTGTATATATCGAACTACATTGGGAAAGCTTGTTGTATATATCGAACTCCATTGGGAAAGCTTGTTGTATATATCGAACTCCATTGTGATAGCTTGTTGTATATATCGAACTCCATTGTGATAGCTTGTTGTATATATCGAACTCCATTGTGATAGCTTGTTGTATATATCGAACTCCATTGGGAAAGCTTGTTGTATATATCGAACTCCATTGTGATAGCTTGTTGTATATATCGAACTCCATTGTGAAAGCTTGTTGTATATATCGAACTCCATTGGGAAAGATAGGGTTGTATGCATGATGCTATTGATTGGAACGTGGTGATGATATGAGAGTCATTCAGCCTCATAATAAGAGCATCTATACTTCTAGATGATGTTAGTTATCATGTATTAACCAGACCATTTATAACTACTATTAACCAGACCATTTATAACTACTATTAACCAGACCATTTATAACTACTATTACCCAGACCATTTATAACTACCATTAACCAGACCATTTATAACTACTATTAACCAGACCATTTATAACTACCATTAACCAGATCAATAACAAAAGTTTCTCAATACTTTGTTATATACCCTTTGTTGGCAATGAGACAGGTCAAATGTTTTCTGTAAGTCTTCGCAAGGTTTTCACACACTGTTGCTGGTATTTTGGCCCATTCCTCCATGCAGATCTCCTCTAGAGCAGTGATGTTTTTGGGCTGTCGCTGGGCAACACAGACTTTCAACTCCCTCCAAAGATTTTCTATGGGGTTGAGATCTGGAGACTGGCTAGGCCACTCCAGGACCTTGAAATGCTTCTTACGAAGCCACTCCTTCGTTGCCCGGGCGGTGTGTTTGGGATCATTGTCATGCTGAAAGACCCAGCCACGTTTCATCTTCAATGCCCTTGCTGATGGAAGGAGATTTTCACTCAAAATCTCACGATACATGGCCCCATTCATTCTTTCCTTTACACGGATCAGTCGTCCTGGTCCCTTTGCAGAAAAACATCCCCAAAGCATGATGTTTCCACCCCCATGCTTCACAGTATGTATGGTGTTCTTTGGATGCAACTCAGCATTCTTTGTCCTCCAAACACGACGAGTTGAGTTTTTACCAAAAAGTTCTATTTTGGTTTCATCTGACCATATGACATTCTCCCAATCCTCTTCTGGATCATCCAAATGCACTCTAGCAAACTTCAGACGGGCCTGGACATGTACTGGCTTAAGCACGGGGACACGTCTGGCACTGCAGGATTTGAGTCCCTGGCAGCGTAGTGTATTACTGATGATAGGCTTTGTTACTTTGGTCCCAGCTCTCTGCAGGTCATTCACTAGGTCCCCCCGTGTGGTTCTGGGATTTTTGCTCACCGTTCTTGTGATCATTTTGACCCCACGGGGTGAGATCTTGCATGGAGCCCCAGATCGAGGGAGATTATCAGTGGTCTTGTATTTCTTCCATTTCCTAATAATTGCTCCCACAGTTGATTTCTTCAAACCAAGCTGCTTACATATTGCAGATTCAGTCTTCCCAGCCTGGTGCAGGTCTACAATTTTGTTTCTGGTGTCCTTTGACAGCTCTTTGGTCTTGGCCATAGTGGAGTTTGGAGTGTGACTGTTTGAGGTTGTGGACAGGTGTCTTTTATACTGATAACAAGTTCAAACAGGTGCCATTAATACAGGTAACGAGTGGAGGACAGAGGAGCCACTTAAAGAAGAAGTTACAGGTCTGTGAGAGCCAGAAATCTTGCTTGTTTGTAGGTGATCAAATACTTATTTTCCACCATAATTTGCAAATAAATTCATAAAAAATCCTACAATGTGATTTTCTGGAGAAAAAAAATTCTCAATTTGTCTGTCATAGTTGACGTGTACCTATGATGAAAATTACAGGCCTCTCTCATCTTTTTAAGTGGGAGAACTTGCACAATTGGTGGCTGACTAAATACTTTTTTTCCCCACTGTACATACATACATACACATACATATCCTTTAAAAAAAATATATTCCCCTTTATTACTTTCCAACCCCACCACCCCTTCCCTACTTGGAGTAAATTAGTGAACAACAATGCTTAGGCCTCTACTTCCAGCTTATACTTACTATATACATTTTATGGACACAGTCAATTTTACAATAATTCTATTTTGTTAGTTTTTACTCCTGAACTTCCTCTACCCTCAACCTCTCCGATCATTTTCATGATGTCCATCCGGTTTGCTTCTATATGCTCAGCCTCTCTGTTAGTCAGTCACTGTTACCAGCACTGGTTGTTTTACACATCACGAGACATATTCATTCCTTCGAGCTAGCTAGCTCAGCTTTAATTAGCAGGGCTACTGTGATTGTGTTTATTTGGGTGTTCTTTGTTTGTTATCTATCTTTTGCATGAAATTAATATCTGAAAATAAACATGTTGTATTTGATCTACAATGTGTCTTGATTGGCCATATGAAATGTGAAGAATGTAATAGACTGTGTAGTAACGTGTAATATTGATTGTTATACGTATTTCAACACACACTTTCACACAGGGGGGGGAGGGGGGAGGACAGGAAAGGACAGGCTCATGGTAATGGCTGGAGCAGAATCAGTGGAATAGTATTAAATACATCAAACACATGGTTAGGGCTGTGGAGGCCTGGAGATGATACCCTACCAGAGACACCAACCCACAGCCCTACCAGTTACAGCCACAGCCCTACCAGTGACAGCCACAGCCCTACCAGTGACAGACACCAACATGAAGGTATTCCAGTGACAGACACCAACCTGAAGGTTTTCCAGTTACAGACACCAACCTGAAGGTATTCCAGTGACAGACACCAACCTGAAG
This sequence comes from Coregonus lavaretus, assembly GCF_964263955.1. Taxonomy (NCBI): domain Eukaryota; kingdom Metazoa; phylum Chordata; class Actinopteri; order Salmoniformes; family Salmonidae; genus Coregonus; species Coregonus lavaretus. The sequence continues at coordinate 79,198,495 of NC_139991.1, forward strand.
GTATTCCATTGACAGACACTATACTGAAGGTATTCCAGTGACAGACACCAAACTGAAGGTATTCCAGTGACAGACACCAACCTGAAGGTATTCCATTGACAGACACCAAACTGAAGGTATTCCAGTGACAGACACCAAACTGAAGGTATTCCAGTGACAGACACCAAACTGAAGGTATTCCAGTGACAGACACTATACTGAAGGTATTGCAGTGACAGACACCAACCTGAAGGTATTCCGTTGAGAGACACTATACTGAAGGTATTCCAGTGACAGACACCAACCTGAAGGTATTGCAGTGACAGACACCAACCTGAAGGTATTCCATTGACAGACACCAACCTGAAGGTATTCCAGTGACAGACACCAACCTGAAGGTATTGCAGTGACAGACACCAACCTGAAGGTATTCCATTGACAGACACTATACTGAAGGTATTCCAGTGACAGACACCAACCTGAAGGTATTGCAGTGACAGACACCAACCTGAAGGTATTCCATTGACAGACACTATACTGAAGGTATTCCAGTGACAGACACCAACCTGAAGGTATTGCAGTGACAGACACCAACCTGAAGGTATTCCATTGACAGACACTATACTGAAGGTAATCCAGGCCTCCAAGCATACAAGCAGCCTACAAGACGCTGATGCGTGCCTTTGGAACATCTATATATAAAAAAAAATAACTCTAATAAATTAATTTAATATACACCATCACAATAAATCCATTATTTAATGTAGGCAGCTTTAAAGAAACATTATGACATGAAGAAAATGTATTTCAGAATAACATAATATGAATTGGCATACTGTATGTTATCTGGCTATGGGCCACACCTGTAGGTTAACACTGACCTACAATGACCCTAAACCTAAACCTCCTCTCCTCTCCTCTCCTCTCCTCTCCTCTCCTCTCCTCTCCTCTCCTCTCCTCTCCTCTCCTCTCCTCTCCTCTCCTCCATCTCCTCTATCTCCTCTCCTCTCCTCTCGTGTCCTCTCCTATCCTCCCTCCCATCTCCTCTCCCCTCCTCTCCCCCTCAACTCTCCTCTCCTCTCCTCGTCCTCTCCTCTATTCTCCTCTCCTTTCACCCTCTCCTCTCCTCATCTCCTCTCCCCTCCTCTCCTTACTTTCCCCCTCTCCTCTCCTCTCCTCTCCTCGTCCTCTCCTCTATTCTCCTCTCCTTTCACCCTCTCCTCTCCATCTCCTCTACCCTCCTCTCCTTTCCCTCCTCTCCTCTCATCTCCTTCCTCCTCTCCTCTACCCCTCTCCTCTCCTCTCCTCTCCTCTCCTCTCCTCTCCTCTCCTCTCCTCTCCTCTCCTCTCCTCTCCTCTCCTTTCTCTCCTCTCCCTCCTCATTTCCTCCCTCCCATCACCCCTCCTCTCCCCCCTCTTCTCACCTCTACCCTCCTCTCCTCTCCTCTCCTCTCCTCTCCTCTCCTCTCCTCTCCTCTCCTCTCCTCTCCTCTCACTTCCTCTCCTCCCTCCCATCTCCTCTCCCCTCCATCTCCTCTCCTCTCCTCTCCTCTCCTCTCCTCTCCTCTCCTCTCCTCTCCTCTCCTCTCCTCTCCTCTCATATAACCCTCTCCTCTCCTCCTTCCCATCTCCTCTTCCCTCCTCTCCTCTCCTCTCACCCCCTCTCCTCCCTCACATCTCCTCCTCCTCCTCTCCTCTCCTCTCCTCCATCTCCTCTCCTCTCGTTTCCTCTCCTCCCTCCCATCTCCTCTCCCCTCCTCTCCTTTCACCCTCTCCTTTCACCCTCTCCTCTCCTCATCTCCTCTCCTCATCTCCTCTCCTCTCCTCTCCTCTCCTTTCCACCCTCTCCTCTCCTCTCACCTCCTCTCCTCCCTCCCATCTCCTCTCCCCTCCTCTCCTCTCCTCCATCTCCTCTCCTCTCGTCTCCTCTCCTCTCCTCCCTCCCCTCTCCTCTCCCCTCCTCTCAACTCTCCTCTCCTCTCCTCTATTCTCCTCTCCTTTCACCCTCTCCTCTCCTCTCCTCTCCTCTCCTCTCCTCTCCTCTCCTCTCCTCTCCTACTTTCCTCCCTCCCATCTCCCCTCCTCTCCCCCCTCTTCTCACATCTCCTTTCACCCTCTCCTCTCCTCTCCTTTCACCCTTCCCATCTCTTCTCCCCTCCCCTCCTCTCCATTCACCCTCTCCTCTCCTCTCCTCTCCTCTCCACTCCTCTCCTCTCTACTCTCCTTTACTCTCCTCCTCTCATTTCCTTCCTCCCATCTCCTCTCCCCTCTTCTCCACCCTCTCCTCTCCTATCCTCTCCTCTCCTCTCCTCTCACCCTCTCCTCTCCTCTCTCCTCTCCTCTCCTCTTATCTCCATCCTCTCCTCTCACCTACTCTCATCTCCTCTCCCCAACATCTCCTCTCCTCTCGTGTCCTCTCCTCTCCTCCCTCCCATCTCCTCTCCCCTCCTCTCCCCCTCAACTCTCCTCTCCTCTCCTCGTCCTCTCCTCTATTCTCCTCTCCTTTCACCCTCTCCTCTCCTCTCCATCTCCTCTCCCCTCCTCTCCTTTCCCTCCTCTCCTCTCATCTCCTTCCTCCTCTCCTCTACCCCTCTCCTCTCCTTTCTCTCCTCTCCCTCCTCCTTTCCTCCCTCCCATCACCCCTCCTCTCCCCCCTCTTCTCACCTCACCTCTCCTCTCCTCTCCTCTCCTCTCCTCTCCTCTCCTTTCCCCCCTCTCCTCTCCTCTCCATCTCCTCTCATCTCCTCTCCTCTCCTCTCCTCTCCTCTCCTCTCCTCTCCTCTCCTCTCCTCTCCTCTCCTCTCCTCTCCTCTCATATAACCCTCTCCTCCGCTCCTCTCCTTTCCCCCTTCCCATCTCCTCTTCCCTCCTCTCCTCTCCTATCCTCTCCCCTCCCCTCCTCTCCTCTCCTCTCCTCTCCTCTCCTCTCCTCTCCTCTCCTCTCCTCTCCTCTCCTCTCCTCTCCTCTCCTCTCCTCTCACCCCCTCCCATCTCCTCCTCCTCCTCTCCTCTCCTCTCCTCTCGTCTCCTCTCCTCCCTCCCATCTCCTCTCCCCTCCTCTCCCCCTCAACTCTCCTCTCCTCTCCTCTTCCTCTCCTCTATTCTCCTCTCCTTTCACCCTCTCCTTTCACCCTCTCCTCTCCTCTCCTTTCCCCCCTCTCCTCTCCTCTCCTCTCACCTCCTCTCCTCCCTCCCATCTCCTCTCCCCTCCATCTCCTCTCCTCTCGTCTCCTCTCCTCTCCTCCCATCTCCTCTCCTCTCCCCCTCAACTCTCCTCTCCTCTCCTCTTCCTCTCCTCTATTCTCCTCTCCTTTCACCCTCTCCTCTCCTCTCCTCTCCTTTCTCTCCTCTCCTCTCCTACTTTCCTCCCTCCCATCTCCCCTCCTCTCCCCCCTTTTCTCACATCTCCTTTCACCCTCTCCTCTCCTCTCCTCCTCTCCTTTCACCCTTCCCATCTCTTCTCCCCTCCTCTCCTTTCCCCCTCTCCTCTACTCTCCTCTCCTCTCTACTCTCCTTTACTCTCCTCCTCTCCTCTCCTCTCCTCTCCTCTCCCCATCTCCTCTCCTCTCCTCCCTCCCATCTCCTCTCCTCTCTTCTCCTCTCCTCTCCTCTATTCTCCTTTCAACCTCTCCTCTCCTCCTCTCCTTTCCTTCCTCCCTCTCCTCTCCTCTCCTCTCCTCTCCTCTCCTCTCCTCTCCTCTCCTCTCCTCTCCTCTCTCCCTTCTCCTCTCCCCTCCTCTCATTTGACCCTCTCCTCTCCATCCCCCTCTCCTCTCCTCTCCTTTTAACCTCTCCTCTGCTCTCCTTTTATCCTCTCCTCTCCTCTCATCCTCTCCTTTCACCCTCTCCTATCCTTTCCCCCCTCCCATCTCCTATCCCCTCCTCTTCACTCCTTTCCCACTCTCCTCTCCTTTCCCGTTCTCCTCCTCTCCTCTCCTCTCCTCTCCTCTCCTCTCCTCTCCTCTCCTCTCCTCTCCTCTCCTCTCCTCTCCTCTCCTCTCTCATATCCTCTCTCCTCTCATTTCATCTCCTCTACTCTCCTCTCCTCCTCTCTCATCTCCTCTCCTCTCCTTTTCTCCCTCACCTCTCCTCTCCTCTCCTTTCCTCCCTCTCCTCTCCTTTCCTCCCTCTCCTCTCCTTTCCTCCCTATCCTCTCCTCTCCTCTCCTCTCCTTTCCTCCCTCACCTCTCCTCTCCTCTCCTTTCCTCGCTCTCCTCCCTCTCCTCTCCTCTCCTCTCCTCTCCTCTCCTCTCCTCTCCTCTCCTCTCCTCTCCTCTCCTCTCTCCTCTCATTTCATCTCCTCTCCTCTCCTCTCCTCCTCTCTCATCTCCTCTCCTCTCCTTTCCTCCCTCACCTCTCCTCTCCTCTCCTTTCCTCCCTCTCCTCTCCTTTCCTCCCTCTCCTCTCCTTTCCTCCCTCTCCTCTCCTCCTCTCCTTTCCTCCCTCACCTCTCCTCTCCTTTCCTCCCTCTCCTCTCTCTCCTCCCCTCTCCTCTCCTCTCCTATCCTCTCTCATATCCTCTCTCCTCTCATTTCATCTCCTCTACTCTCCTCTCCTCCTCCTCTCTCATCTCCTCTCCTCTCCTCTCCTCTCCTTTCCTCCCTCACCTCTCCTCTCCTCTCCTTCCTCTCCTCTCCTCTCCTTTCCTCCCTCACCTCTCCTCTCCTCTCCTTCCTCTCCTCTCCTTTCCTCCCTCTCCTCTCCTTTCCTCCCTCTCCTCTCCTCTCCTTTCCTCCCTCTCCTCTCCTCCCCGCTCCTTTCCTCTCCTCCCTCTCCTCCCCTCTCCTATCCTCCGGTTTGTTCTGTTATGTTCTCCCTACAGTAGTCTGTTCCAAGCTTAAAGATCGATCCAGTTCCGCGTAATAGGAGGGGTCAGATGGTGAGGCAGGCTGGGACTGTAGCCAACAGATGTTAAATATTCAATTTATACTTTAGCACATTTTCATTAGGCCAGCCTCACCTTGCTGTACCCCCATTATGTATGAATTCGTTTCTCTGTGTCACCCCGCTGCACCACTCCAGCCTCACAGGCCCTGCTGCTGAATACTGAATGTGCTGAGGGTTAAGAGGGCTAGGGCCAGAGGGCCAGGGCCAGAGGGATAGGGCCAGAGGGATAGAGAGACACACACAGACACGGGCACACACACAGGCAAACACATACACATACACACACACACACTGTTCTTACAACCAGTTTTCTCCAGATTGTAATATTCTAAGTCTGTCCTTTTTCATCCCTCCATCCCTCTTCTTCCTGTCCTTCTTTCATGCCACCTTTCATCCATCTAAATCTAATCAAAACACATTGTATTGGTCAAATATACACATTTATGTTATTGCGGGTGTAGCGAAATGCTTGTGTTCCTAGCTCCAAAAGTGCAGTAGTATTTAACAATTCACAACAATACACATACATCTAAAAGTAAAATATTGAAATTAAGAAATATATAAATATTAGGACAAGCAATGTCGGAGTATAATTGACTAAAATACAGTAGAATAGAATACAGTATATACATATGAAATGAGTAAAGCAGTATGTAAACATTATTAAAGTGACCAGTGTTCCATGTCTATGAACATAGGGCAGCAGCCTCTAAGGTGCAGGGTAATGTAACCGGGTGACAGCCGGCTAGCGACAGTGACTGAGGTCAGGGAAGGGTACTGGGCGGAGGCCGGCTAGTGGTGACTATTTAAGAGTCTGATGGCCTTGAGATAGAAGCTGTTTTTCAGTTTCTCGGTCCCAGCTTTGATACACCTGTACTGACCTCGCCTTCTGCATGGTAACGGGGTGAACAGGCCGTGGCTCTGATGGCTGAGGCCCTTGATGATCTTCTTGGCGTTCCTGTGACACCGGGTGTTGAATATGGCCTGGAGAGCAGGCAGTGTGCCCCCGGTGATGCGTTGGGCAGACCGCACCACCTGCTGGAGAGCCCTTTGGTTGCAGACGGTGCAGTTGCCGTACCAGGCGGTGATACAGCCCGACAGGATGCTCTTAATGGTTAATCTGTAAAGATTTGTGAGGGTCCTAGGGGCCAAGCTGAATTTCTTCAGCCTCCTGAGGTTGAAAAGGCGCTGTTGCTGATTGTCAGTGATTATGTATACAGAGGAACTTGAAGCTTTTCACCTTCTCCACTGTGGTCCTGTCGATGTGGATAGGGGCATGCTCCCTTTGCTGTCTCCTGAAGTCAACGATCAGCTCCTTCATTTTGTTGACGTTGAGGAAGAGGTTTGTTTCCTGGCACCACTCCGCCAGGGCCCTCACCTCCTCCCTGTAGGCGGTCTCGTCATTGTTGGTAATCAGGCCGACCACTGTTGTGTCGTCTGCAAACTTGATGATTGAGTTGGAGATGGAATAGGGCAGTGTGCAGTGCGATAGCGATTACATAATTTGTGGATCTATTGGGGTGGTATGCAAATTGAAGTGGTTCTAGGGTGTCGGTTAAGGTGGAGGTGATATGATCCTTAACTAGCCTCTCAAAGCACTTCATGATGACAGAGGTGAGTGATGCTGGGCGATAGTCATTTAGTTCAGTTACCTTTCCTTTCCTGGGTACAGGAACAATGGTGGACATCTTGAAGTGGGGACAGCAGACTGGGATAGGGAAAGATTGAATATGTCCGTAAACACTCCAGCCAGCTGGTCTGCACATGCTCTGAGGACGCGGCTATGGATGCCTTCTGGGCTGGCATCCTTGTGAGGGTTAACATGCTTAAATGTCTTAATCACGTCGGCCATGGAGAACAAGAGCCCACCGTCCATGGGAGCGCTGGTGGCCCACGTCTGCGGCACTGTGTTATCCTCAAAGCGGGCAAAGAAGATGTTTAGCTTGTCCGGGAGCGAGACGTCGGTGTCGGCGACATGGCTGGTTTTCCCTTTGTAATCCATGATTGTCTGTAGACCCTGCCACATACGTCTCGTGTCTAAGCAGTTTATTTGCGACTCCACTTTGTCTCTGTACTGACGTTTTGCCTGTTTCATTGACTTACGGAGGGCATAACTGGACTGTTCATACTCAACCATATTCCCAGTCACCTTGCCGTGGTTAAATGTGGTGGTTCAGACTTTCAGTTTTGTGTGAATGCTGCCAACTATCCACGGTTTTTGGTTTGGATAGATTTTAATAGTCACAGTGGGAACAACATCCCCTATACACTTCCTGATGAACTCAGTCACCGTGTCAGTGTATACGTCAATGTTATTCTCAGAGACAACATATCCCAGTCCACGTGATCAAAACAATGTTGAAGCATGGATTCCGATTGGTCAGACCAGCGTTGAACAGTCCTTCGCCATGGTCGCAGGCGCAGGCGATGTGTTGATAAATCTTCGGTAGGGTTTTGTTCAGGTTTGCTTGATTAAAATCCCCATCTACAATAAATGTGACCTCAGGATATGTGGTTTCCAGTTTGTATAAAGTCCAGTGTAGTTCCTTGAGGGTCGTTGTGGTATCAGCTTGAGGGGGAATATACACGGCTGTGACTATAACCAAAGAGAATTATCTTGGAAGGTAATACAGTCGGCATTTGATAGTGAGTTATTCTAGGTCGGGTGAACAAAAGGACTTGAGTTTCTGTATATTACCACAATCACATCATGAGTAATTAATCATGAAATATACACCTCCGCCTTTCTTCTTCCCTGAGAGTTCTTTATTCCTGTCTGTGCGATGTACTGAGAACCCAGCTGGCTGTATGGACTGGGACAGTATATCTGGAGAGAGCCATGATTCCGTAAAACAGAGTATGTTTCAGTCCCTGATGTCTCTCTGGATGGATATCCTCATCCTGAGCTCATCTACTTTATTGTCCAGGGACTGAACATTAGCGAGTAATATACTCAGAAGTGCATGCCTCCTGAGTCTGACTAGGAGCACACTCTGAATACCTCTTCTCCGCTGGCGGTGTCTTGGAGCAGTCTCTGGGATTGTGGAATTGCCTTGGGGGGTACGAACAAAGGATTCAATTAAGGAAAATCGTATTTTTGGTTGGAATGCTGGTGAGTTACCGTCGCTCTAATATCAAAAAGTTATTTCCGGCTGTATGTAATAATGCAAATGAGGTTCTGAGCTAATAAGGTAAGAAATAACACACCAAAAAAACAAAATACTGCAAAGTTACTTAGAAGCCGTGAACAGGGCGACCATGTCTATCGACGCCATGTTGCTAGGTCAGGTCTGGTCAGGTCAGGTCGGGTCGGGTCGGGTCGGGTCCGGTCCGGTCCGGTCCGGTCTGGTCTGGTCTGGTCCGGTCCGGTCTGGTCTGGTCTGGTCTGGTCTATATTGGGAATAGAGTCTGTGAAAGTTCCCAGAACATTTGTTAGGTTGCGGCAAATGTTCTCATAACAGAAAATGATCCAGTTGTGCTGATGGCTATACAATGTTTGTATAAAACATTTGCCTGATGTTGCAAGAACATTCTCAAAACATTGCACACACATTTTGTTGCGGCAAAATGTTTTAAAAATAGGGTGCCATTTGAGACACAAACAGACAGAGAGATCCCCATCTCGGCCTCTATTTATGTGATGGTAACAGCCAGTCATTCAGCCAGTCTATATTTATGTGATGGTAACAGCCAGTCAGCCAGCCTCTTTTCTGTGATAGTAACAGCCAGTCATTCAGCCAGTCAGTCAGTTTATATTTCTGTGATTGTAACAGCCAGTCAGTCAGTCAGTCAAACAGTCAACCAGTAGGCCTCTACATCTGTGATTGGAACAGCCAGTCAGTCAACCAGTAGGCCTCTACATCTGTGATTGGAACAGCCAGTCAGTCAGTCAGTAGGCCTCTACATCTGTGATTTGAACAGCCAGTCAGTCAGTCAGTAGGCCTCTACTGGGGTGGCGGTCTGTGTATATTTGTAAACAACAGCTGGTGCACAAAATCAAATACTAAGGAAGTCTCGAGGTTTTGCTCGCCTGAGGTAGAGTATCTTATGATAAGCTGTAGACCACACTATTTACCAAGAGAGTTTTCATCTGTATTTTTCATAGCTGTCTATTTACCACCACAAACCAATGCTGGCATTAAGATTGCACTGAATGAGTTGTACAAGGCCATAAATCAACAGGAAAACGCTCATCCAGATGCAGCGCTCCTAGTGGCCGGGGACTTTAATGCAGGGAAACTTAAATCCGTTCTACCTAATTTCTACCAGCATGTTAAATGTGCAACCAGAGGAAAAAAAACTCTAGACCACCTTTACTCCACACACAGAGACGCATACAAAGCTCTCCCTCGCCCTCCATTTGGCAAATCTGACCATAACTCTATCCTCCTGATTCCTGCTTATAAGCAAAAACTAAAGCAGGAAGCACCAGTGACTCGGTTAATAAAAAAGTGGTCAGATGACGCAGATGCTAAGCTACAGGACTGTTTTGCTAGCACAGACTGGAACATGTTCCGGGATTCTTCAGACAGCATTGAGGAGTACACCACATCAGTCACTGGCTTCATCAATAAGTGCATCGATGATGTCGTCCCCACAGTGACCGTACGTACATACCCCAACCAGAAGCCATGGATTACAGGAAACATCCGCACTGAGCTAAAGGGTAGAGCTGCCGCTTTCAAGGAACGGGACTCTAACCCGGACGCTTATAAGAAATCCCGCTATGCCCTCCGACGAACCATCAAACAGGCAAAGAGTCAATACAGGACTAAGATTGAATCGTACTACACTGGCTCTGACGCTCGTCAGATGTGGCAGGGCTTGAAAACTATTACAGACTACAAAGGGAAGCACAGCCGTGAGCTGCCCAGTGACACAAGCCTACCAGACGAGCTAAACCACTTCTATGCTCGCTTCGATTTAAGCAACACTGAAACATGCATGAGAGCACCAGCTGTTCCGGATGACTATGTGATCACGCTCTCCGTAGCCGATGTGAGTAAAACTTTTAAGCAGGTCAACATTCACAAGGCCGCAGGGCCAGACGGATTACCAGGACGTGTACTCCGAGCATGTGCTGACCAACTGGCAAGTGTCTTCACTGACATTTTCAACATGTCCCTGACTGAGTCTGTAATACCAACATGTTTCAAGCAGACCACCATAGTCCCCGTGCCCAAGGACTCTAAGATAACCTGCCTAAATGACTACCGACCCGTAGCACTGACGTCTGTAGCCATGAAGTGCTTTGAAAGGCTGGTCATGGCTCACATCAACAGCATTATCCCAGAAACCCTAGACCCACTCCAATTTGCATACCGCCCCAACAGATCCACAGATGATGCAATCTCTATTGCACTCCACACTGCCCTTTCCCACCTGGACAAGAGGAACACCTACGTGAGAATGCTATTCATTGACTACAGCTCAGCATTCAACACCATAGTGCCCTCTAAGCTCATCACTAAGCTAAGGATCCTGGGACTAAACACCTCCCTCTGCAACTGGATCCTGGACTTCCTGACGGGCCGCCCCCAGGTGGTAAGGGTAGGTAACAACACATCTGCCACACTGATCCTCAACACGGGGGCCCCTCAGGGGTGCGTGCTCAGTCCCCTCTTGTACTCCCTGTTCACCCATGACTGCATGGCCAGGCACGACTCCAACACCATCATTAAGTTTGCCAACGACACAACAGTGGTAGGCCTGATCACCGACAACGATGAGACAGCCTATAGGGAGGAGGTCACGGACCTGGCCGTGTGGTGCCAGGACAACAACCTCTCCCTCAACGTGACCAAGACAAAGGAGATGATTGTGGACTACAGGAAAAAAAAGAGGACTGAGCACGCCCCCATTCTCATCGACGGGGCTGTAGTGGAACAGGTTGAGAGCTTCAAGTTCCTTGGTGTCCACATCACCAACGAACTATCATGGTCCAAACACACCAAGACAGTCGTGAAGAGGGCACGACAAAGCCTATTCCCCCTCAGGAGACTGAAAAGATTTGGCATGGGTCCTCAGATCCTCAAAAAATTATTCAGCTGCACCATCGAGAGCATCCTGACTGGTTGCATCACCGCCTGGTATGGCAACTGCTTGGCCTCCGACCGCAAGGCACTACAGAGGGTAGTGCGTACGGCCCAGTACATCACTGGGGCCAAGCTTCCTGCCATCCAGGACCTCTATACCAGGCGGAGTCAGAGGAAGGCCCTCAAAATTGTCAAAGACTCCAGCCACCCTAGTCATAGACTGTTCTCTCTGCTACCGCACGGCAAGCGGTACCGGAGTGCCAAGTCTAGGTCCAAAAGACTTCTCAACAGCTTCTACCCCCAAGCCATAAGACTCCTGAACAGCTAATCATGGCTACCCGGACTATTTGCACTGCCCCCCCACCCCATCCTTTTTACGCTGCTGCTACTCTGTTAATTATTTATGCATAGTCACTTTAACTCTACCCACATGTACATATTACCTCAACTAGCCGGTGCCCCCGCACATTGACTCTGCAACGGTACCCCCCTGTATATATAGCCTCCCTACTGTTATTTTATTTTACTTCTGCTCTTTTTTTTCTCAACACTTTTTTTGTTGTTGTTTTATTTTTACTTTTTTGTTAAAAATAAATGCACTGTTGGTTAAGGGCCGTAAGCAAGCATTTCACTGTGATGTCTGCACCTGTTGTATTCGGCGCATGTGACCAATAAAATTTGATTTGATTTGATTTGATTTGATTACATCTGTCATTGGAACAGAATCCATTTACTTGGAGATACTATCAGCCGCGGCCGGGAACTATGGCCAATTGGTCCAATTAAGAACCAATCAGAGCGCAGGATAAATGGAACTGAATCTGTCCTTCTTTCTCCTCCGCCCAATTTGTATCATCCTCTGTAATGTCTGTATCTGATAAGCTACCCAGGAAAGGACTGAAAATAGCCCATATTAATATACAGTGGGGAGAACAAGTATTTGATACACTGCCGATTTTGCAGGTTTTCCTACTTACAAAGCATGTAGATGTCTGTAATTTTTATCATAGGTACACCTCAACTGTGAGAGACGGAATCTAAAACAAAAATCCAGAAAATCACATTGTAGGATTTTTAATGAATTGATTTGCAAATTATGGTGGAAAATAAGTATTTGGTCAATAACAAAAGTTTCTCAATACTTTGTTATATACCCTTTGTTGGCAATTACACAGGTCAAACGTTTTCTGTAAGTCTTCACACACTTTTGCTGGTATTTTGGCCCATTCCTCCATGCAGATCTCCTCTAGAGCAGTGATGTTTTGGGGCTGTCGCTGGGCAACACAGACTTTCAACTCCCTCCAAAGATTTTCTATGGGGTTGAGATCTGGAGACTGGCTAGGCCACTCCAGGACCTTGAAATTCTTCTTACGAAGCCACTCCTTCGTTGCCCGGGCGGTGTGTTTGGGATCATTGTCATGCTGAAAGACCCAGCCACGTTTCATCTTCAATGCCCTTGCTGATGGAAGGAGGTTTTCACTCAAAATCTCACGATATATGGCCCCATTCATTCTTTCCTTTTCACGGATCAGTCGTCCTGGTCCCTTTGCAGAAAAACAGCCCCAAAGCATGATGTTTCCACCCCCATGCTTCACAGTAGGTATGGTGTTCTTTGGATACAACTCAGCATTCTTTGTCCTCCAAACACGACGAGTTGAGTTTTTACCAAAAAGTTCTATTTTGGTTTCATCTGACCATATGACATTCTCCCAATCCTCTTCTGGATCATCCAAATGCACTCTAGCAAACTTCAGACGAGCCTGGACATGCACTGGCTTAAGCAGGGAGACACGTCTGGCACTGCAGGATTTGAGTCCCTGGCGGCGTAGTGTGTTACTGATGGTAGGCTTTGTTACTTTGGTCCCAGCTCTCTGCAGGTCATTCACTAGGTCCCCCCGTGTTGTTCTGGGATTTTTGCTCACCGTTCTTGTGATCATTTTGACCCCACGGGGGGAGATCTTGCGTGGAGCCCCAGATCGAGGGAGATTATCAGTGGTCTTGTATGTCTTCCATTTCCTAATAATTGCTCCCACAGTTGATTTCTTCAAACCAAGCTGATTACCTATTGCAGATTCAGTCTTCCCAGCCTGGTGCAGGTCTACAATTTTGTTTCTGGTGTCCTTTGACAGCTCTTTGGTCTTGGCCATAGTGGAGTTTGGAGTGTGACTGTTTGAGGTTGTGGACAGGTGTCTTTTATACTGATAACAAGTTCAAACAGGTGCCATTAATACAGGTAACGAGTGGAGGACAGAGGAGCCTCTTAAAGAAGAAGTTACAGGTCTGTGAGAGCCAGAAATCTTGCTTGTTTGTAGGTGACCAAATACTTATTTTCCACCATAATTTGCAAATAAATTCATTAAAAATCCTACAATGTAATTTTCTGGATATTTTTTTTCATTTTGTCTGTCATAGTTGACGTGTACCTATGATGAAAATTACAGGCCTCTCTCATCTTTTTAAGTGGGAGAACTTGCACAATTTGTGGCTGACTAAATACTTTTTTTCCCCACTGTATGTGGAATGGAGCGCTGAGGGCAGTTCTCAGATGCGTACATCGTTTGTACACATTTCGAAGCATGCATCCCAGGATTGTTGACGTGGTGTAATGCAAACACGTAACAAATGTGCCTAAATGTATTGAAACAATGGCTGGTTTTGAGCTGAAGCGAGAGCACATTCATATCTCATATACTGCCTGACTACAATAGTTTATCTTGATACGTTAATAAATACATACTGTGTTAATTTTGGAATGTTTACCTGCCTACAAAACCCACCATAGTGTCATAGATCAATGGTTAACTGATGAAAAATGAGTAGCTAGATATCTACCCACTAATAATTTGTAGCTAATGTTGGCCATCTACCTTGCACACCAATATTAGATTTAGGTGATTTTCTTAAAAAAACGAGCTGGTTAGCTAGATTAATATGATTCACATATAGCTAGCTAGATTAATATGATTCACATATAGCTAGCTAAATTAATATGATTCACATATAGCTAGCTGATAAGAACGTACTCAAGAGAACATCTTTGGAGAATGAAAGAACCCAACCCAACTGTACCCCAACCTTCAGGCTCTGATCAGACCCTACACCCAAACGAGGGCACTACGTTCATCCACCTCTGGCCTGCTAGCTCCCCTACCTCTACAGAAGCACAGTTCCCACTCAGCCCAGTCAAAGCTATTTGCTGTTCTGGCACCCCAATGAATGGTGGAACAAGCTCCCCCACGACGCCAGGACAGCGGAGTCACTGACCACCGTCCAGAGACACTTGAAACCCTACCTCTTTAAGGAATACCTGGAATAGTATAAAGTAATCCCCCCCCCCCCCCCCCATAAAAAAAAAGAAGAAAAAAAGTGGTTATCCCACTGGCTATCATAAGTTGAATGCACCAATTTGTAAGTCGCTCTGGATGAGAGCGTCTGCTAAATGATGTAAATGTAAATGTAAATACCCTAAGACTCTGAGTACTTTTTATCCCAGTGTGGGGCACCAGATGGTTGGGTCTTTGTGTTGGTGATGTTGTTATTGACCAGATGGTTGGGTCTTTGTGTTGGTGATGTTGTTGCTTAACTACAATACCCATTAGCTAGATTAATAAGATTCAGTTAGCTGACAATTATAAAGTAAAACGTCTGCGCTTGCTTTATTTAGTTGTCTTGTGTCACGACGTCCACCGAGGCTGCTTCCCCTCCTTGTTCGGCGTCACCGATTTGCTAGCTGCTTACTAGCCACCGCCGCTCCATATATCATAATTCCATTTGTCTTGTCTTTTCAATCACACACACCTGGTTCTTATCCCCTCATTAGTCTGTGTATAAGTGTTCCCTCTGCCCCCTTGTCCTTGTGGGTGATTGTTTATTCGTGAGAGTAGTGTAGCTCGGTGGAGCTTCTCGTACATTGTTATTGCCAGGGTAGATTTTCCCCTGTGCCTGTTATTGTTGGAGCTACCGTTACCTTGTATTGCCAGGGTAGATTTTCCCCTGTGCCTGTTTCGTTTGTCGCTATCCAGCGCTATTTGTGTACGACGGAATAAACTCTGCATTCGGTGATTACCCTCCTGTGACTGACTCCTTCTATCACATTCATCACATCTTGTTTCGTCTGTATTGGTCAAAGATAACGTTAATGCAGTAAGGTTAGTACGGAGTGCTATCATAGATTACAAAGCTAGAGCTGCCGCTTTCAAGGAGAGGGACTCTAACCCGGACGCTTATAAGAAATCCCGCTACGCCCTCCAACGAACCATCAAAAAGGCAAAGCGTCAATACAGGACTTCCTACTACACTGGCTCTGACGCTCGTCGGATGTGGCAGGGCTTGTAAACTATCACGGATTACAAAGGGAAACCCAGCCACGAGCTGTCCAGTGACGCAAGCCTACCAGACGAGCTAAAAACCTTCTATGCATGCTTCAAGGCAAGCAACACTGAAGCATGCATGAGATCACCAGCTGTTCCGGACAACTGTGTGATCACGCTCTCCATAGCCGATGTGAGTAAGACCTTTAAACAGGTTAACATTCACAAGGCCGCGGGACCAGACCGATTACCAGGACGCGTACTCAGACCATGCGCTAACTAGCTGGCAAGTGTCTTCACTGACATTTTCAACCTCTCCCTGACCCAGTCAGTAATACCTACATATTTCAAGTGTGTGCTTAGCCCCCTCCTTTAATCCCTGTTCACGCCACGAACCAACACCATCATCAAGTTTGCTGACGACAAGATAAGAGACCTGGCAGCGTGTTAACACTGGATACGAAGGCCAAGCATGCCCCCATTCACATCAAAGTGGCTGTAGTGGAGCCCTCATTCACATCAAAGTGGCTGTAGTGTAGTCTATCTGTAGTGTAGTCTATCTGTAGTGTAGTCTATCTGTAGTGTAGTCTATCTGTAGTGGAGTCTATCTGTAGTGGAGTCTATCTGTAGTGTAGTCTATCTGTAGTGTAGTCTATCTGTAGTGGAGCGTGGCTGTAGTGTAGTCTATCTGTAGTGTAGTCTATCTGTAGTGGAGTCTATCTGTAGTGTAGTCTATCTGTAGTGGAGCGTGGCTGTAGTGTAGTCTATCTGTAGTGTAGTCTATCTGTAGTGTAGTCTATCTGTAGTGTAGTCTATCTGTAGTGGAGCGTGGCTGTAGTGAGGCTGAAAATATTCAGCATGGGCCCTCAGATCCTCAAAAAGTTCTACAGCTTCACCATTGAGAGCATCTTGACTGGCTGCATCACCGCTTGGTATGACAACTGCTTGGCATCTGACCACAAGGCGCTACAGAGGGTGGTGCTTACTGCCCAGTACATCACTGTGGCCGAGTTCCCTGCTATCCAGGACCTCTATACCAGGCGGTGTCAGAGGAATGCCCTAAAAATTGTAAAAGACTCCAGCCACTCAAGTTTTAGACAGTTCTCTCTGCTACAGCACGGCAAGTGGTGCCGATGCACCAAGTCTGGAACCGTAGGGAAGGAACGAACTGGAGAACCATAGGGAAGGAAGGAACTGGGGAACCATAGGGAAGGAAGGAACTGGGGAACCATAGGGAAGGAAGGAACTGGGGAACCATAGGGAAGGAAGGAACTGGGGAACCATAGGGAAGGAAGGAACTGGGGAACCATAGGGAAGGAAGGAACTGGGGAACCATAGGGAAGGAAGGAACTGGGGAACCATAGGGAAGGAAGGAACTGGGGAACCATAGGGAAGGAAGGAACTGGGGAACCATAGGGAAGGAAGGAACTGGGGAACCATAGGGAAGGAAGGAACTGGGGAACCATAGGGAAGGAAGGAACTGGGGAACCATAGGGAAGGAAGGAACTGGGAACCATAGGGAAGGAAGGAACTGGGGAACCATAGGGAAGGAAGGAACTGGGGAACCATAGGGAAGGAAGGAACTGGGAGCATGAGAGTGTGGAGCACGGTAGTATGCGAGAAACTGTATCATGTGTCCTCCCCTCCCCTCTCCTCCCCTCTCCTTCTCTCTCCTCTCCTCCTCCCTCTCCCGCTCCTCTCCAGACAGAAAGCCTTCAGACTCCCCCTCCCCTCCCCTGCTCTCCCCCCCCTCCCCTCCCCTCCCCTCCCCTCCCCTCCTCTCCTCTCCTCCTCCCTCTCCCCCTCCCCTCCTCTCCCCCTCCCCTCCCCTCCCCTCCCCTCCTCTCCTCTCCTCCTCCCTCTCCCCCTTCCCTCCTCCTCCCTCATCCCTCCCATCCTCTCCCCTTCTCCTCTACTCTCCTCCCTCTCCCCCTACCCTCCCCCTTCTCCCCTCCCCTCCCCTCTCCTCTCCTCTCTCCCCTCTCCTCCTCCCTCTCCCCCTCCCCTCCCCTCCTCTCTTTTCCTCTCTGCTAGAGCAGGGCTTCCTTCCCATGTGACCCACTGCTGTCAATCAACACAATGACACCCTGAACAGCACTACAGCACAGTCAGGCAGCACACACACACACACACACACACACACACACACACACACACACACACAGCAGTGTACAGCAGCAGAGTTTAACAGCACAGAGTCAGACAGTAACAATAGATAGAGGAGTGTCAATGCTTGTGAGTGAGGGGTGGGGAGG
The DNA here is from genome assembly GCF_964263955.1 of Coregonus lavaretus. Lineage (NCBI taxonomy): Eukaryota > Metazoa > Chordata > Actinopteri > Salmoniformes > Salmonidae > Coregonus > Coregonus lavaretus. The sequence continues at coordinate 79,215,961 of NC_139991.1, forward strand.
AGAGGAGAGGAGAGGAGAGGAGGAGAACGGGAGCCTGAAGGCTTTCTGTCTGAAGAGGAGAGGCGTACATACAGAGACAGGTGACAACCTGTACAGTAGCACCATCTGTCTGTCACTGTGTTACCTCTAGTTAGCTGCCAACGCAGAAACAGACCTCGTGACATAGGAGACACAGTCCTGTGCTGCTCAGAGGGGAGAGAGGAGAGAGGAGAGAGGAGGGGAGAGAGGAGAGAGGAGGGGAGAGAGGAGAGAGGAGGGGAGGAGGGGAGGAGATAGGAGAGAGGAGAGAGGAGGGGAGAGAGGAGAGAGGAGAGAGGAGGGGAGAGAGGAGAGAGGAGAGAGGAGGGGAGGAGGGGAGAGAAGAGAGGAGAGAGGAGAGAGGATGGGAGAGAGGAGAGAGGAGGGGAGAGAGGAGAGGGGAGAGAGAAGGTCCTCTGTAGCTCAGCTGGTAGAGCACGGCGCTTGTAACGCCAAGGTAGTGGGTTCGATCCCCGGGACCACCCATACACAAAAAAAATGTATGCACGCATGACTGTAAGTCGCTTTGGATAAAAGTGTCTGCTAAATGGCATATTATTATTATTATAGGAGGGGAGGAGAGAGGAGAGAGGAGGGGAGAGAGGAGAGAGGAGGGGAGAGAGGGGAGAGGAGAGAGGAGAGAGGAGGGGAGGGGAGGAGAGGATAGAGGAGAGAGGATAGGAGGGGAGGATGAGAGAGGAGGGGAGAGAGGAGGAGAGGAGAGGAAGGAGAGAGGAGAGGAGAGGAGGAGGGCCTCTGAGGTCTCACCCAGCCTCCAAACCCATAGTCAGGTGACAGAGAGAGCAGGCTCTGAGCTCTGAGAACACATACACTATGTTCTGATCCAAACAGAGACCGAAGGACAAAACCAAAGAGAAGGGACAACAGAACTAAACAACAACACTGACAACAACAACAACACTGACAACAGCAAAACTCACAACAACACTAACAACATTGCTGAAAATAACACTGTCAACTACAACACTGACAACAACAACACTCAGAACAACAACACTGACACCAATACTGAAAACAACACTGTCAACAACAACAACACTGACAACAACAACAGCAACAATGATGCTAACAACAACACTGACAACAACAACACTGACAACAACAACACTGACAACAACAACAACACTGACAACAACAATGTTGACAGCAACAACATTGACAACAACAATAATACCGAGCCCATATGCAACTGGGTTGTAATATCTCATCAATAGACAGACAGTCTTGGTAAAATCAGTGGGGTAGATAGATAGATAGATAGATAGATAGATAGATAGATAGATAGATAGATAGATAGATAGATAGATAGATAGATAGATAGATAGATAGATAGATAGATGAGGAGAGGAGAGATGGGTAGTTGTAGTAGTAATGTGTTGGTTCTTACCTGTCTGACTGCGTCTCTGAGCGTATGCCACCACCACAGCAGCTAGCACCACGCAGCACAGCAACGTTACGGTGTTGGCCATCTGGAGACAGAGACACAGAGGAGCATGTCAGAGTTCTGCTGGGTCAGGGAGGGACTGGACCGCACGGTCAGTCTGGAGGGAGACGGTCAGTGCCTCGGGCAGACAGTCAGCGCCTCAGAGCTGAAGGAGAGGCTTCCCCCTTCCTTCTCTCTCTGTTTCTGTTTCCTTCTACTCTCTCTCTCTCTCTCTCTCTCTCTCTCTCTCTCTGTCACTATATCTCTGCCTCTCTCTCTGCCTCTAACTCTCCCTCTCTGCCTTGCTCTCGCACTCACTCGCTCTCTCTTCCTCTCTTCCTCTCTCTCTCTGCCCCTCTCTGTCCTTCCTCCTTCCCATGCTTTGTTCAGCTAATCAGTGGGAGGGCCATCCCCAGGCAGAGAGAGGCAGCAGCAGCTCTTAAAGGGCCAGCAGTGGTAGAAAAATGACCCAATAGTCAAAGATACCTTCATAGAAAATGACCCAATAGTCAAAGATACCTTCATAGAAAATGACCCAATAGTCAAAGATACCTTCATAGAAAATGACTCAAGTAAAAGTGAAAGTCGCCCAGTAAAATACTAGTTGCGTAAAAGTCTAAAAGTATTTGGTTTTAAATACACTTAAGTATCAAAGTTAATGTAATTGCTGAAATATACTTAAGTATCAAAAGTAAAAGTATAAATCATTTCAAATTCTTTATATTAAGCAAACCAGACGGCACCATTTTAATTTAATTTATTTATGTATGGATAGCCAGGGACACACTCCAACACTGTCACGTTCGTTGAATACAGGATTGGACCAAGGTGCAGCGTGGTATGCGTACATGTTCGTTTATTGAATAAACACCGAACAAAACAACAAAAGCAACGTAACGTGAAGTTCTAACCGCTAACATCAAACAAGCCAAACACACAGTAACAAGATCCCACAACGTAGGTAGGCAACATGGCTGCCTAAGGATGATCCCCAATCAGAGACAACGATCGACAGCTGCCTCTGATTGGGAACCACACCCGGCCAACATAGATATACAATATCTAGATCTAAACATAGAACTTCCCACCCTGACCAAACCAACTAGAGAAAACCGGGCTCTCAAGGCCAGGGCGTGACACACACAGAGTAACTAGGACTTTTGGGTGTCAGGGAAAATCATAAAAAGTACACCTCCCCAACCCATACCCCGGATCCCCTCCCCTCCCCACCCCATATCTCCAGACCCTGGATCCCCACACCACACCTCCCCAACCCAGACCCCGGATCCCCTCCCCTCCCCACCCCATATCTCCAGACCCCGGATCCCCACACCTCCCCAACCCATACCCCGGATCCCCTCCCCTCCCCACCCCATATCTCCAGACCCCGGATCCCCTAACCTCCCCACCCCATATCTCCAGACCCCGGATCCCCACACCACACCTCCCCAACCCAGACCCCGGATCCCCTCCCCTCCCCACCCCATATCTCCAGACCCCGGATCCCCACACCTCCCCAACCCAGACCCCGGATCCCCTCCCCTCCCCACCCCATATCTCCAGACCCCGGATCCCCTCCCCTCCCCACCCCATATCTCCAGACCCCGGATCCCCTCACCTCCCCACCCCATATCTCCAGACCCCGGATCCCCTCACCTCCCCACCCCATATCTCCAGACCCCGGATCCCCTCACCTCCCCACCCCATATCTCCAGACCCCGGATCCCCACACCACACCTCCCCACCCCATATCTCCAGACCCCGGATCCCCTCACCTCCCCACCCCATATCTCCAGACCCCGGATCCCCACACCACACCTCCCCACCCCATATCTCCAGACCCCGGATCGCCACACCTCCCCACCCCATATCTCCAGACCCCGGATCCCCTCACCTCCCCACCCCATATCTCCAGACCCCTCAACTTCATTCCTGGCTCTTTAATAAAGACACAGCTCTTTCATTAAGACACAGCTCTTTCATAAAGACACAGCTCTTTCATAAAGACACAGCTCTTTCATAAAGACACAGCTCTTTCATAAAGACACAGCTCTTTCATAGACACAGCTCTTTCATGAAGACACAGCTCTTTCATTAAGACACAGCTCTTTCATAAAGACACAGCTCTTTCATGAAGACACAGCTCTTTCATAAAGACACAGCTCTTTCATGAAGACACAGCTCTTTCATTAAGACACAGCTCTTTCATAAAGACACAGTTCTTTCATGAAGACACAGCTCTTTCATAAAGACACAGCTCTTTCATAAAGACACAGCTCTTTCATAAAGACACAGCTCTTTCATAAAGACACAGCTCTTTCATAGACACAGCTCTTTCATGAATACACAGCTCTTTCATTAAGACACAGCTCTTTCATAAAGACACAGCTCTTTCATGAAGACACAGCTCTTTCATAAAGACACAGCTCTTTCATGAAGACACAGCTCTTTCATTAAGACACAGCTCTTTCATAAAGACACAGCTCTTTCATGAAGACACAGCTCTTTCATAAAGACACAGCTCTTTCATGAAGACACAGCTCTTTCATTAAGACACAGCTCTTTCATAAAGACACAGCTCTTTCATGAAGACACAGCTCTTTCATTAAGACACAGCTCTTTCATTCTCTTTCATGCTCTCTGTCTCTCATCAGATATTCCATTGAAGCTTTAGAAAGGAGGAGTAACAGCAACCGTTCCGAAGGTCGGAGTATCAATCTGTTGTTTTTCAAACTGGTGGGAGGTTTTACAACATGAAATAACCGTATTATGTTTAAAACAACAAAAAATATGAGATTTATTTATTTATTTTATATTTATATTTAGTAAAAGCTAAATGGATTGCTTGTCCCCGGTGAATACACACAACACAGAGAGCGAATGTAAACACATGTAAGAATAATATCTCTATGTCTCTTTGAGTGATGTTCAACCATGATCACAGTCCTAGTTATCCATTACAATGAGTTATAGACTGCTGAGGTCCACACCATCAGCACAGAACTGTAGGAAAAACAGAACCTTAGCTGACTGTTCTTACCCTGAGTGTACAAAACATTAAGAACACCTTCCTAGTATTGAGTTGCACCCCCATTTGTCCTCAGAACAGCATTAAGAACACATTCCCAAGAACAGCCTCAATTCATCAGGGCATGGACTTTACAAGATGTCGAAAGCGTTCCACAGGGATGCTGGCCCATGTTGACTCCAAGGCTTCCCACAGTTGTGTCAAGTTGACTGGATGTCCTTTGGGTGGTGGACCATTCTTGATACACACGGGAAACTGTTGAGCGTGTTAAAACCCAGCAGCGTTGCAGTTCTTGACACAAACCACTGCGCCTGGCACCTACTACCACACCCCGTTCAAAGGCACTTAAGTATTTTGTCTTGCCCATTCACCCTCTGAATGGCACACATACACAATCCATGTCTCAACTGTCTCAAGGCTTAAAAATCCTTCTTTAACCTGTCTCCTCCTCTTAATCTACACTGATTACAGTGGATTTAATAAGGGATCGTAGCTTTCACCTGGATTCACCTAGTCAGTCTTAGTCATGGAAAGAGCAGGTGTTCCTAATGTTTTGTCCACTCAGTTTATATCCAACTAAGGAACATTGTGTTTTTGATGTTGAGATTAAAATGTCTGCATTGGACCTTTAAAGGAGCTTTCCCTCAATTTAACAGCTCTAAAGTACCGAGATCATTTTTATATTCTTCAACTCTTGAGGTAGTAACATCGCCATTCATTTCCTTGCAGTATTCAGTGACGCTCAATATGTATTGTTTGTTGTTGTTTGGTTTAATTCTCAATTCACACGTTCACATTATTCCATAAATGAAAAACCTTTCGTTCCCCCAAGCCATAAGACTGCTAAACAAGACTGCTAAACAGCTAGTGAATGAAAAACCTTTGGTTCCCCCAAGCCATAAGACTGCTAAACAAGACTGCTAAACAGCTAGTGAATGAAAAACCTTTGGTTCCCCCAAGCCATAAGACTGCTAAACAAGACTGCTAAACAGCTAGTGAATGAAAAACCTTTGGTTCAGGAGGTCAGGCTATTAAGCATGTCAGGAGAAGTTGTGAATGTTTTCGAGCAGCAGCCTGAGAGCTGAGCGTTAAAACTACAAGTTGTTTCTTTCTCGCAGACAGGTGTAGAATTGCTTCTTTTCAGTGTAATAGTGTTTCCCTAAATGAGCTTTGTTTTCACCATAATGGGTTAAAGTGCCTCCATCTACTAGTGGTGAGCATGTGGTTCACATCAGAAGTGACCCTCAGTGTTGTTAGTGTTTTACTCATGTATTACATCAATTTGTTTTAATCAATAATCTCACACTTGCTGTGTTTCTACCTCTTCTTTCTGATTGGCTGACAGTACGGCCCACACCGTAACAGATGGTACTTCTCTCTGATTGGTGTGTTTCAACACTAAGCACTTTAAAGGCCCAGTGCAGTCAAAAACATGATTTTCATGTGTTCTATACTTATTTCCACACTATGAGGTTGGAATAATACTGTGAAATTGTGAAAATGATGATAATGCCCTTTTAGTGTAAGATCTGTTTGAAAAGACCAGCTGAAAGTTCAGCCTGTTTTGGTGGGATGGAGTTTTGGCCTTCCATGTTTTTGTATTTATTATGGATCCCCATTAGTTCCTGCCAAGGCAGCAGCTACTCTTCCTGGGGTTTATTATGGATCCCCATTAGTTCCTGCCAAGGCAGCAGCTACTCTTCCTGGGGTTTATTATGGATCCCCATTAGTTCCTGCCAAGGCAGCAGCTACTCTTCCTGGGGTTTATTATGGATCCCCATTAGTTCCTGCCAAGGCAGCAGCTACTCTTCCTGGGGTTTATTATGGATCCCCATTAGTTCCTGCCAAGGCAGCAGCTACTCTTCCTGGCGTGCAGCAACATTAAGGCAGTTATATACCTATTAAGGCAGTAAAATATCACAGTGGCTTGCGAAAGTATTCACCCACCTTGGCATTTTTCCTATTTTGTTGCCTTACAACCTGGAATTAAAATGGATTTACACAACATGCCTACCACTTTGAAGATTCAAAATATTTTTTATTGTGAAACAAACAAGAAATAAGACAAAAAACAGAAAACTTGAGTGTGCATAATTATTCACCCCCCTAAAGTCAATACTTTGTAGAGCCACCTCTTTTTTATTGCAGCTGCAAGTCTGTGTGATGATGATGATGGCGTCGGAGAAGATGGCTGCCGTTTTACAGCCCTCTAACCAATTGTACTATTATGTGTGTTTTTTCGCGTTATTTGTAATTTATTCTTTACATAATGTGTCTGCCATCGTCTCTTATAACCAAAAAGAGCTTCTGGATATCAGGACAGCGATTACTCACCTCGTATTGGACAAAGATTTTTTCTTCAATGAGGCGGCCGCAAAGGATATCCTACAGACACCCGACAAGGCCCAAATCCCTGTCATTCGCATGAGGAAGAGACGGAGATATCGTAAACGGGGTGCCTCGTAAGGATCCGACGGCGAGTGAGTAAACTGCCTCTTCCATCAATCCTATTACCCAATCTTCAATCATTGGAAAATAAATTAGATGACCTACGATTACGCTTATCCTACCAACGGGACAATAAAAACTGTAATATCTTATGTTTCACCGAGTCATGGCTGAACGACGACATGGATAACATACAGCTAGCGGGCTATACGCTGCATCGGCAGGATAGAACGGCTGACTCCGGTAAGACAAGAGGTGGCGGTCTGTGTATATTTGTAAACAACAGCTGGTGCACAAAATCAAATACTAAGAAAGTCTCGAGGTTTTACTCGCCTGAGGTAGAGTATCTTATGATAAGCTGTAGACCCACTATCTACCAAGAGAGTTTTCATCTATATTTTTCATAGCTGTCTATTTACCACCACAAACCAATGCTGGCATTAAGATTGCACTGAATGAGCTGTAGAAGGCCATAATTAAACAGGAAATGCTCATCCAGAGGCAGCGCTCCTAGTGGCCGGGGATTTTAATGCAGGGAAACTTAAATCCGTTCTACCTAATTTCTACCAGCATGTTAAATGTGCAACCAGAGGAAAAAAACTCTAGACCACCTTTACTCCACACAGAGAGACGAATACAAAGCTCTCCCTCACCCTCCATTTGGCAAATCTGACCATAACTCTATCCTCCTAATTCCTGCTTATAAGCAAAAACTAAAGCAGGAAGCACCAGTGACTCTGTTAATAAAAAAGTGGTCAGATGACGCAGATGCTAAGCTACAGGACTGTTTTGCTAGCACAGACTGGAACATGTTCCGGAATTCTTCAGATAGCATTGAGGAGTACAACACATCAGTCACTGGCTTCATCAATAAGTGCATCGATGACGTCGTCCCCACAGTGACCGTACGTACATACCCCAACCAGAAGCCATGGATTACAGGCAACATCCGCACTGAGCTAAAGGGTAGAGCTGCCTCTTTCAAGGAGCGGGACTCTAACCCGGACGCTTATAAGAAATCCCGCTATGCCCTCTGACGAACCATCAAACAGGCAAAGAGTCAATACAGGACTAAGATTGAATCATACTATACCGGCTCTGATGCTCGTCGGATGTGGCAGGGCTTGAAAACTATTACAGACTACCAAGGGAAGCACAGCCGCGAGCTGCCCAGTGACACAAGCCTACCAGACGAGCTAAACCACTTCTATGCTCGCTTCGAGGCAAGCAACACTGAAACATGCATGAGAGCACCAGCTGTTCTGGATGACTATGTGATCACGCTCTCCGTAGCCGATGTGAGTAAGACTTTTAAGCAGGTCAACATTCACAAGGCCGCAGGGCCAGACAGATTACCAGGACGAGCATGTGCTGACCAACTGGCAAGTGTCTTCACTGACATTTTCAACATGTCCCTGACTGAGTCTGTAATACCAACATGTTTCAAGCAGACCACCATAGTCCCCGTGCCACACCTCCCTCTGCAACTGGATCCTGGACTTCCTGACGGGCCACCCCCAGGTGGTAAGGGTAGGTAACAACACATCTGCCACTCTGATCCTCAACACGGGGGCCCCTCAGGGGTGCGTGCTCAGTCCCCTCCTGTACTCCCTGTTCACCCATGACTGCATGGCCAGGCACGACTCCAACACCATCATTAAGTTTGCCGAAGACACAACAGTGGTAGGCCTGATCACTGACAACGATGAGACAGCCTATAGGGAGGAGGTCAGAGACCTGGCTGTGTGGTGCCAGGATAACAACCTCTCCCTCAACGTGACCAAGACAAAGGAGATGATTGTGGACTACAGGAAAAAAAGAGGACTGAGCACGCCCCCATTCTCATCGACGGGGCTGTAGTGGAACAGGTTGAGAGCTTCAAGTTTCTTGGTGTCCACATCACCAACGAACTATCATGGTCCAAACACACCAAGACACTTGTGAAGAGGGAACGACAAAGCCTGTTCCCCCTCAGGAGACTGAAAAGATTTGGCATGGGTCCCCAGATCCTCAAAAAATTCTACAGCTGCACCATCGAGAGCATCCTGACTGGTTGCATCACCACCTGGTATGGCAACTGCTTGGCCTCCGACCGCAAGGCACTACAGAGGGTAGTGCGTACGGCCCAGTACATCACTGGGGCAAAGCTTCCTGCCATCCAGGACCTCTATACCAGGTGGTGTCAGAGGAAGGCCCTCAAAATTGTCAAAGACTCCAGCCACCCTAGTCATAGACTGTTCTCTCTGCTACCGCACGGCAAGCGGTACCGGAGCACCAAGTCTAGGTCCAAAAGGCTTCTTAATAGCTCAGTTGTTAGAGCATGGCTTGCAACGCCAGGGTTGTGGGTTCGTTTCCCACCGGGGACCAGTATGAAAAAATGTATGCACTCAGTAACTGTAAGTCGCTCTGGATAAGAGTGTCTGCTAAATGACTAAAATGTAAATGTAAAATGTAAGCCATAAGACTCCTGAACAGCTAATCATGGCTACCCGGACTATTTGCATTGCCCCCTCACCCCACCCCACCCCAACCCCCTCTTTTACGCTGCTGCTACTCTGTTTATTATTCATGCATAGTCACTTTAACTCTACCCACATGTACATATTTCATCGACTAACCGGTGCCCCCGCACATTGACTCTGTACCGGTACCCCCTGTATATAGCCTCCCTACTGTTATTTTATTTTACTGCTGCTCTTTAATTATTTGCTATTTTTTATTTTTTACTTATCTATTTTTTACTTAACACTTTTTTATTTTCTTAAAAACTACATTGTTGGTTAAGGGCTTGTCAGTAAGCATTTCACTGTAAGGTCTGCTACACCTATTGTATTTGGCACATGTGGCAAATAAAATGTGATTTGATTTGATATATGTTTTTGAATAGTTTTATTCTGTACAACCTTCCGTCGTTTCACTGTCGTTTAGGTTAGTATTGTGGAGTAACTACAATGTTGTTAATCCATCCTCAGTTTTCTCATATCACGGCCATTCAACTCTCAAAGCCTTGTTATTAGTTGACTCTATTTATGATATGGTCGTCAGTTAACTGTTGTTGTGTTACTTATATATATATATGTATACTGCTGTAGCTTATAGAACACCCTTGACTGCCCCTTTTTAATCAAGAGTCTGATTTAAAATGTTAATTAGTCGACTCTCTGCAGCATGTGGCCTTAATGACAGCTGAATACAGGGATCTACAGTGTAACCCCAACCTTAATCAATTCCTGACCCGACTGAGATCCTCCTTCCCAAAATTAACCAGTTTCACAATAACCAGCTTCCCAGCTTTCTAAACATTAATTGTCTCATCAATCACAGAGAATCACAAATTTCATTCCAAATAACAGAGGTGATACATTACTAAGCTATGCATGCGGATGCCATTTGGCTATACTAGCTGGCTTAATACGTTGGACCTTGTCCTTGTCACATGGTCTGTAATTGCCTGCTATAGACCATAGTGGAGACAAGGGACTGGTGATATAGACAATGTAAATGCAGTGATGTCTAAAGACCATGTCAATGCTGTTGTATTGCTGTCAGGGACAGGGTTGACGGTGTCGACACACCACGGCTCTGGGAGAAAAGATAGAGATCGATATAGAGGATCAGTCTGAATGATGAAGAATGGGCAGATTGGCTGGCTGGAGGAACAGAGCTGAACAGGACTGGGTAGACTGGCTGGCTGGAGGAGCAGAGCTGAACAGGACTGGGTAGACTGGCTGGCTGGAGGAGCAGAGCTGAACAGGACTGGGTAGACTGGCTGGAGGAGCAGAGCTGAACAGGACTGGGTAGACTGGCTGGCTGGAGGAGCAGAGCTGAACAGGACTGGGTAGACTGGCTGGCTGGAGGAACAGAGCTGAACAGGACTGGGTAGACTGGCTGGCTGGAGGAGCAGAGCTGAACAGGACTGGGTAGACTGGCTGGCTGGAGGAGCAGAGCTGAACAGGACTGGGTAGACTGGCTGGCTGGAGGAGCAGAGCTGAACAGGACTGGGTAGACTGGCTGGAGGAGCAGAGCTGAACAGGACTGGGTAGACTGGCTGGCTGGAGGAGCAGAGCTGAACAGGACTGGGTAGACTGGCTGGAGGAGCAGAGCTGAACAGGACTGGGTAGACTGGCTGGCTGGAGGAACAGAGCTGAACAGGACTGGGTAGACTGGCTGGAGGAGCAGAGCTGAACAGGACTGGGTAGACTGGCTGGAGGAGCAGAGCTGAACAGGACTGGGTAGACTGGCTGGCTGGAGGAACAGAGCTGAACAGGACTGGGTAGACTGGCTGGCTGGAGGAGCAGAGCTGAACAGGACTGGGTAGACTGGCTGGCTGGAGGAGCAGAGCTGAACAGGACTGGGTAGACTGGCTGGCTGGAGGAGCAGAGCTGAACAGGACTGGGTAGACTGGCTGGAGGAGCAGAGCTGAACAGGACTGGGTAGACTGGCTGGAGGAGCAGAGCTGAACAGGACTAGGTAGACTGGCTGGAGGAGCAGAGCTGAACAGGACTGGGTAGACTGGCTGGCTGGAGGAACAGAGCTGAACAGGACTGGGTAGACTGGCTGGAGGAGCAGAGCTGAACAGGACTGGGTAGACTGGCTGGCTGGAGGAGCAGAGCTGAACAGGACTGGGTAGACTGGCTGGCTGGAGGAGCAGAGCTGAACAGGACTGGGTAGACTGGCTGGCTGGAGGAGCAGAGCTGAACAGGACTGGGTAGACTGGCTGGCTGGAGGAGTAGAGCTGAACAGGACTGGGTAGACTGGCTGGCTGGAGGAGCAGAGCTGAACAGGACTGGGTAGACTGGCTGGCTGGAGGAGTAGAGCTGAACAGGACTGGGTAGACTGGCTGGCTGGAGGAGCAGAGCTGAACAGGACTGGGTAGACTGGCTGGCTGGAGGAGCAGAGCTGAACAGGACTGGGTAGACTGGCTGGAGGAGCAGAGCTGAACAGGACTGGGTAGACTGGCTGGCTGGAGGAGCAGAGCTGAACAGGACTGGGTAGACTGGCTGGCTGGAGGAGCAGAGCTGAACAGGACTGGGTAGACTGGCTGGCTGGAGGAGCAGAGCTGAACAGGACTGGGTAGACTGGCTGGCTGGAGGAGCAGAGCTGAACAGGACTGGGTAGACTGGCTGGCTGGAGGAGCAGAGCTGAACAGGACTGGGTAGACTGGCTGGAGGAGCAGAGCTGAACAGGACTGGGTAGACTGGCTGGCTGGAGGAGCAGAGCTGAACAGGACTGGGTAGACTGGCTGGAGGAGCAGAGCTGAACAGGACTGGGTAGATTGGCTGGCTGGAGGAACAGAGCTGAACAGGACTGGGTAGACTGGCTGGAGGAGCAGAGCTGAACAGGACTGGGTAGACTGGCTGGAGGAGCAGAGCTGAACAGGACTGGGTAGACTGGCTGGCTGGAGGAACAGAGCTGAACAGGACTGGGTAGACTGGCTGGCTGGAGGAGCAGAGCTGAACAGGACTGGGTAGACTGGCTGGCTGGAGGAGCAGAGCTGAACAGGACTAGGTAGACTGGCTGGAGGAGCAGAGCTGAACAGGACTGGGTAGACTGGCTGGAGGAGCAGAGCTGAACAGGACTGGGTAGACTGGCTGGAGGAGCAGAGCTGAACAGGACTGGGTAGACTGGCTGGCTGGAGGAGCAGAGCTGAACAGGACTAGGTAGACTGGCTGGAGGAGCAGAGCTGAACAGGACTGGGTAGACTGGCTGGCTGGAGGAGCAGAGCTGAACAGGACTAGGTAGACTGGCTGGAGGAGCAGAGCTGAACAGGACTGGGTAGACTGGCTGGCTGGAGGAACAGAGCTGAACAGGACTAGGTAGACTGGCTGGAGGAGCAGAGCTGAACAGGACTGGGTAGACTGGCTGGCTGGAGGAACAGAGCTGAACAGGACTGGGTAGACTGGCTGGAGGAGCAGAGCTGAACAGGACTGGGTAGACTGGCTGGCTGGAGGAGCAGAGCTGAACAGGACTAGGTAGACTGGCTGGAGGAGCAGAGCTGAACAGGACTGGGTAGACTGGCTGGCTGGAGGAGCAGAGCTGAACAGGACTGGGTAGACTGGCTGGAGGAGCAGAGCTGAACAGGACTGGGTAGACTGGCTGGCTGGAGAACAGAGCTGAACAGGACTAGGTAGACTGGCTGGTTGGAGGAGCAGAGCTGAACAGGACTGGGTAGACTGGCTGGCTGGAGGAGCAGAGCTGAACAGGACTGGGTAGACTGGCTGGCTGGAGGAGCAGAGCTGAACAGGACTGGGTAGACTGGCTGGAGGAGCAGAGCTGAACAGGACTGGGTAGACTGGCTGGCTGGAGGAGCAGAGCTGAACAGGACTGGGTAGACTGGCTGGAGGAGCAGAGCTGAACAGGACTGGGTAGACTGGCTGGCTGGAGGAACAGAGCTGAACAGGACTGGGTAGACTGGCTGGCTGGAGGAGCAGAGCTGAACAGGACTGGGTAGACTGGCTGGCTGGAGGAGCAGAGCTGAACAGGACTGGGTAGACTGGCTGGAGGAGCAGAGCTGAACAGGACTGGGTAGACTGGCTGGCTGGAGGAGCAGAGCTGAACAGGACTGGGTAGACTGGCTGGCTGGAGGAGCAGAGCTGAACAGGACTGGGTAGACTGGCTGGCTGGAGGAGCAGAGCTGAACAGGACTGGGTAGACTGGCTGGCTGGAGGAGCAGAGCTGAACAGGACTGGGTAGACTGGCTGGAGGAGCAGAGCTGAACAGGACTGGGTAGACTGGCTGGCTGGAGGAGCAGAGCTGAACAGGACTGGGTAGACTGGCTGGAGGAGCAGAGCTGAACAGGACTGGGTAGACTGGCTGGCTGGAGGAGCAGAGCTGAACAGGACTGGGTAGACTGGCTGGCTGGAGGAGCAGAGCTGAACAGGACAGGGTAGACTGGCTGGCTGGAGGAGCAGAGCTGAACAGGACTGGGTAGACTGGCTGGTTGGAGGAGCAGAGCTGAACAGGACTGGGTAGACTGGCTGGCTGGAGGAGCAGAGCTGAACAGGACTGGGTAGACTGGCTGGCTGGAGGAGCAGAGCTGAACAGGACTGGGTAGACTGGCTGGCTGGAGGAGTAGAGCTGAACAGGACTGGGTAGACTGGCTGGAGGAGCAGAGCTGAACAGGACTGGGTAGACTGGCTGGAGGAACAGAGCTGAACAGGACTAGGTAGACTGGCTGGCTGGAGGAACAGAGCTGAACAGGACTGGGTAGACTGGCTGGAGGAACAGAGCTGAACAGGACTGGGTAGACTGGCTGGCTGGAGGAGCAGAGCTGAACAGGACAGGGTAGACTGGCTGGCTGGAGGAGCAGAGCTGAACAGGACTGGGTAGACTGGCTGGAGGAGCAGAGCTGAACAGGACTGGGTAGACTGGCTGGCTGGAGGAACAGAGCTGAACAGGACTGGGTAGACTGGCTGGAGGAGCAGAGCTGAACAGGACTGGGTAGACTGGCTGGCTGGAGGAACAGAGCTGAACAGGACTGGGTAGACTGGCTGGCTGGAGGAGCAGAGCTGAACAGGACTGGGTAGACTGGCTGGAGGAGCAGAGCTGAACAGGACTGGGTAGACTGGCTGGCTGGAGGAGCAGAGCTGAACAGGACTGGGTAGACTGGCTGGCTGGAGGAGCAGAGCTGAACAGGACTGGGTAGACTGGCTGGAGGAGCAGAGCTGAACAGGACTGGGTAGACTGGCTGGCTGGAGGAGCAGAGCTGAACAGGACTAGGTAGACTGGCTGGAGGAGCAGAGCTGAACAGGACTGGGTAGACTGGCTGGCTGGAGGAGCAGAGCTGAACAGGACTGGGTAGACTGGCTGGCTGGAGGAGCAGAGCTGAACAGGACTGGGTAGACTGGCTTGCTGGAGGAGCAGAGCTGAACAGGACTGGGTAGACTGGCTGGCTGGATTACAGACTGTAACGTACAGAGACAGACCCCAACATTTACAGCCTGTAGAGTACAGAGACAGACCCCCTGGTTAACAGACTGTCACGTACAGAGACAGACCCCAACATTTACAGCCTGTAGAGTACAGAGACAGACCCCCTGGTTAACAGACTGTCACGTACAGAGACAGACCCCAACATTTACAGCCTGTAGAGTACAGAGACAGACCCCCTGGTTAACAGACTGTCACGTACAGAGACAGACCCCCTGGTTTACAGACTGTAGCATACAGAGACAGACCCCCTTTGTTAACAGACTGTCACGTACAGAGACAGACCCCCTGGTTAAAAGACTGTCACGTACAGAGACAGACCCCCTGGTTTACAGACTGTAGCATACAGAGACAGACCCCCTGATTTACAGACTGTAGCATACAGAGACAGACCCCCTGGTTTACAGACTGTAGCATACAGAGACAGACACCCTGGTTAACAGACTGTAGCATACAGAGACAGACCCCCTGGTTTACAGACTGTAGCATACAGAGACAGACCCCCTGGTTTACAGACTGTAGCATACAGAGACAGACCCCCTGGTTTACAGACTGTAGCATACAGAGACAGACCCCCTGGTTTACAGACTGTAGCATACAGAGACAGACCCCCTGGTTTACAGACTGTAGCATACAGAGACAGACCCCTGGTTTACAGACTGTAGCATACAGAGACAGACCCCCTGGTTTACAGACTGTAGCATACAGAGACAGACCCCCTGGTTTACAGACTGTAGCATACAGAGACAGACCCCCTGGTTTACAGACTGTAGCATACAGAGACAGACCCCCTGGTTTACAGACTGTAGCATACAGAGACAGACCCCTGGTTTACAGACTGTAGCATACAGAGACAGACCCCCTGGTTTACAGACTGTAGCATACAGAGACAGACCCCCTGGTTTACAGACTGTAGCATACAGAGACAGACCCCCTGGTTTACAGACTGTAGCATACAGAGACAGACCCCCTGGTTTACAGACTGTAGCATACAGAGACAGACCCCCTGGTTTACAGACTGTAGCATACAGAGACAGACCCCCTGGTTTACAGACTGTAGCATACAGAGACAGACCCCCTGGTTAACAGACTGTCACGTACAGAGACAGACCCCCTGGTTAAAAGACTGTCACGTACAGAGACACACCCCCTGGTTTACAGACTGTAGCATACAGAGACAGACCCCCTGGTTAACAGACAGAGACAGACCCCCTGGTTAACAGACAGAGACAGACCCCCTGGTTAACAGACAGAGACAGACCCCCTGGTTAACAGACAGAGACCTCCTGAAGGTCAGAACAGAGAGCTGCTGTACACACCACCATCTTATTTACAGATGGAGTAAACAGCTCAGCTCAATGACTCATGGACAGAGAGCTGGGAAGCCATGGACCGTGGCTGTGTGTGTGAGTGTGTGTGTGTGTGTATGTGCGTGTGTGTGTGTGAGTGTGTGTGTGTGTGACTGTGTGTGTGTGTGTATTTGTCTGTCTGTGTGTGCGTGCGCGCATGCCTGTGTGTGTGTGTGTGTGAGTGAAAACAGTACAGTGTGTGTGTGTGTGTGAGTAAAAATACTGTTTGCTATGGGCTGTCCACACACTCACAAACAGACATACACACACACACACACACACACACACAAACACACACTCACACACACACACAGAGACACACACACACACACACAGACACACACATTGACACACACACACACACACACACTCACGCAGACACACAGAGACACACACATACACTCACACACTCACTCAAACACACACTCACAAACAGACATACACACACACACACACACACACACACAAACAAACACACACTCACACACACACACAGAGACACACACACACACACACAGACACACACATTGACACACACACACACACACACTCACGCAGACACACAGAGACACACACATACACTCACACACTCACTCAAACACACACTCACAAACAGACATACACACATTTACATTTACATTTACATTTTAGTCATTTAGCAGACGCTCTTATCCAGAGCGACTTACAGGAGCAATTAGGGTTAAGTGCCTTGCTCAAGGGCACATTAACGTCATTTAGCAGACGCTCTTAGCCAGAGCGACTCACAAATTGGTGCGTTCACCCTATAGCCAGTGGGATAACCACTTTACAATTTGGGGGGGGGGGGGGGGGGGGGGGTTGGAAGGAACACTTTATCCTATCCCAGGTATTCCTTAAAGAGGTGGGGTTTCAAATGTCTCCGGAAGGTGGTGAGTGACTCCGCTGTCCTGGCGTCGTGAGGGAGCTTGTTCCACCATTGGGGTGCCAGAGCAGCGAACAGTTTTGACTGGGCTGAGCGGGAGCTATGCTTCCGCAGAGGAAGGGGAGCCAGCAGGCCAGAGGTGGATGAACGCAATGCCCTCGTTTGGGTGTAGGGACTGATCAGAGCCTGAAGGTACAGAGGTGCCGTTCCCCTCACTGCTCCATAGGCAAGCACCATGGTCTTGTAGCGGATGCGAGCTTCAACTGGAAGCCAGTGGAGTGTGCGGAGGAGGGGGGTGACGTGAGAGAACTTGGGAAGGTTGAACACCAGACGGGCTGCGGCATTCTGGATGAGTTGTAGGGGTTTAATGGCACAGGCAGGGAGGCCAGCCAACAGCGAGTTGCAGTAGGCCAGACGGGAGATGACAAGTGCCTGGATTAGGACCTGTGCCGCTTCCTGTGTAAGGCAGGGTCGTACTCTCCGAATGTTGTAGAGCATGAACCTGCAGGAGCGGGTCACCGCCTTGATGTTGGCGGAGAACGACAGGGTGTTGTCCAGGGTCACGCCTAGGCTCTTCGCACTCTGGGAGGAGGACACAGCGGAGTTGTCAACCGTGATGGCGAGATCATGGAACGGGCAGTCCTTCCCCGGGAGGAAGAGCAGCTCCGTCTTGCCAGGGTTCAGCTTGAGGTGGTGATCCGTCATCCATACTGATATGTCTGCCAGACATGCAGAGATGCGATTCGCCACCTGGTTATCAGAAGGGGGAAAGGAGAAGATTAGTTGTGTATCGTCAGCGTAGCAATGATAGGAAAGGCCATGTGAGGATATGACAGAGCCAAGTGACTTGGTGTATAGGGAGAAAAGGAGAGGGCCTAGAACTGAGCCCTGGGGGACACCAGTGGTGAGAGCACGTGGTGCGGAGACAGCTTCTCGCCACGCCACTTGGTAGGAGCGACCGGTCAGGTAGGACGCAATCCAGGAGTGAGCCGCGCCGGAGATGCCCAGCTCGGAGAGGGTGGAGAGGAGGATCTGATGGTTCACAGTATCAAAGGCAGCAGACAGGTCTAGAAGGACAAGAGCAGAGGAGAGAGAGTTAGCTTTAGCAGTGCGGAGAGTCTCCGTGACACAGAGAAGAGCAGTCTCAGTTGAATGACCAGTCCTGAAACCTGATTGGTTTGGATCAAGAAGGTCATTCTGAGAGAGATAGCAAGAGAGTTGGCTAAAGACGGCACGCTCAATAGTTTTGGAAAGAAAAGAAAGAAGGGATACTGGTCTGTAGTTGTTGACATCAGTGGGGTCGAGTGTTGGTTTTTTGAGAAGGGGAGCAACTCTCGCTCTCTTGAAGACGGAAGGGACATGGCCAGCGGTCAAGGATGAGTTGATCAGCGAGGTGAGGTAGGGGAGAAGGTCACCGGAGATGGTCTGGAGAAGGGAGGAGGGGATGGGGTCAAGCGGGCAGGTTGTTGGGCGGCCTGCAGTCACAAGTCGCAGGATTTTATCTGGAGAGAGAGGGGAGAAAGAAGTCAAAGCATAGGGTAGGGCAGTGTGAGCAGGACCAGCAGTGTCATTAGACTTAACAAACGAGGATCGGATGTCGTCAACCTTCTTTTCAAAGTGGTTGACGAAGTCATCCACAGAGAGAGAGGGGGGGGGGGGGGGGGGGGGGGGGGGGGGGGGGAGGATTCAGGAGGGAGGAAAATGTGGCAAAGAGCTTCCTAGGGTTAGAGGCAGATGCTTGGAATTTAGAGTGGTAGAAGGTGGCCTTAGCAGCAGAAACAGATGAAGAAAATGTAGAGAGGAGGGAGTGAAAAGATGCCAGGTCGGCAGGGAGTTTAGTTTTCTTCCATTTCCGCTCCGCTGCCCGGAGCTCTGTTCTGTGAGCTCGCAATGAGTCATCAAGCCACGGAGCTGGAGGGGAGGACCGAGCCGGCCGGGAGGATAGGGGACACAGAGAGTCAAAGGATGCAGAAAGGGAGGAGAGGAGGGTTGAGGAGGCAGAATCAGGAGATTGGAGGTAGAAGGATTGAGCAGAGGGAAGAGATGATAGGATGGAAGAGGAGAGAGTAGTGGGAGAGAGAGAGCGAAGGTTGCGGCGGCGCATTACCATCTGTGTAGGGGCAGAGTGAGTAGTGTGGGAGGAGAGCGAGAGAGAAAAGGAAACAAAGTAGTGGTCGGAGACATGGAGGGGAGTTGCAGTGAGATTAGTAGAGGAGCAGCATCTAGTGAAGATGAGGTCAAGCGTATTGCCTGCCTTGTGAGTAGGGGGGGACGGTGAGAGGGTGAGGTCAAAAGAGGAGAGGAGTGGAAAGAAGGAGGCAGAGAGAAATGAGTCAAATGTGGACATAGGGATGTTGAAATCCCCCAAAACTGTGAGGGGTGAGCCATCCTCAGGGAAGGAACTTATCAAGGCGTCAAGCTCATTGATGAACTCTCCAAGGGAACCTGGAGGGCGATAGATGACAAGGATATTAAGCTTAAATGGGCTAGTGACTGTGACAGCATGGAATTCAAATGAGGAGATAGACAGATGGGTTAGGGGAAAAATTGAGAATGTCCACTTGGGAGAGATGAGGATTCCTGTACCACCACCCCTCTGACCAGATGCTCTCGGGGTATGCGAGAACACATGGTCAGACGAGGAGAGAGCAGTAGGAGTAGCAGTGTTTTCAGTGGTGATCCATGTTTCCGTCAGCGCCAGGAAGTCGAGGGACTGGAGGTTGGCATAGGCTGGGATGAAGTCAGCTTTGTTGGCAGCAGAACGGCAGTTCCAGAGGCTGCCTGCGACCTGGAACTCCACGTGGGTGGTGCGTGCAGGGACCACCAGGTTAGAGAGGCAGCAGCCACGCGGTGTGGTGCGTTTGTATAGCCTGTGCAGAGAGGAGAGAACAGGGATAGGCAGAGGCATAGTTGACAGGCTGTAGCAAATGGCTACAAAAATGCAGAGGAGATCGGAATGAAATGAGCTAAGCATCTGGGAGCGGAGAGAGCAGGGCCTCCCTCACCAAAAACGTCTACCTCAGAAACTAAAATTGTTTCACTGAACCACCCGAACAAAAACTCTCCCAACTTCCGCCTTTAGAAATCAGAATTGTTGTGAACCACAGCGGTTCAATGTTTAAAGGAATAGACTCAACCCACTTTATTCAGCTAGCCAACTATGACACCATAGCTAACTAGCAAGCTAGCATCCAATAACAATAACACACCGTTTAGCACCAACACTTGGTCACAACAAACCACCAATAGTGTGATAACACACTAAACAGATCATTCGTGTCTGTGTCAAGTTCCTTTCATGACGCAGCAATGATTAGACGTTGGCTAGCTAGGACAAGTATATTGTATTTAGCTACTACCGTACAGTTAGCTGGTCGTGTTGGGTAGCTAGCAATGGCCACTGTGTTGACTTTGTTTGAAGAACGGCTAGCTAGCTAGCTTCGTGCTACACCCGGCACACAATGGCTATTGTGTTGACTCTGACTCTGTTCGAAAAAACGGCTAGGTAGCTCGCTTCGTGGTACAGCCGGCACTGCCAAGACACAGTAACTACACACAACAACCCACGATGCCTAGCTATGACGCCGTAGCTAACTTGCAAGCTAGCATCCATTAACACACAATTTAGCATCAATACTTGGTTACAACAAACTGCCAAGAGTGTGTTAGCACACTAAACAGATAATTCAAGTCCGTGTCTAGTTCCTTTCATAACGCATAACGCAGCAAAAAATTAAACGTTGGCTAGCACTACATTAACATTGGAACCAGCTCTCCAGCGTTGCTAATCGTTACCAGTAGCTACCCGCTAGCTAGCTAGCCTCGTGCTTCGATACTAACCTACAATTACCTACGGAAACCTACAATAACAACAATACTAACCTATAATAAATACAATACCTAACTATGGCTAACTACCTACCTACGATCTAATACATGGTTAAGCAAAAAATTAAACGTTGGCTAGCACTACATTAACATTGGAACCAGCTCTCTAGCGTTGCTAATCGTTACCAGTAGCTACCCGCTAGCTAGCTAGCCTCGTGCTTCGATACTAACCTACAATTACCTACGGAAACCTACAATAACAACAATACTAACCTATAATAAATACAATACCTAACTACGGCTAACTACCTACCTACGATCTAATACATGGTTAAGCAAAAAATTAAACGTTGGCTAGCACTACATTAACATTGGAACCAGCTCTCTAGCGTTGCTAATCGTTACCAGTAGCTACCCGCTAGCTAGCTAGCCTCGTGCTTCGATACTAACCTACAATTACCTACGGAAACCTACAATAACAACAATACTAACCTATAATAAATACAATACCTAACTACAGCTAACTACCTACCTACGATCTAATACATGGTTAAGCTTTACTCAACACCATATGAGAAGCTTACCTCCTGCTTACCTCCAGCTAGAGAAAAACACGACCTCTCCCGAAAAATGTCCTTCCCACACACACACACACACACACACACACACAAACACACACTCACACACACACACAGAGACACACACACACTCACGCAGACACACAGAGACACACACATACACTCACACACTCACTCAAACACACACTCACACACACACACACACACACATACACACACACTCACACACACACAAACACGAACACATACACACAGACACACACACACGCACACACAGAGATACACAGACACAGAGATACACAGACACAGAGATACACAGACACAGAGATACACAGACACAGAGATACACAGACACAGAGATACACACACACAGAGATACACAGACACAGAGAGACACAGACACAGAGATACACAGACACAGAGATACACAGACACAGAGATACACAGACACAGAGATACACAGACACAGAGATACACAGACACAGAGAGACACAGACACAGAGATACACAGACACAGAGATACACAGACACAGAGATACACAGACACAGAGATACACAGACACAGAGAGACACAGACACAGAGAGACACAGACACAGAGATACACAGACACAGAGAGACACAGACACAGAGAGACACAGACACAGAGATACACAGACACAGAGAGACACAGACACAGAGAGACACAGACACAGAGATACACAGACACAGAGAGACACAGACACAGAGAGACACAGACACAGAGATACACAGACACAGAGAGACACAGACACAGAGATACACAGACACAGAGATACACAGACACAGAGATACACAGACACAGAGATACACAGACACACAGCATCGTCTAAAGTATGAGGACTTCATGTGGAGTAAAACCATGATGTTGCAACCTTCAGCTCCCAGCCGCTACCTTTATGTAGGCTTTACAGATGCTTCCCACCCCTTGGCTGCTCCTCTCCCTGTAGGCTTTACATATGCTCCCCACCCCTTGGCTGCTCCCCACCCCTTGGCTGCTCCTCCCCCTGTAGGCTTTACAGACGCTCCCCACCCCTTGGCTGCTCCTCTCCCTGTAGGCTTTACAGACGCTCCCCACCCCTTGGCTGCTCCTCTCCCTGTAGGCTTTACAGACGCTCCCCACCCCTTGGCTGCTCCTCTCCCTGTAGGCTTTACAGATGCTCCCCACCCCTTGGCTGCAACCCTTCTAATGTAGTGTTCCCTTCTAATGCAGTGGACCCTTCTAATGTAGTGTTCCCTTCTAATGTAGTGTACCCTTCTAATGTAGTGGACCCTTCTAATGTAGTGTACCCTTCTAATGTAGTGTACCCTTCTAATGTAGTGGACCCTTCTAATGTAGTGGACCCTTCTAATGTAGTGGACCCTTCTAATGTAGTGTTCCCTTCTAATGTAGTGGACCCTTCTAATGTAGTGGACCCTTCTAATGTAGTGGACCCTTCTAATGTAGTGTTCCCTTCTAATGTAGTGTTCCCTTCTAATGTAGTGTGCCCTTCTAATGTAGTGTACCCTTCTAATGTAGTGTACCCTTCTAATGTAGTGGACCCTTCTAATGCAGTGGACCCTTCTAATGTAGTGTTCCCTTCTAATGTAGTGTTCCCTTCTAATGTAGTGGACCCTTCTAATGTAGTGGACCCTTCTAATGTAGTGTTCCCTTCTAATGTAGTGTACCCTTCTAATGTAGTGTACCCTTCTAATGTAGTGTGCCCTTCTAATGCAGTGGACCCTGCACACACAACCTATGTGGAATTCTGGGTCTCTGGCAGCGTTTGGAACTGCCGATTTGCGGTCAAGAACGCAGAGTTCATCTCAGTCTATGCTGCCCTTCAGTCCCTTGACATTTTGGTGTTGACGGAGACATGGATACCCAGGTGGTGGCACAGGGCTACTCATTTCTCATAACTGGAGATATTCTCTTTTCTCCCTCTCTGTCACGCCCTGACTCAGGGGACTCTTATATGTTGAGTCAGGGTGTGTATATTCTTTGTTGTATATATTCTATGTTGTAGTTCTATTATGTGTAGATCTATGTTGGCCGGTGTGGTTCCCAATCAGAGGCAGCTGTCGCTCGTTGTCTCTGATTGGGAACCATACTTAGGCAGCCTTTTGGCACTAGTGGGTTGTGGGAACTTGTTCCGTATAAGGTATGTTGTTTGTGTCTACCTTGGACTTCACGTTTCGTTTTGTTTATTGTTTTGTCGAGTGTTTATTAAGTTTAAATAAACATGTATGCATATCACGCAGCGCCTTGGTCCGTCCCGTCAATCAACGAGCGTGACAGAAGATCCCACCAGACCTGGACCAAGCAGTGTGCCGAGGAGGAGCAGAGAGGATGGACTTGGCAGGAGATAAGAGAGGATCTGGCAAGAAAGATGGAGGACCTGAAAGGGATCAGGGTGGAGAGGCAACCCCAAGAACATATTGGGGGGGGGGCACACGGTGTGGACGACGAGGCAGGAGAACGTGATAGGGCGGATCTGCTGGTTAGGAGAGGAGGCCACCAGATTACGGGGGCTATTGGTTCAGAGGGAGCAGAAGGAAGGTGTAGAGGCACGGCGAGAGGAGCTGGATAGGCAGCAGAAGGAGCGGAGGTTAATCAAGGAACCCAGTCCTGCTCCTCGCACCAAGCAAGTGGTGCGTGTCGCCAGTCCGGTCCGGCCCGTTCCTGCTCCCCGCACCAAGCCAGTGGTGCGCGTCGCCAGCCCGGCCCGGCCTGTTCCTGCTTCTCGTACCAAGCCAGTGGTGCGCGTCGCCCGGCCTGTTCCTGCTCCTCGCACCAAGCCAGTGGTGCACGTCGCCAGCCCGGCCCGGCCTGTTCCTGCTTCTCGTACCAAGCCAGTGGTGCGCGTCGCCCGGCCTGTTCCTGCTCCTCGCACCAAGCCAGTGGTGCGCGTCACCAGCCCGGCCCGGCCTGTGCCTGCTCCTCGCACCAGACCAGTGGTGCGTTTGTCCAGTCCGGCACGGCCCGTGCCCGTTCCACCGGTGCCTGATCCGGCACCGGTCAGCTGCTCCACTCTGGAGCCAGAGCAGTCCGCTCCACCGGTGCCTGATCCAGCTCCGGTCAGCTGCGCCACTCCAGAGCCAGAGCAGTCCGCTCCACCGGGGTCCAGTCCAGCTCCGGTCAGCGGCTCTACTCCGGAGCCAGAGCAGTCCGCTCCACCGGTGCCTGATCCAGCTCCGGTCAGCGGCTCCACTCCGGAGCCAGAGCAGTCCGCTCCACCGGTGCCCAGTCCAGCTCTGGTCAGCGGCTCCAGTCCAGACCATGACGTCAGCCCCTCTCCAGGTTCGGGGTCTCCCACACCAGGGTCCAGACAGGGCCTGGCGTATCGTGGGAGGAAGGAGAGGGGAAGTAGCGCGCCGAGATCCAGACCAGACCAGGGGCGCAACAGGGAGGCGGAGAGTGAGAGGTCGTCACGCCCCGAGCCGGATCCGCCTCCGAGGCGGAATGCCCACCCGGCCCCTACCCTGTTATGTTTATGTTGTGCGGTCGGAGTCCGCACCTTTGGGGGGGGGGTACTGTCACGCCCTGACTCAGGGGACTCTTATATGTTGAGTCAGGGTGTGTATAGTCTTTGTTATATATATATTCTATGTTGTAGGTCTATTATGTGTAGATCTATGTTGGCCGGTGTGGTTCCCAATCAGAGGCAGCTGTAGCTCGTTGTCTCTGATTGGGAACCATACTTAGGCAGCCTTTTGGCACTTGTGGGTTGTGGGATCTTGTTCCGTATAAGGTATGTTGTTTGTGTCTACCTTGGACTTCACGTTTCGTTTATTGTTTTGTCGAGTGTTTATTAAGTTTAAATAAACATGTATGCATATCACGCTGCGCCTTGGTCCGTCCCATCAATCAATGAACGTGACACTCTCTCTCCTGTCCATTTCCTCATTTGAATTCAATGCTGTCACTGGTGCACTCAAGTTTAACACCTTGATAAGCTAATTTCCTGACGATGGCTCACCGCTCTTCGTACTTGACGATTTCAACCTACCGACATCTGACTTCGATACATTTCTTTCCAACTCTCTCTTTCCATTCCTTGCCTCTTTTGACGTCACCCTTTCCAAATCCCCTCCCACTGACAGGGCAGGCAATAGGCTTGACCTCATCTTTAATAGAGGCTGTTCTCCTACTAATCTCACTGCAACCCCCCTCCAGATCTCTGATCACTACTTTGTTTCCTTTTCTGTCTCCCTCTCCTCCAACACTAGCCACTCAGCCCCTACCCAGATGGTCATGTGGCGTCGCAACCTTCGCTCTGTCTCTTCCACTACTCTCTCCTCTTCTATCCAATCATCTCTCCCTTCTGCTAAATCCCTCTCCTTCCTGTCTCTTGATTCTGCCTCTTCGACCCTACTCTACTCCCTTTCCACATCCTATGACTCGCACTGTCCCCTTTCCTCCCGGCCGGCTCGGCCCTCCCCTCCTGCTCCTTGACTGAGTGACTCATTGCGAGCTTACAGAACAAGGCTGCGGGCAACAATGTAGGAAAACTAAACTTCCTCTGTATCCGCTGCTAAAACCACTTTCTTCCACTCTAAATGTCAAGGTTCTGCCGCTAACCCTGGAAAACTCCTTTCCACCTTCTCTTCCATCCTTAATCCTCCACCTCCTCTGATTCCCTCCTCCATCTTTGCGGGCGACTTTGTCAACCACTTTGAAAAAAAGATTGACGACATCTGCTCCTCATTCACTCAGCCTATTGAGTCCACTGGTCCCACTCACACAGAACTACCCTAGGCGTTGACCTCTTTCTCCCCTCTCTCTCCAGATGACATCCTGCGACTAGACATGTCCGGCCGCCCAACAACCTGCCTGCCCGACCCCATCCCCTCCTTTCTTCTCCAGACCATCTCTGAAGACCTTCTCCCATTCCTCACTTCCCCCATCAACTCATCCCTGACTACTGGCTGCATCCCCTTCAAAATGGCCAGAGTTGCTTCTCTCCTCAAGAAACCAACACTAGACTCATCTGATGTAAAAAAACAATAGACACACAGACACACACACACACAGACACACTCACACACACACAGACACACTCACACACAGACACACTCACACACACAGACACACTCATACACACAGACACACTCACACACACAGACACACTCACACACACACACACCCTTCTTTTTTTAAATTCTTTATGTCTCTGATCAGCTCTCGTTATCTTTCTCAGAACAATCTCCTAACCAGTCAGGCTTCAAGACAGGTCCCTTAATCGAGACTGCTCTTCTCTGTGTCATGGAGGCTCTCCGCACTGCCAAAGCTGACTCTCTCTCCTCCAGTGGAGGTTCCTCAGAGG
>NC_139991.1:79250305-79277568 GCF_964263955.1 Coregonus lavaretus
CATGGAGCACCAGTAGAATACTGAAGCTTAGTACAGCATCTGGTGTCACTGCCTGACATGGAGCACCAGTAGAATACTGAAGCTTAGTACAGCATCTGGTGTCACTGCCTGACATGGAGCACCAGTAGAATACTGAAGCTTAGTACAGCATCTGGTGTCACTGCCTGACATGGAGCACCAGTAGAATACTGAAGCTTAGTACAGCATCTGGTGTCACTGCCTGACATGGAGCACCAGTAGAATACTGAAGCTTAGTACAGCATCTGGTGTCACTGCCTGACATGGAGCACCAGTAGAATACTGAAGCTTAGTACAGCATCTGTTGTCACTGTCTGACATGGAGCACCAGTAGAATACTGAAGCTTAGTACAGCATCTGGTGTCACTGCCTGACATGGAGCACCAGTAGAATACTGAAGCTTAGTACAGCATCTGGTGTCACTGTCTGACATGGAGCACCAGTAGAATACTGAAGCTTAGTACAACATCTGGTGTCACTGCCTGACATGGAGCACCAGTAGAATACTGAAGCTTAGTACAGCATCTGGTGTCACTGTCTGACATGGAGCACCAGTAGAATACTGAAGCTTAGTACAGCATCTGGTGTCACTGCCTGACATGGAGCACCAGTAGAATACTGAAGCTTAGTACAGCATCTGGTGTCACTGCCTGACATGGAGCACCAGTAGAATACTGAAGCTTAGTACAGCATCTGGTGTCACTGCCTGACATGGAGCACCAGTAGAATACTGAAGCTTAGTACAGCATCTGGTGTCACTGTCTGACATGGAGCACCAGTAGAATACTGAAGCTTAGTACAGCATCTGGTGTCACTGCCTGACATGGAGCACCAGTAGAATACTGAAGCTTAGTACAGCATCTGTTGTCACTGTCTGACATGGAGCACCAGTAGAATACTGAAGCTTAGTACAGCATCTGGTGTCACTGCCTGACATGGAGCACCAGTAGAATACTGAAGCTTAGTACAGCATCTGGTGTCACTGTCTGACATGGAGCACCAGTAGAATACTGAAGCTTAGTACAGCATCTGGTGTCACTGCCTGACATGGAGCACCAGTAGAATACTGAAGCTTAGTACAGCATCTGGTGTCACTGCCTGACATGGAGCACCAGTAGAATACTGAAGCTTAGTACAGCATCTGGTGTCACTGTCTGACATGGAGCACCAGTAGAATACTGAAGCTTAGTACAGAATCTGGTGTCACTGTCTGACATGGAGCACCAGTAGAATACTGAAGCTTAGTACAGCATCTGGTGTCACTGCCTGACATGGAGCACCAGTAGAATACTGAAGCTTAGTACAGCATCTGGTGTCACTGCCTGATATGGAGCACCAGTAGAATACTGAAGCTTAGTACAGCATCTGGTGTCACTGCCTGACATGGAGCACCAGTAGAATACTGAAGCTTAGTACAGC
Source organism: Coregonus lavaretus (assembly GCF_964263955.1). Classification (NCBI taxonomy): domain Eukaryota; kingdom Metazoa; phylum Chordata; class Actinopteri; order Salmoniformes; family Salmonidae; genus Coregonus; species Coregonus lavaretus. The sequence continues at coordinate 79,251,743 of NC_139991.1, forward strand.
ATCTGGTGTCACTGCCTGACATGGAGCACCAGTAGAATACTGAAGCTTAGTACAGCATCTGGTGTCACTGCCTGTCATGGAGCACCAGTAGAATACTGAAGCTTAGTACAGCATCTGGTGTCACTGCCTGACATGGAGCACCAGTAGAATACTGAAGCTTAGTACAGCATCTGGTGTCACTGCCTGACATGGAGCACCAGTAGAATACTGAAGCTTAGTACAGCATCTGGTGTCACTGCCTTACATGGAGCACCAGTAGAATACTGAAGCTTAGTACAGCATATGGTGTCACTGCCTGACATGGAGCACCAGTAGAATACTGAAGCTTAGTACAGCATCTGGTGTCACTGCCTGACATGGAGCACCAGTAGAATACTGAAGCTTAGTACAGCATCTGGTGTCACTGCCTGACATGGAGCACCAGTAGAATACTGAAGCTTAGTACAGCATCTGGTGTCACTGCCTGACATGGAGCACCAGTAGAATACTGAAGCTTAGTACAGCATCTGGTGTCACTGCCTGACATGGAGCACCAGTAGAATACTGAAGCTTAGTACAGCATCTGGTGTCACTGCCTGACATGGAGCACCAGTAGAATACTGAAGCTTAGTACAGCATCTGGTGTCACTGTCTGACATGGAGCACCAGTAGAATACTGAAGCTTAGTACAGCATCTGGTGTCACTGCCTGACATGGAGCACCAGTAGAATACTGAAGCTTAGTACAGCATCTGGTGTCACTGCCTGACATGGAGCACCAGTAGAATACTGAAGCTTAGTACAGCATCTGGTGTCACTGTCTGACATGGAGCACCAGTAGAATACTGAAGCTTAGTACAGCATCTGGTGTCACTGCCTGACATGGAGCACCAGTAGAATACTGAAGCTTAGTACAGCATCTGGTGTCACTGCCTGACATGGAGCACCAGTAGAATACTGAAGCTTAGTACAGCATCTGGTGTCACTGTCTGACATGGAGCACCAGTAGAATACTGAAGCTTAGTACAGCATCTGGTGTCACTGCCTGACATGGAGCACCAGTAGAATACTGAAGCTTAGTACAGCATCTGGTGTCACTGTCTGACATGGAGCACCAGTAGAATACTGAAGCTTAGTACAGAATCTGGTGTCACTGTCTGACATGGAGCACCAGTAGAATACTGAAGCTTAGTACAGCATCTGGTGTCACTGCCTGACATGGCGCACCAGTAGAATACTGAAGCTTAGTACAGCATCTGGTGTCACTGCCTGACATGGAGCACCAGTAGAATACTGAAGCTTAGTACAGCATCTGGTGTCACTGCCTGACATGGAGCACCAGTAGAATACTGAAGCTTAGTACAGCATCTGGTGTCACTGCCTGACATGGAGCACCAGTAGAATACTGAAGCTTAGTACAGCATCTGGTGTCACTGCCTGTCATGGAGCACCAGTAGAATACTGAAGCTTAGTACAGCATCTGGTGTCACTGCCTGACATGGAGCACCAGTAGAATACTGAAGCTTAGTACAGCATCTGGTGTCACTGCCTGACATGGAGCACCAGTAGAATACTGAAGCTTAGTACAGCATCTGGTGTCACTGCCTTACATGGAGCACCAGTAGAATACTGAAGCTTAGTACAGCATCTGGTGTCACTGCCTGACATGGAGCACCAGTAGAATACTGAAGCTTAGTACAGCATCTGGTGTCACTGCCTGACATGGAGCACCAGTAGAATACTGAAGCTTAGTACAGCATCTGGTGTCACTGCCTGACATGGAGCACCAGTAGAATACTGAAGCTTAGTACAGCATCTGGTGTCACTGCCTGACATGGAGCACCAGTAGAATACTGAAGCTTAGTACAGCATCTGGTGTCACTGCCTGACATGGAGCACCAGTAGAATACTGAAGCTTAGTACAGCATCTGGTGTCACTGTCTGACATGGAGCACCAGTAGAATACTGAAGCTTAGTACAGCATCTGGTGTCACTGCCTGACATGGAGCACCAGTAGAATACTGAAGCTTAGTACAGCATCTGGTGTCACTGCCTGACATGGAGCACCAGTAGAATACTGAAGCTTAGTACAGCATCTGGTGTCACTGCCTGTCATGGAGCACCAGTAGAATACTGAAGCTTAGTACAGCATCTGGTGTCACTGCCTGACATGGAGCACCAGTAGAATACTGAAGCTTAGTACAGCATCTGGTGTCACTGTCTGACATGGAGCACCAGTAGAATACTGAAGCTTAGTACAGCATCTTGTGTCACTGCCTGACATGGAGCACCAGTAGAATACTGAAGCTTAGTACAGCATCTGGTGTCACTGCCTGACATGGAGCACCAGTAGAATACTGAAGCTTAGTACAGCATCTGGTGTCACTGCCTGACATGGAGCACCAGTAGAATACTGAAGCTTAGTACAGCATCTGGTGTCACTGCCTGACATGGAGCACCAGTAGAATACTGAAGCTTAGTACAGCATCTGGTGTCACTGCCTGACATGGAGCACCAGTAGAATACTGAAGCTTAGTACAGCATCTGGTGTCACTGCCTGACATGGAGCACCAGTAGAATACTGAAGCTTAGTACAGCATCTGGTGTCACTGCCTGACATGGAGCACCAGTAGAATACTGAAGCTTAGTACAGCAGATGTCAACCTGATGTGTCTCATGAGTCACAGAGAGGTGGAGAAGGTGTAGCACAAAGCTCCAGGGGGCTATGGACTTAGACAGCAGAGGCAGCAGGTGTTGTTTAGTGAGGTATCTGATAGTCTGTTTAGCAGTCAGATGAATGTTTAGCTTGGAGGTGCCATGTAGTTGTGGTAGGAGGTTCAGTGTGAAGTGTAGGTAGGTAGGTAATCAGGTAGGTAGGAAGGAAGGAAGGAGTTAGGTAGGAAGGAAGGAAGGAAGGAAGGAAGGAAGGAAGGAAGGAAGGAAGGAAGGAAGGAAGGAAGGAAGGAAGGAAGGAAGGAAGGAAGGAAGGAAGGAAGGAAGGAAGGAAGGAAGGAAGGAAGGAAGGAAAGTAGTGTAAGTAGTGTGCAGGTAACTAGTGAGTAGTCAAATTAAATTGTATTTGTCACATGCTTCGAAAACAGGTGTAGACTAACAGTGAAATGCAAATGAAAAACTTACGGGCCCTTTCCAACAATGCAGAGAGAAAAAGACTAATAATAACACAAGGAATAAATCCAGTTAAGGATAACTTGGCTATATACAAGTCGATGTGCAGGGGTACGAGGTACTGAGGGAGGTGTTCAGTCCCAGGGTCCTGAGCATAGTGATGAGCTTTGTGAGCACCATGGTGTTGAACGCTGAGCTGTAGTCAATGAACAGCATTCTCACGTAGGTGTTCCTCTTGTCCAGGTAGGGGAGGACAGTGCAGAGTGCAATGGAGATTGCATCCTCTGTGAATCTGTTGGGGCGGTATGCGAATTAGAGTAGGTCCAGGGTTTCTGGGATGATTGTGTTGATGTGAGCTCTGACCAGCCTTTCAAAGCATTTCATGGCTACAGATGTGAGTTCTACGGGGCGATAGTCATTTAGGCAGGTTACCTTGGCGTTCTTGGGCACAGGGACTATGGTGGTCTGCTTGAAATATGCAGGTATTTCACACTGGGTCAAGGAGAGGTTGAAAATGTCAGTGAAGACACTGGCTAGCTGGTCAGCACATGCTCTGAGTACGCGTCCTGGTAATCGGTCTGGTCCCGCGGCCTTGTGAATGTTAACCTGTTTAGAGGTCTTCGTCACATCGGCTACAGAGAGCGTGATCACACAGTCGTCTGGAACAGCTGGTGCTCTCATGCATGCTTCAGTGTTGCTTGCCTTGAAGCGAGCATAAAAGGCATTTAGCTCGTCTGGAAGTCTTGTGTCACTGGGCAGCTCACGGCTGGGTTTCCCTTTGTAGTCCGGAATATTTATCAAGCCCTGCCACATCCGACGAGCATCAGAGCCAGTGTAGTAGGATTCAATCTTAGTCCTGTATTGACGCTTTGTCTAATCACAAAGTCGTCCAGAACAGCTTGGGTATATTTACACTGACATGTGGCACCTGAACTAGACCAGTTACCACCCATGGCTGGCCAGCCCATGTGACACCTGAACTGGACTGGAATGTGAAAAATGAGCTTTCATGTTGGGGTGACTCATACATTGGTCTGGAAATCTGTTCAGTAATCCCAACATCCCTATAAGGACATATGCTATTTATGGCAAACAAGAGGCACTTTAGGATGGTAAAACTTGCTGTATGTGATCGTTTATGGTGGCTGGGGATTGACTGTGAGGTAGTGGTCTTTGTGCAGCTTCCTTGACCAGCTCCACCTCCTCTGCAACCCCTTTACTGTCCAGCAAAGCCCAGGGATCATTTCCAAACGTACAGTATATACGTGTGTGGAGCTGTGCTTTGTCCCTCACAACCAATGCTTCTTAGTCATAGTCTATAACCTAGCCACACTAACTAACCTCTAAGTAACTGGAGGTCACCCTCAGGTTCTATCACTCTCCATCACAGGAGGTTGGTGGCACCTTATTTGGGGAGGACGGGCTCATGGTAATGGCTGGAGCAGAACTACACCCACTACTGGCTACCTCGACCCTGTTAGAGCTCATGGTAATGGCTGGAGCAGAACTACACCCACTACTGGCTACCTCGACCCTGTTGGAGCACATTCATGTCCTGGTCTCCTCAACGACGTTGTTTCAGTGGGGAGGGCTGTACATGTTGTATTACTGTTGCGTCCTGTTACTTGGTTACTGTGTCCCTGTGCATTACTGCGACTCTTGTTATTCAATTTGTGGAGCTGTCCATTGTTGATTTGCTGTAAGTGTGTGAAACAGATTAAAACATGAACACACATTGATACACTAATTGGCTTCGGCTATTGAGACACAGCTGAAGCATGACGATGCCACTCATAGATATACCAAGAGCCTTCTGACAGAATAACACAATACAACATGAACCAGGGCTACTTATTTGCAGGCGAAGTTGTTTGAGTATATGTTGGCCATATTGGATTCTGTATAACCCTACACACTGACTCCTACACACTGACTCCTACACACTGACTCCTACACACTGACTCCTACACACTGACACCTACACACTGACTCCTACACACTGACTCCTACACACTGACACCTACAAACTGACTCCTACACACTGACTCCTACACACTGACACCTACACACTGACACCTACACACTGACTCCTACACACTGACTCCTACACACTGACTCCTACACACTGACACCTACACACTGACTCCTACACACTGACACCTACACACTGACTCCTACACACTGACTCCTACACACTGACTCCTACACACTGACTCCTACACACTGACACCTACACACTGACTCCTACACACTGACACCTACACAGTGACTCCTACACAGTGACTCCTACACACTGACACCTACACACTGACTCCTACACACTGACACCTACACACTGACTCCTACACACTGACACCTACACACTGACACCTACACACTGACACCTACACACTGACTCCTACACACTGACACCTACACACTGACTCCTACACACTGACTCCTACACACTGACTCCTACACACTGACACCTACACACTGACACCTACACACTGACTCCTACACACTGACTCCTACACACTGACTCCTACACACTGACTCCTACACACTGACACCTACACACTGACTCCTACACACTGACACCTACACACTGACTCCTACACACTGACACCTACACACTGACTCCTACACACTGACTCCTACACACTGACTCCTACATACTGACACCTACACACTGACACCTACACACTGACTCCTACACACTGACACCTACACACTGACTCCTACACACTGACTCCTACACACTGACTCCTACACACTGACACCTACACACTGACTCCTACACACTGACACCTACACACTGACACCTACACACTGACTCCTACACACTGACTCCTACACACTGACTCCTACACACTGACACCTACACACTGACTCCTACACACTGACACCTACACAGTGACTCCTACACAGTGACTCCTACACACTGACACCTACACACTGACTCCTACACACTGACTCCTACACACTGACTCCTACACACTGACTCCTACACACTGACCTGTCTAGACCCTACACACTGACCTGTCTAGACTCTACACACTGACCTGTCTAGACTCTAAACACTGACCTGTCAAGAGCCATATCTACTGACCTGTCTAGACTCTAAACACTGACCTGTCTAGAGCCATATATACTGACCTGTCTAGAGCCATATATACTGACCTGTCTAGAGCCATATATCCTGACCTGTCTAGAGCCATATATACTGACCTGTCTAGAGCCATATATACTGACCTGTCTAGAGCCATATATACTGACCTGTCTAGAGCCATATATACTGACCTGTCTAGAGCCATATATACTGACCTGTCTAGAGCCATATATACTGACCTGTCTAGAGCCATATATACTGACCTGTCTAGAGCCATATATACTGACCTGTCTAGACTCTAAACACTGACCAGTCTAGAGCCATATATACTGACCTGCCTAGAGCCATATATACTGACCTGTCTAGAGCCATATATACTGACCTGTCTAGAGCCATATATACTGACCTGTCTAGAGCCATATATACTGACCTGTCTAGAGCCATATATAGAGACCTGTCTAGAGCCATATATACTGACCTGTCTAGAGCCATATATACTGACCTGTCTAGAGCCATATATACTGACCTGTCTAAAGCCATATATACTGACCTGTCTAGAGCCATATATACTGACCTGTCTAGACCCTACACACTGACCTGTCTAGAGCCATATATACTGACCTGTCTAGAGCCATATATACTGACCTGTCTAGAGCCATATATACTGACCTGTCTAGAGCCATATATACTGACCTGTCTAGAGCCATATATACTGACCTGTCTAGAGCCATTTTTACTGACCTGTCTAGAGCCATATATACTGACCTGTCTAGACCCTACACACTGACCTGTCTAGAGCCATATATACTGACCTGTCTAGAGCCATATATACTGACCTGTCTAGAGCCATATATACTGACCTGTCTAGAGCCATATATACTGACCTGTCTAGAGCCATATATACTGACCTGTCTAGAGCCATATATACTGACCTGTCTAGAGCCATATATACTGACCTGTCTAGAGCCATATATACTGACCTGTCTAGAGCCATATATACTGACCTGTCTAGAGCCATATATACTGACCTGTCTAGACTCTAAACACTGACCAGTCTAGAGCCATATATACTGACCTGCCTAGAGCCATATATACTGACCTGTCTAGAGCCATATATACTGACCTGTCTAGAGCCATATATACTGACCTGTCTAGAGCCATATATACTGACCTGTCTAGAGCCATATATACTGACCTGTCTAGAGCCATATATACTGACCTGTCAAGAGCCATATATACTGACCTGTCTAGACTCTAAACACTGACCAGTCTAGAGCCATATATACTGACCTGTCTAGAGCCATATATACTGACCTGTCTAGAGCCATATATACTGACCTGTCTAGAGCCATATATACTGACATGTCTAGAGCCATATATACTGACCTGTCTAGAGCCATATATACTGACCTGTCTAGAGCCATATATACTGACCTGTCTAGAACCATATATACTGACCTGTCTAGAGCCATATATACTGACCTGTCTAGAGCCATATATACTGACCTGTCTAGAAACTAAACACTGACCAGTCTAGAGCCATATATACTGACCTGTCTAGAGCCATATATACTGACCTGTCTAGAGCCATATATACTGACCTGTCTAGAGCCATATATACTGACCTGTCTAGAGCCATATATACTGACCTGTCTAGAGCCATATATACTGACCTGTCTAGACTCTAAACACTGACCAGTCTAGAGCCATATATACTGACCTGTCTAGACTCTAAACACTGACCAGTCTAGAGCCATATATACTGACCTGCCTAGAGCCATATATACTGACCTGTCTAGAGCCATATATACTGACCTGTCTAGAGCCATATATACTGACCTGTCTAGAGCCATATATACTGACCTGTCTAGAGCCATATATACTGACCTGTCTAGAGCCATATATACTGACCTGTCTAGAGCCATATATACTGACCTGTCTAGAGCCATATATACTGACCTGTCTAGAGCCATATATACTGACCTGTCTAGAGCCATATATACTGACCTGTCTAGAGCCATATATACTGACCTGTCTAGAGCCATATATACTGACCTGTCTAGAGCCATATATACTGACCTGTCTAGAGCCATACATACTGACCAGTCTAGAGCCATATATACTGACCTGTCTAGAGCCATATATACTGACCTGTCTAGAGCCATATATACTGACCTGTCTAGAGCCATATATACTGACCTGTCTAGAGCCATATATACTGACCTGTCTAGAGCCATATATACTGACCTGTCTAGAGCCATATATACTGACCTGTCTAGAGCCATTTTTACTGACCTGTCTAGAGCCATATATACTGACCTGTCTAGACCCTACACACTGACCTGTCTAGAGCCATATATACTGACCTGTCTAGAGCCATATATACTGACCTGTCTAGAGCCATATATACTGACCTGTCTAGAGCCATATATACTGACCTGTCTAGAGCCATATATACTGACCTGTCTAGAGCCATATATACTGACCTGTCTAGAGCCATATATACTGACCTGTCTAGAGCCATATATACTGACCTGTCTAGAGCCATATATACTGACCTGTCTAGAGCCATATATACTGACCTGTCTAGACTCTAAACACTGACCAGTCTAGAGCCATATATACTGACCTGCCTAGAGCCATATATACTGACCTGTCTAGAGCCATATATACTGACCTGTCTAGAGCCATATATACTGACCTGTCTAGAGCCATATATACTGACCTGTCTAGAGCCATATATACTGACCTGTCTAGAGCCATATATACTGACCTGTCAAGAGCCATATATACTGACCTGTCTAGACTCTAAACACTGACCAGTCTAGAGCCATATATACTGACCTGTCTAGAGCCATATATACTGACCTGTCTAGAGCCATATATACTGACCTGTCTAGAGCCATATATACTGACCTGTCTAGAGCCATATATACTGACCTGTCTAGAGCCATATATACTGACCTGTCTAGAGCCATATATACTGACCTGTCTAGAACCATATATACTGACCTGTCTAGAGCCATATATACTGACCTGTCTAGAGCCATATATACTGACCTGTCTAGAAACTAAACACTGACCAGTCTAGAGCCATATATACTGACCTGTCTAGAGCCATATATACTGACCTGTCTAGAGCCATATATACTGACCTGTCTAGAGCCATATATACTGACCTGTCTAGAGCCATATATACTGACCTGTCTAGAGCCATATATACTGACCTGTCTAGACTCTAAACACTGACCAGTCTAGAGCCATATATACTGACCTGTCTAGACTCTAAACACTGACCAGTCTAGAGCCATATATACTGACCTGCCTAGAGCCATATATACTGACCTGTCTAGAGCCATATATACTGACCTGTCTAGAGCCATATATACTGACCTGTCTAGAGCCATATATACTGACCTGTCTAGAGCCATATATACTGACCTGTCTAGAGCCATATATACTGACCTGTCTAGAGCCATATATACTGACCTGTCTAGAGCCATATATACTGACCTGTCTAGAGCCATATATACTGACCTGTCTAGAGCCATATATACTGACCTGTCTAGAGCCATATATACTGACCTGTCTAGAGCCATATATACTGACCTGTCTAGAGCCATATATACTGACCTGTCTAGAGCCATACATACTGACCAGTCTAGAGCCATATATACTGACCTGTCTAGAGCCATATATACTGACCTGTCTAGAGCCATATATACTGACCTGTCTAGACTCTAAACACTGACCAGTCTAGAGCCATATATACTGACCTGTCTAGACTCTAAACATTGACCAGTCTAGAGCCATATATACTGACCTGTCTAGACTCTAAACATTGACCAGTCTAGAGCCATATATACTGACCTGTCTAGAGCCATATATACTGACCTGTCTAGAGCCATATATACTGACCTGTCTAGAGCCATATATACTGACCTGTCTAGAGCCATATATACTGACCTGTCTAGAGCCATATATACTGACTTGTCTAGAGCCATATATACTGACCTGTCTAGAGCCATATATACTGACCTGTCTAGAGCCATATATACTGACCTGTCTAGAGCCATATATACTGACCTGTCTAGAGCCATATATACTGACCTGTCTAGAGCCATATATACTGACCTGTCTAGAACCATATATACTGACCTGTCTAGAGCCATATATACTGACCTGTCTAGAGCCATATATACTGACCTGTCTAGAAACTAAACACTGACCAGTCTAGAGCCATATATACTGACCTGTCTAGAGCCATATATACTGACCTGTCTAGAGCCATATATACTGACCTGTCTAGAGCCATATATACTGACCTGTCTAGACCCTACACACTGACCTGTCTAGAGCCATATATACTGACCTGTCTGTTTAGAGCCCTAAGTATTACCTTATGACACCCCATTACCTTACCACAACACCTCTACCCCATCACCTTATCACAACCCCTCTACCCCATCACCTTAACACAACCCCTCTACCCCATCACCTTAACACAACCCCTCTACCCCATCACCTTACTACAACCCCTCTACCCCATCACCTTACCACAACCCCTCTACCCCATCACCTTAACACAACCCCTCTACCCCGATTACCTTACCACAACCCCTCTACCCCATCACCTTACCACAACCCCTCTACCCCATCACCTTACCACAACCCCTCTACCCCATCACCTTACCACAACCCCTCTACCCCATCACCTTACCACAACCCCTCTACCCCATCACCTTACCACAACCCCTCTACCCCATCACCCCACCACAACCCCTCTACCCCATCACCTTACCACAACCCCTCTACCCCATCACCTTAACACAACCCCTCTACCCCATCACCCCACCACAACCCCTCTACCCCATCACCTTACCACAACCCCTCTACCCCATCACCTTAACACAACCCCTCTACCCCATCAACTTATCACAACACCTCTACCCCATCACCTTAACACAACCCCTCTACCCCATCACTCCACCACAACACCTCTACCCCATCAAATTATCACAACACCTCTACCCCATCACCTTACCACAACCCCTCTACCCCATCACTCCACCACAACCCCTCTACCCATCACCTTACCACAACCCCTCTACCCCATCACCTTAACACAACCCTTCTACCCCATCACCTTACCACAACCCCTCTACCCCATCACCCCACCACAACCCCTCTACCCCATCACCTTACCACAACCCCTCTACCCCATCACCTTAACACAACCCCTCTACCCCATCACCCCACCACAACCCCTCTACCCCATCACCTTACCACAACCCCTCTACCCCATCACCTTAACACAACCCCTCTACCCCATCAACTTATCACAACACCTCTACCCCATCACCTTAACACAACCCCTCTACCCCATCACTCCACCACAACACCTCTACCCCATCAAATTATCACAACACCTCTACCCCATAAACTTACCACAACCCCTCTACCCCATCACTCCACCGCAACCCCTCTACCCATCACCTTACCACAACCCCTCTACCCCATCACCTTAACACAACCCCTCTACCCCATCACCTTACCACAACCTCTCTACCCAATCACCTTACCACAACCCCTCTACCCAATCACCCCACCACAACCCCTCTACCCCATCACCTTACCACAACCCCTCTACCCCATCACCCCATTACAACCCCTCTACCCCATCACCTTACCACAACCCCTCTACCCCATCACCTTAACACAACCCCTCTACGCCATCACCCCACCACAACCCCTCTAACCCATCACCCCATCACAACCCCTCTACCCCCATTACCTTACCACAACCCCTCTACCCCATTACCCCATTACAACCCCTCTACCCCATCACCTTACCACAACCCCTCTACCCCATCACCTTACCACAACCCCTCTACCCCATCACCCCTCCACAACAACTCTACCCCATCACCCCATCACAACCCCTATACCCCATCACCTTACCACAACCCCGCTACCCCATCACCTTACCACAACCCCTCTACCCCATCACAACCCCTCTATGCCATCACCCCACCACATCCCCTCTACCCCATAACCTTACCACAACCCCTCTATCCCATCACCTTAACACAACCCCTCTACCCCATCACCTTACCACAACCCCTCTACCCCATCACCTTAACACAACCCCTCTACCCCATCACCTTAACACAACTCCTCTAACCCCATCACCTTAACACAACCCCTCTACCCCATCACCTCAACACAACCCCTCTACCCCATCACCTTACCACAACCCCTCTACCACATCACTCCACCACAACCCCTCTACCCCATCACCTTACCACAACCCCTCTACCCCATCACCTTACCACAACACCTCTACCCCATCACCTTACCACAACCCCTCTACCCAATCACCTTACCACAACCCCTCTACCCCATCACCTTACCACAACCCCTCTACCCCATCACTCCACCACAACCCCTCTACCGCATCAACTTATCACAACACCTCTACCCCATCAACTTATCACAACACCTCTACCCCATCACCTTAACACAACCCCTCTCCCCCATCACTCCACCACAACCCCTTTACCCCATCACCTTCCCACAACCCCTCTACCCAATCACCTTACCACAACCCCTCTACCCCATCACCTTAACACAACCCCTCTACCCCATCACCTTACCACAACCCCTCTACCCCATCACCTTCCCACAACCCCTCTACCCATCACCTTACCACAACCCCTCTACCCAATCACCTTAACACATCCCCAACTACCCCCAAAACCTTACCACTACTCCTCTACCCCATCACCTTATAACAACCCCTCTACCCCACCACCTTAACACAACTCCATCACCTTACCACAAACCCTCTACCCCATCACCATACCACATCCCCTCTACCCCATCACCTTACCACAACACCTCTACCCTATCACCTTACCACAACCCCATCACCTTACCACAACACCTCTACCCTATCACCTTACCACAACCCCTCTACCCCATCACCTTACCACAACCCCTCTACCCAATCACCTTAACACATCCCCTCTACCCCATCACCTTACCACAACCCCTCTACCCAATCACCTTACCACAACCCCTCTACCCCATCACCTTAACACAACCCCACTACCCATCACCCCACCACAACCCCTCTACCCCATCACCTTACCACAACCCCTCTACCCCATCACCTTACCACAACCCCTCTACCCCATCACCTTACCACAACCCCTCTACCCAATCACCTTAACACATCCCCTCTACCCCATCACCTTACCACAACCCCTCTACCCCATCACCTTACCACAACCCCTCTACCCCATCACCTTACCACAACCCCTCTACCCCATCACCTTACCACAACCCCTCTACCCAATCACCTTAACACATCCCCAACTACCCCATCACCTTAACACAACCCCTCTACCGCATCAACTTATCACAACCCCTCTACCCCCAAAACCTTACCACTACTCCTCTACCCCATCACCTTATAACAACCCCTCTACCCCACCACCTTAACACAACTCCATCACCTTACCACAACCCCTCTACCCCATCACCTTACCACATCCCCTCTACCCCATCACCTTAACACAACCCCCATACCCCATCACCTTACCACAACCCCTCTACCCCGATTACCTTACCACAACTACTCTACCCCATCACCTTATCACAACCCCTCTACCCCATCACCTTACCACAACCCCTCTACCCCATCACCTTAACACAACCCCTCTACCCCATCACCTTACCACAACCCCTCTACCCAATCACCTTAACACATCCCCAACTACCCCATCACCTTAACACAACCCCTCTACCGCATCAACTTATCACAACCCCTCTACCCCCAAAACCTTACCACTACTCCTCTACCCCATCACCTTATAACAACCCCTCTACCCCACCACCTTAACACAACTCCATCACCTTACCACAACCCCTCTACCCCATCACCTTACCACATCCCCTCTACCCCATCACCTTAACACAACCCCCATACCCCATCACCTTACCACAACCCCTCTACCCCACCACCTTAACACAACTCCAACACAACTGGAGTGGTGTAAAGCACGATCGCGAACGTCGGACGGAACGTACGTACGACCCACTGGACACTGGGGGGGAGTGGGCTCCGTGCGTAATGCCCGCTCGATGTCCGCGTCAACCTCCCATACCACCGGTGCCACCAGATAAGAAGCCGGAAGTATGGGAGTAGGCTACCTGGTCCGATCCTCTGAGTCATATAGCCGGGACAGAGCGTCTGCCTTAGTATTCTGGTAACCTGGTCTATATGATAGGGTGAACACAAAATGAGTGAAAAACATGGCCCACCTTGCCTGACGAGGATTCAGTCTCCTCGCTGCCCGAATGTACTCCAGATTGCGGTGGTCAGTCAAAATGAGAAAAGGGTGTTTAGCCCCCTCAAGCCAATGTCTCCACACCTTAAGAGTTTTCACAACAGCTAACAGCTCCCGATCCCCCACGTCATAGTTTTGCTCCGCCGAGAAGAAAGCACAGGGGCGGAGTTTGGGAGGTGTACCCGAGCGCTGAGACAGTACAGTTCCTATCCCCGCCTCGGACGCGTCCACCTCGACTATGAATTGCAAGGAAGGATCCGGATGAGCCAGCACGGGAGCCGTGGTGAACAGCGCCTTCAGCTGACCACTGCAGGCGCACCGATCCACCCTTTAGCAAAGAGGTTATGGGAGCTGCTAGCTGGCCAAAGCCCAGGATAAATCTCCGGTAGTAGTTGGCAAAAAATCAAAAATCGCTGCACCTCCTTTACCGTGGTAGGAGTCGGCCAATTACGCACGGCTGAAATGCGGTCACACTCCATCTCGACCCCTGACTCTGACAAGCGGTATCCTAAGAAGGAGACGGACTGTTTGAAGAACAGACATTTCTCAGCCTTAACGTACAGGTCATGCTCCAACAGTCTACCAAGCACCTTGCGCACCAGGGACACATGCTCGTCGCGTGTAGCGGAGTATATTAGAATATCATCTATATACACCACTACACCCTGTCCGTGCAAGTCCCTGAAAATCTCATCGACAAAGGGTTGAAAGACTGAGGGAGCATTCATCAACCCGTACTGCATGACGAGGTACTCATAGTCACCAGAGGTGGTACTAAATGCCTTCTTCCACTCGTCCCCCTCCCAGGTACGGATCAGATTGTACGCGCTCCTGAGGTCCAATTTTGTGAAGAAGCGCGCCCCGTGCAATGACTCCGTCATACTAGCAATGAGAGGAAGAGGATAGCTGTATTTTACGGTTATCTGATTGAGACCTCGATAGTCAATGCACGGGCGTAAACCTCCATCCTTTTTCTTCACAAAAAAGAAACTTGAGGAGGCAGGGGAAGTGGAGGGCCGAATGTATCCCTGTCCCAGAGATTCGGTGACATATGTCTCCATAGCCACCGTCTCCTCCTGTGATAGAGGATACACGTGACTCCGGGGAAGTGCAGCGCCCTCACGGAGATCTATCGCACAATCCCCTCGTTGATGGGGTGGTAATTGAGTCGCCTTCTTTTTACAGAAGGCGAGAGCCAAATCGGCATATTCTGAGGGAATGTGCATTGGGGAGACATGGTTTGGACTCTCCACCGTGGTTGCCCCTACGGAAACACCTACACACCTTCCCGAGCACTGAGGTGACCATCCCTTAAGAGCCCTCTGTTGCCACGAATACTGGGGTCATGGGTGGCTAGCCAGGGAAGGCCCAGCACCACGGGAATGACCCCCCTGTGTCTCCATCCGAAGTGGAACTGTGACCTCCCTAACCATACCTGACCCTAATGGGCGACTATCTAGGGCACGTATGGGGAAGGGCACATCTAAAGGCAATATAGGAATCCCTAATCTATGCGCAACCAGTCTATCCATGAAATTCACAGCTGCGCCGGAATCTACGAGCGCCCTATGCTGGGAATGTGGGGAAAACTCAGAAAGCATCATGTGAGCAACAGGGAGCTCTGGGTGAGTTGGGTGCCTACTCACCTGGGATGGTCCCCCAGAACCCTGCCTGCTGCCTCGATTCCATGAGGGTCTTCTCCTGCACCGGCCCGCAGTGTGTCCTCTGCAGCCACAGTTGGTGCAGGAGACCACCCCCTTACTCGTTCTCTCCGCATCAGCAGCACTTCCAAGCTCCATAGGTGTGGACTCGGAAGTGCTGGGGGATGGACTGGACGGACCCTGATCTGGACGTCCGCGGGTAGCCAACAGGTTATCCAGCCGGATCGATAAATCTACCAGCTGGTCCAGGTTAAGATTAGTGTACCTGCAGGCCAGCTCCCGACGAACGTCCTCCCGTAGACTACATCGGTATTGATCAATCTGGGCCCTCTCATTCCATCCCGCGCTGGCTGCCAGTGTCCTGAAATCCAGGGCGAACTCCTGTGCGCTCCTCCCTCCCTGGCTGAGGTGAAACAGACGCTCCCCCGCCGCTCTCCCCTCAGGCGGATGATCGAATACTGCCCGGAAACGGCGGGTAAAATCCTCATAACGAACGGACTCAGCGTCTATTCCACCCCACTCCGCGTTGGCCCATTCCAGGGCTCTGCCCGACAGACAGGAGATGAGGGCGGACACGCTCTCGTATCCCGAGGCAGCCGGGTGGATGGTGGCCAGGTAAAGCTCCACCTGGAGCAGGAAACCCTTACACCCGGCAGCTGTCCCATCGTATTCCCTCGGGAGCGAGAGCCGAAGACCACTGGACCCAGGGTTCGAGGATCCTAATGGAGGAGAAATCGGCGAAGGAGGAGGTGTAGAAAACCCAACTCTCTCCCATCGACCCATGGTGTGGATCACTTGATCCAGAGCCGAACCTAGTCGCTGCAGCATGGTCGCGTGCTGGTGGATGCGTTCCTCCACCGAAGCTCTGGGATCGGGTGTGCCTGCTGACTCCATAAAGGGTGAGTGATTCTGTCAGCGTCTAGGTGAAGTGGGGAAACGGAATCAGGCGCAGGACACAGAACTGAGAGATAAATGGCTTTACTGCACTCAAAGTAAACCATAGCAAACCCTCCACGCAGGGAAGAGCAAAACAACAGCTCAACAGACGACGTAACAAAGAACAATCCCGCACACACCCAGGAGGGAAAACAGAGGTAATATAGGGAAACAAATAAGCCTAATGAGTAACAGGTGTGAAAAAGAAAGACAGAACTAGTGAGACACAGAAACATCGATCGGTGGCAGCTAGTACTCCGGTGACGACGACCGCCAAAGCCTGCCTGAGCGAGGAGGAGGGGCAGCCTCGGCCGTATCCGTGACAAAATCTAAATGCATTTTTTGGCAGAAATGCCATTTGGAACGTGTGAACTTTCATGTGCCTTAATAACAAACTTGTTTGCCATCTGTAAATACGAATAAAATTGTTAAATTACAAGCCTAGTTGGTTTAGCTACTGAAAAAGACACAAACCTTCTCACTAGCCCTGATTGGCTGAGATAATGGATGGGCTGGACATGCCGTGAGATGAGTTCAGATTGGTCTGCCATGTAGCATACGTCTGTCTATAACTCTCAGCTGGTCAGTATGTGTTGATCCTTTCTACTGTAGGGAATCCGCTCTTACGCTGCTTTTTTTTTAAAGATATCAAGTAGTAGAACTGCAAAAGTGTTGCTCTCCACTTTCTTGGTGACCGAATCAGTGGAATGCCCGGTGGAATTAGAATATGATAGCTAAGGAGATGGAGAAAATTCTGCAGTTTGATTGCAAATATGCTGAAAGAGTCGAAAAGAGAAGACACAGAAGGCTGTTGTATAAAACACCTGTCTCCGGAATACATCTTCAAACAAATGGCAACCATGGCATCCATGACAGAGAGGGAGAAGCGTCCATCCATGTATAGGGGTAAGATAGTCTAGCTAGCTAAAATGTCAGATATTACACGTTTCTAATTTTGAATGAAAGTCTTCTTCATTTAAAGTTAAAGTGTACTGTTACAATGCCTTGCAAAAGCATTCATCCCCTTTGGCGTTTTTTCCTATTTTATTGCAATACAACCTGTAATTTAAATGGATTTTTATTTGGATTTCATGCAATGGAAATACACAAAATAGTCCAAATTGGTGAAGTGAAATGAAAAAAATAACTTGTTTCAGAAAATTATAAACAATAAATAACGGAAAAGTGGTGCGTGCATATATATTCACCCCCTTTTCTATGAAGCGCCTAAATAAGATCTGGTGCAACCAATTACCTTCAGAAGTCACATTATTAGTTAAATAAAGTCCACCTGTGTACAATCTAAGTGTCACATGATCTGTCACATGATCTCAGTATATATACACCTGTTCTGAAAGGCCCCAGAGTCTGCAACACCACTAACCAAGGGGCACCACCAAGGAGCTCTCCAAACAGGTCAGAGACAGCGTTGTGGAGAAGTACAGATCAGGGTTGGGGTATAAAAAAATATCTGACACTTTGAACATCCCACGGAGCACCATTTAAATCCATTATTTCAAAGATGGAAAGAATATGGCACCACAACAAACCTGCCAAGAGAGGGCCGCCCACCAAAACTCACGGACCAGGCAAGGACGACATTAATCAGAAAAGCAACAAAGAGACCAAAGATAACCCTGAAAGAGCTGCAAAGCTGGAGTATCTGTCCATAGGACCACTTTAAGCCATACACTCCACAGAGCTGTGCTTTACGGAAGAGTGGCCAGAAAAAAAGCCATTGCTTCAAGAAAAAAATAAGCAAACACGTTTGGTGTTCACCAAAAGGCATGTGGGAAAACGCTATGTCTGGCGCAAACCCAACACCTCTCATCACCCCGAGAACACCATCCCCACAGTGAAGCATGGTGGTGGCAGCATCATGCTGTGGGGATGTTTTTCATCGGCAGGGACCGGAAAACTGGTCAGAATTGAAGGAATGATGGATGGAAATTCTTGAGGGAAACCTGTTTCAGTCTTCCAGAGATTTGAGACTGGGACGGAGGTTCACCTTCCAGCAGGACAATGACCCTAAACATACTGCTAAAGCAACACTTGAGTGGTTTAAGGGGAAACATTTAAATGTCTTGGAATGGCCTAGTCAAAGCCCAGACCTCAATCCAGTTGAGAATCTGTGGTATGACTTAAAGATTGCTGTACACCAGCGGAACCCATCCAACTTGAAAGAGCTGGAGCAGTTTTGCCTTGAAGAATGGGCAAAAATCTCAGTGGCTAGACGTGCCAAGCTGATAGAGACATACCCACAGTAGTAAATGAGAACTTGTTCTCAACTGGCTTACCTGGTTAAATAAAGGTGAAATCAAAATAAATAAAAATACCCCAAGAGACTTGCAGCTGTAATTGCTGCAAAAGGTGGCTCTACAAAGTATTGACTTTGGGGGGGGTGAATAGTTATGCACACTCAAGTTCTGTTTTTTTGTCTTATTTCTTGTTTGTTTCACAATAAAAAATATTTTGCATCTTCAAGGTGGTAGGCATGTTGTGTAAATCAAGTGATACAACACCCCCCCCCCCGCCCCCGCCCCCCCCCTGAAAAAAAATAACATTTTAATTCCAGGTTGTAAGGAAACATAATAGGAAAAATGCCAAGGGGGGTTAATACTTTCGCAAGCCACTGCAGCTAGCTAGTTAACATTAGCTGGCTGGCTTGCTAGCTAACATTACGTGTATCATCTGTGTAGTAATATTATTTGTTTCTCAGAGTCATTTGCATTGCTAGTTATAGCCTAATGTTAGCTAGCTAGCTGACATTGAACCTGGTTGGTTAGCCACCTGCAGATTCATGCAGACTAGTAACGTTATGAGTTGGGATTATGGTTCATTGTTTAGCTAGCTAGCTACATGTCTAAACAAAAGACTCCACTATGCAAGTAAATATTTCACTACACCTTCTGTATCCTGTGCATGTGACAAATAAACGTTGGTTTTATTTGATATAGTGTGTGTTTACCAGAGACGGTAATGTGAAGAACATGACCTGCACCAAAGTCAAACTAGGATATAACGTTAGGCCAACGAGACAGTGACCAAGTTCTAAAATTCTCAGGTAGAATGTCCTGCTTTTCTAACGTAAGCTATTTTCTGTAATTTGCTCGACATTAACTTGGAAATAATGATCTTGTTGTGAGTTTATTTTCCTTTAATAATGAAGATAAATGAGCTAAAGTGAAGACATTGTCAGCTATATGGTCGCTATTTGAACTGGCTAGCCAGGTAACTTAACATTAGCTAGCTAGCTAACAAGCTAGAAACTAACCAAAATGTTGTTTGGAAAGTTGCTTTTAGATGCCTGTTTTGCTAGATTGACATATACTTAATTCATTTAGTGTGTTTATGGGTAGTGTTATTGGTGTTAAAATACACCAGTTATGCTATTTTGGACCACCAGGCTGCTGGTGTCATGCAGCCTGTAGTTTTTGTGTTTACACGTTTTCATAACGACAACGACAAGTTGTCGGACAAAGTATACACCAGCCATTAGTCTTGAATCTTTAGTTGTTTAGTACATGCATCACATGTGAATCCTTAAATAAGATGGGTGGTCCTAAGGCTTTAGAGGGTGTGAACGATGCTGAATGGGTGTAGACAAAGAAGAGCTCTCCAGTAGGTTTACCAAAACATTCAAGGGCCATTTTCTCAAAAGTAAGCTTACAAGTTCATCAACGTTCAAAGCAGAATTACTTTCCCATTCTTCCTCAACTGTAGTGTATGATATAACATTTTCTAGCTCTGAGTCTCTAATTTATCCGATGTAAAAAACACCATTTAAAATGTTGCTACATAAGATCAAATCGAGCCGGTCGGTCACATTTCGTTACTTTACAGCCTTACAATAAAATTGATAAATATAATTTTCCCTCATCAATCTACACACAATACCCCATAATGACAAAATGAAAACAGGTTGTAATAATTTTTTGCAAATTTATAAAAAATAAAAACAGAAATACGTTATTTACATAAGTATTCAGAGCCCCAAAATATCTGCAGCATTGAAGGTCCCCAAGAACGCAGTGGTCTCCATCATACTTTTTTTTTTTCATCATACTTAAATGGAAGAAGTTTGGAACCACCAAGACTCTTCCTAGAGCTGGACGCCCGGCCAAACTGAGCAATCGGGGGAGAAGGGCCTTGGTCAGGGAGGTGACCATGAACCCGATGGTCACTCTGACAGAGCTCCAGAGTTCCTCTGTGGGGATGGGAGAACCTTCCAGAAGAACTACCATCTCTGCAGCACTCCACCAATCAGGCCTTTATGGTAGAGTGGCCAGACGGAAGCCACTCCTCAGTAAAAGGCACATGACAGCCCGCTTGGAGTTTGCCAAAAGGCACCTAAAGGACTAAGACCATGAGAAACAAGATGATCTGGTCTGATGACACCAATATTGAACTCTTTGGCCTGAATGCCAAGTGTCACGTCTGAAGGAAACCAGCTACCGCTCATCACCTGTCCAATACGATCCCTACGGTGAAGCATGGTGGTGGCAGCATCATGCTGTGGGGATGTTTTTCAGTGGCAGGGACTGGGAGACTAGTCAGGATGGAGGGAAAGATGAACAGAGCAAAGTACAGAGAGATCCATGATCCTGCTCCAGAGCGCTCAGGACCTCAGGCTGGGGCGAAGGTTCACCTTCCAGCAGGACAACAACCCTAAGCACACAGTAAAGACAATGCAGGAGTGACTTCGGGACAAGTCTCTGAATGTCCTTGAGTGGCCCAGCCAGAGCCTGGACTTGAACCCGATCTAACATCTCTGGAGAGACCTGAAAAAAGCTGTGCAGCGACGCTCCCCATCCAACCTGACAGAGCTCGAGAGGATCTGCAGAGAAGAATGGGAGAAACTCCCCAAATACAGATGTGGACCCCACACCTCACTGCCATGAAGTGCAATTGGTTCAATGACACATATACAATAAGTATTTGAATTTGAAATGTGTTTTTAATGGCATAGAATGCCCTGCATGCTTTCTCTCTCAGTTCATTCACAGCACCATTAAGGTGTCCAGTTGAGCTCATTTTTAAATATATATTTTGTACCAATTGAGAACTTTGGTCTAATTCCCTGAGATCTGGATCTTCTCTGGAAAATCATTATTTTAGTATTTTTGGGGTTTACTGCCAGGGCCCAGGTCTGACAGTACTGCTCTAGCAGGTCCAGGCTCTGCTGTAGGCCATGTGCTGTGGGTGACAGCAGGCACAGGTCATCTGCCAAGAGCAGGCATTTAACCTCTGAATTGTGGAGACTAACACCAGGGGCTGGGGATTTTTCTAGAATAGTGGCCAATTCGTTTATGTAAATATTGAAGAGTGCAGTGCTCAGATTGCAACCCTGGTGAAGGCCCCACCCCTGGTTAAAGAATTCTGTTACTTTCTTGCCAATTTTGATGCTGCACATTTTGATTTAATTATGTCATATGTTTTACCCCACACCACTTTCAATAACTTTGTAGAATAGTCCTGTATGCCAAATCAAATGCTTTTTGGATGTTGATAAAGCAAGCGTACATTTTGGTATTATTTTGTTGGACATGTTTATCTATCAGGGTGTGTAGGGTGTAAATAGGATCGGTCGTGCGATGTTTTGGTATAAATCCAACTTGGCTTTTACTCAAGACATTGTGCTTATTAAGGAAGTTTAGAACTCTTACATTTATTTTACTACAGAAAACCTTCCCCAGGTTACTGTTCACACAAATGCCTCTGGAATTGTTAGGGTCAAATTTATCTCCGTTCTTAAATTCCTTAATTCCAGATATCAGGGAAAGAACCTACACTCAGGATCAAATTAAACCGTTTTAATATTAGCAAATTGACATTTTGCACTAGTGAATTTGAGCATCTCATTTAGGATGCCATCAGGGCCGCATGTTGTTGTTTTTTAATTTGAGGGCCTGAAGTTTCTTATAGTGCTCCTGGTCAGTAATTGGGGAGTCCAATGGATTTTGATTGTCCTTTATAGCTTTTTCTAATCCATTCAACTTCTCATGAATTTGGCATTGTTCTGCGTTTGTATCAATCTGAACGGTGTTGTAGTGTTTTAAAATGGGTTGTCCATATGTCATCATTTTGTATCGCTAATTCCTCTTGTTTAGATTTTTTTAGTTTTTTCCAATTTTGCCAGAAGTTGTTTGTTTTTATGGACTCCTCAATCAGTGCCAGCTGCTTGCTGTTGTACTGTGCTTGTTTGGTTACTGGGCTGTGAATTTGTGGCTGTTTCCATGTCTGTTCTTTTGAGGAACAAGGTAATTTGGCTGTGATCAGACAGTGGCTTGACGGTGAATGAGCTGAGAGAGAAAGGGTCAATGTCTGAAATCATATAGGCTACTGTGCTGTGGCCTGAGTTGAGCAATAGGTGAATCTCTCCAAAGAGTCCCCCAGTAACCTACCATTGACAACGTACAAACCCAGGCTTCGACAGAGCTGCAACAGATCCCTTCCATTTTTGTTGATGGTGCTGTCACTGTTGTTTCTACTGGGGAGATTAAGACGGTTAGAAACAGTATGGCCTGTAATAAAGCTGTCCTCTCCTGTGCTCGTTAGATCAGGAAGTGTTCCTGTGAGTGTATTTGTGTCCCCACAGATGAGCACATTTACCTGGGCCTGGAAATGGCACGTCTCTTCCTCAAGGCTGGGGAATATCTCCTCTGAGTAATATGGGGATTCTGAGGGGGGATATATATTGCGCAAAGGAACACATATTTTTCTGTCAGTACAAGTTCTTTTTTCAGTTTTAACCAAATGTGATATTTACCAATTTTGAGGGGATCAATTAGATTTTGTAGTTCAGATTTGTACCAAATGATCAATCCTCCAGAGTCTCTATATTGACAGAGTTGTGAATATGTTTTGGGGCTTTTCTTTTGTGTGTTTCTGTGAAGGCACAATTACCTCTCTGTACCTCCCTCTCTCTCTCTCTCTCTCTCTCTCTCTCTCTCTCTCTCTCTCTCTCCCTCTCTGTAGCCTGTGGGACAGCGAGTGACAATGTCTGCCTTACACCATGTCTCCTGCAGAATGATGACGTCATCATCAATGCTAAACTCTTCAGGCCAAAGGTTGATGAGTTTAGGCCCTGAATGTTCCACATGGTAACTGATACTGATTTCATGTTGCAAAAAGAAAGAACAGCAAAGTCAAAAATACAGTAACTACTAAATACTAAGTTGTTAAGAGTGAGATAAACAGGATAACAGCATACATACAGTTGAAGTCGGAAGTTTACATACACTAAGTTGACTGTGCCTATAAACAGCTTGGAAATTACAGAAAATGATGTCATGGCTTTAGAAGCTTCTGATAGGCTAATTTTACACCATTTGAGTCAATTGGAGGTGTACCTGTGGATGTATTTCAAGACCTTCCTTCAAACTCAGTGCCTCTTTGCTTGACATCATGGGAAAATCAAAAGAAATCAGCCAAGACCTCAGAAAAAAATTTGTAGACCTCCACAAGTCTGGTTTATCCTTGGGAGCAATTTCCAAATGCCTGAAGGTACCACGTTCATCTGTACAAACAATAGTACGCAAGTATAAACACCACGCAGCCGTCATACCGCTCAGGAAGGAGACTGGTTCTGTCTCCTAGAGATGAACGTACTTTGGTGCAAAAAGTGCAAATCAATCCCAGAAGAACAGCAAAGGACCTTGTGAAGATGCTGGAGGAAACAGGTACAAAAGTATCTATATCCACAGTAAAATGAGTCCTATATCGACATATAACCTGAAACGCCGCTCAGCAAGGAAGAAGCCACTGCTCCAAAACCGCCATAAAAAGCCAGACTACGGTTTGCAACTCCACATGGGGACAAAGATCGTACTTTTTGGAGAAATGTCCTCTGGTCTGATGAAACAAAAATAGAACTGTTTGGCCATGATGACCATCGTTATGTTTGGAGGAAAAAGGGGATCCTTGCAAGCCGAAGAACACCATCCCAACCGTGAAGCACGGGGGTGGCAGCATCATGCTCTGGGGGTGCTTTGCTGCAGGAGGGACTGGTGCACTTCACAAAATAGATGGCATCATGAGGAAGGAAAATGATGTGGATATATTGAAGCAACATCTCAAACATCAGTCAGGAAGTTAAAGCTTGGTCGCAAATTGGTCTTCCAAATGGACAATGACCCAAGCATGCTTCCAAAGTTGTGGCAAAATGGCTTAAGGACAACAAAGTCAAGGTATTGGAGTGGCCATCACAAAGCCCTGACCTCAATCCAATAGAAAATGTGTGGGCAGAACTGAAAAAGCGTGTGCGAGCAAGGTGGCCTACAAACCTGGTTCAGTTACACCAGCTCTGTCAGGAGGAATGGGCCAAAATTCAACCAACCTATTGTGGAAGCTTGTGGAAGGCTACCCGAAACATTTGACCCAAGTTAAACATTTTAAAGGCAATGCTACCAAATACTAATTGAGTGTATGTAAACTTCTGACCCACTGGGAATGTGATGAAAGAAATAAAAGTTGAAATAAATCATTCTCTCTGCTATTATTCTGACATTTCACATTCTTAAAATAAAGTGTTGATCCTAACTGACCTAAAACAGGGAATGTTTACTAGGATTAAATGTCAGGAATTGTGAAAACTGAGTTTAACTGTATTTGTCTAAGGTGTATGTAAACTTCCGACTTCAACTGTATATATTCATTGAAAATGTAAACTTTTATTACA